>NC_053495.1:71993581-72293581 GCF_905171775.1 Rana temporaria
TCGGAGCTGGTAGGAACACGGCTGGAGGCCAGAATACTTTGGAGATGGTGTCAGCCCATGACATAGCCTTGTTTACCTTCTCTCAGGAACCTCTTATGTAATATTTGGAAAAAGTTATTTGGGTTAATAAAAAGTTATGTTTAAATACTGTATATATATTTATTTAAAGGATTATATATATTTATAAAAAATATATATTTTATAGTTTATTTTATGTTACCTTTTTGGAATTAATAAAGGGGCCTTTAGTGGCCATTTAATCCAGAAGGTGTCATGTTGTTAATCTAAGTTAAGGGGTATGCAAGGTGGTTTTATTTAAGGGGTAATGAGCTAGGACTCAAAAGTCCTTATGTGCACTGTGTCCGGGCGCCGGGTGCAGTGCAGTATGGGTAGCGCCACGTCTGTGCAATCACAAGATTGCAGACGAGGCGCTACATTGGCTGCAAAAAAATGCCTTTGTAGCGTAGCCCATCGCGCCACAGCTTCTGGTGTGATGGACTTTATTGTGGCTGGGCGGGATATTTCTGTGCTACTGCCGACGTCAGGAAGTGACTCTGCATCTCAGAAGGACGCACTGCCTGAGCCCTGCCTGAGCCGATCAGCAACAACAGGGCAGGTAAAGAAAGCATTCCCCTCAGCAGCAGCAGCACTATCCACACAACCTCCCCTAAATTATAGGCGAAAATAGCGGCCTTAGCACCCTCCCCGCTTATTACAGTATCTTTTTATGTTGTAAGAAAATAGCGGCCGGCACTCAGCACCCCCCCCTGCCTGAGCCGATCATCAACAACAGGACAGGTCAAGAAAGCATTCCCCTCAGCAGCAGCACTATCCACACAACCCCCCGTATATTATCGGCGAAAATAGCGGCCGTAACCCCCCCACGCTTTTTACAGTTTTCTTTTTAATGTTGTGAGAAAATAGCGGCCGGCACTCCAGCCCCCCCCTTATTAACTTTTTTTAATGTTGTCAGAAAATAGTGGCCGGCACTCGTCCCAAGCCCCTCCCCCCCTCGCTTATTAACTTTTTTTTAATGTTGTCAGAAAATAGCGGCCGGCAACCATCCCCCCACCCCCCCTCTTATTAACTTTGTTTTTTTTCATGTTCGGCGAAAATAGCGGCCGGTAACCATACATGACACCACCCCCCCCCCCCCTTTATTTACTTTTTTTTATTTCATGTTCGGCGAAAATAGCGCCCGTATCCTCCACCCTCCAATGCAGTATGTCCGCAGTATCTGGTAATCTAATGCAGTATGTCCGCAGTATCAGGTAATCTAATGCAGTAAGTCCGCAGTCTATGGTAATCTAATGCAGTATGTCCGCAGTCTCTGGTAATCTAATGCAGTATGTCCGCAGTCTCTGGTAATCTAATGCAGTATGTCCGCACTCTGTTAATCTCATGCAGTATGACCGCAGTCTCTGGTAATCTCGTAAAGTATGTCCGCAGTCTCTGGTAATCTCGTAAAGTATGTCCGCAGTCTCTGGTAATCTCGTAAAGTATATCCGCAGTCTCTGGTAATCTCGTGCAGTATGTCCGCAGTCTCTGGTAATCTCGTGCAGTATGTCCGCAGTCTCTGGTAATTTCGTGCAGTATGTCCGCAGTCTCTGGTAATCTCGTGCAGCATGTCCGCAGTCTCTGGTAATCTCGTGCAGCATGTCCGCAGTCTCTGGTAATCTTGTGCAGTATGTCCGCAGTCTCTGGTAATCTTGTGCAGTATGTCCGCAGTCTCTGGTAATCTCGTGCAGTATGTCCGCAGTCTCTGGTAATCTCGTGCAGTATGTCTGCAGTCTCTGGTAATCTCGTGCAGTATGTCCGCAGTCTCTGGTAATCTCGTGCAGTATGTCCGCAGTCTCTGGTAATCTCGTGCAGTATGTCCGCAGTCTCTGGTAATCTCGTGCCCATTTAGAGTCCTTCATTACTAATAGTGTAATTTATTTGTTTTTTTGCGCCGATCTGTAGGGCTGCACTATATACCATGATTTGTGATGCTGGGGCTATATACTCTGTCCTGTGATGCTGAGCTGTATACTCCTGACACTATGGGGCTGATTTACCAAGCCTTTACTCCATGACTCATGGAGTAAAAGCAGGAGTAGCAGCCGTTTGGCCATTTACTAAAGAAATACGCTGCTAGTGCAGTGTATTTCCCTAGTTACTAATGTGCTCCGTGCGCCCAGGAGAGGGTGCATTGTGCACCAGTACAGACCTGGCGCACGGCACATTAAACTGTAAATTGCGGGGGTTTGGGCGGGAGTTTATTAGGGGGGGAGGTGGGGGGATGCAGGGGAAGTGAAGTGACATGTGTTTTGAAGTGTTTGGCGGGCCGAATTGAAAGGGAAAGTGTTTTTTGAAAACAGATCCCCGTACGCTTGCACAGTGCGCCTGAACCTCGGGAGGTTCATTTGCATACTGGGCATGCGCAGAGAGAAAAGTCAGGGATTCCCGTGCGCCTTGTCAGTACGCCGTGAAAATCTTGGTAAATACCAAGCGGCATACCCGTGAATGTGCTGCATGACGCGGCGCACGGGAATCTCCAAGCTGTTATTTAGCCCTGAAGGGGAACTCCGCGCCAAATTTCAAACTTGAAATTGGCGCGGGTCCCCCTTCAGGGCTACATTAGGCTCTTAGGCTTGGTCCGGAACGTGAGGGGTTAAACCCGCGCCGATTCGGCGCGGGGGTCCCCCCCAGATCCAAACCAAGCCCTCATCCCAAGCATGCAGTCTGGCCCGGACAGGAATGGGGGCGAGCGAGCACCCCCCCCCCTCCTGAGCCGTACCAGACCGCATGCCCTCAACATGGGGGAGTGTGTGCTGTGGGGGAGGGGGCACTGCCCCCCCACCCCACAGCACTCTTGCCCCCATGTCGATAGGGACAAGAGCCCCTTCCCGACAACCCTTGCCATTGGTTGTCGGGGTATGCGGGCGGGGCTAATCGGAATCTGCGAGCTCCCTTTAATAAGGGGGCCCCCAGATGCCGGCCCCCCACCCTATGTGAATGAGTATGGGGTACATCGTACCTCTACCCATTCACCTGGGGAAAAGTGTAAAGTAAAATAAAAACACAACACAGAATAAAATATTTTATTAATCTGCTCCGGAGCCCCCCCTTTCTTCTTTAGCTCTCTTACAAGGGGGGGTTTCTTCTCTCCCGATCTTCCGCCGGGACCCTGGGCTTCGGTGATTTCTGCCGGGGGAGGGCGCCATCCCTCGGTCCTCTCCGGAGCCTTCCGCCGGATGCCCCCACCCCATTTAAGCTCTTTTTTATTAGGGAGGGGCATCCGGACTTCGGGGTCTTCTGCCGGGGGATGGCGCCTATCCCCCGGTCTTTCCGGTGCCTTCCGCCAGGGTTCCGGTCTTCCTGGTCTTCTGCCGGGGGTGCGCCAACTCCCCGGTCTTTTCTCTGCTCCCTCTTCTGCCTGGCTCCCCCGCGGAGCCAGGGCTTTCTTCCGTCTTCTTTCTTCTCCCTTCCTTCTTCTGCCTGTCTCCGCTGTCTTCTTCCTTCTCTTCCATTGGATGTTGACACGACGAGGTTCCGCGCTGACATGCCGTGTCAGCGGCGGGCATGGACTTATATAGGGTAATGCCACCATGTGACCTCAACCCATGTGACATCACATTCCCTGGGCATGATGGGAATGTGATGTCACATGGGTTGAGGTCACATGGTGGCATTGCCCTATATAAGTCCATGCCCACTGCTCAGACGGCATTCCAGCGCCGGACCTCGTCGTGTCAACATCGAATGGAAGAGAAGGGAGAAGACAGCGGAGACAAGCCCTGTGCTCCGCGGAGGAGACAGGCAGAAGCGGAAGGCATCGCAGAAGCCCGCGGGTGTCGCCCCCCGGCGGAAGACACCGTACAAGCCGTACGTCGCTGAAGACGGGGGTGCACCCCCCCCCCGCCGAAACCGTCGTGGAAGCCCGGGACCCTCCCCCAAAGGCAGGAGCCTCACTGGTGAAGGGGGTCCCGGTGAATTACGTCGCTGAAGACGGGGGTGGGGTGCCAGTGCACCCCCCCCCGCAGAAACCGTCGTGGAAGCCCGGGACCCTCCCCCAAAGGCAGGAGCCTCACTGGTGAAGGGGGTCCCGGTGAATTACATCGCTGAAGACGGGGGTGGGGTGCCAGTGCACCCCCCCCGCAGAAACCATCGTGGAAGCCCGGGACCCTCCCCCAAAGGCAGGAGCCTCACTGGTGAAGGGGGTCCCGGTGAATTACGTCGCTGAAGACGGGGGTGGGGTGCCAGTGCACCCCCCCCGCAGAAACCGTCGTGGAAGCCCTGGACCCTCCCCCAAAGGCAGGAGCCTCACTGGTGAAGGGGGTTCCGGCAGAAGATGGCGAAGCCCGGGGCCTAATGGGGTGGTGGTGGGGGGCCCCGGCAGAAGACCCCCGGCTGACTAATAAATTAATTTTTAAATGTGTGTGGTGTATTATTTTTTTCAATTTTTTTCCCCAGGTGAATGGGTAGGGGTACAATGTACCCCATACTCATTCACATAGGGTGGGGGGCCGGAATCTGGGGACCCCTTTATTAAAGGGGTCTCTCAGATTCTGATAAGCCCTCCGCCCGCATACCCCGACAACCAACGGCCAGGGTTGTCGGGAAGAGGCTCTTGTCCCTATCGACATGGGGACAAGAGTGCTTTGGGGTGGGGGGGCAGTGCCCCCCTCCCCCACAGCACACACTCCCCCATGTTGAGGGCATGTGGTCTGGTATGGCTCAGGAGGGAGGGGGGCGCTCGCTCATCCCCACCCCCATTCCTGTCTGACCAGACTGCGTGCCTGGGATAAGGGCTTGGTTTGGATCTTGGGGGGGACCCCCACGCTATTTTTTTTGCCCGGGTTTAACCCCTTATGTTCCAGACCAAGCCTAAGAGCCTGGTATGCACCTGGAGGGAACCCACCTTATTTTTTTTTGGGGGGGTCTGGAGTTCCCCTTCATGAACAGCGATCTGTCATTTACACATGTCAGTCCCACCCCCCCCCTACAGTTAGAACACACCCAGGGAACATATTTAACCCCTCCCTCGCACCTAGTGTTAACCCCTTCCCTGCCAGTGGCATTTTTAGAGTAAGCAATGCATTTTTACAGCACTGATCGCTAGAAAAATGCCAATGGTTCCAAAAAAGTGTTCGATGTGTCCGCCATAATGTCGCAGTACCGATAAAAATCGCTGATCGCCGCAATAACTAGTTAAAACAAAAACAATATATATTTTGTAGACGCTATAACTTTTGCCAAAACCAAACACTAAACGCTATTTGCGATTTTTTTGGAACCAAAAAGATGTAGAATACGTATCGGCCTAAACTGAGGGGTTTTTTATTTTTTAGAATATATATTTTTGGGGATATTTATTATAGCAAAAAGTAAAATTTTTTTTTACATATGTGGGCGGGACTTACGCAAGTCCCGCCCACATATATAAACATCGTTCAAACCACACATGTGAGGTATTGACGCGTGCGTTAGAGCGAGAGCAATACTTTTACCACTAGACCTTCTTTGTAACTATAAACTGGTAACCTGGAAAAAAAAGAAAAAGGTTGTCTATGGGGATATTCACGGAATTCATTTTGGCCCCATTGCAGGAGTGTTTCCAATAGTAAAGCGTGACATGTAAGGTATCTATTTACTCAGTGTAACATCATCTTTCACATTATCCCCAAAAATTGGGCTCACTTTTGTGTTTTGTTAATTTTTAACCACTTGAGCCCGGACCATATTTCTGGTCAATGACCGGGCAAGTTTTTGAGATTCGGCACAGCGTCGCTTTAACTGACAATTGTGCAGTCGTGCGACGTGGCTCCCAAACAAAATTGGCAACCTTTTTTTTCCCACAAATAGATTATTAAATGTGCGTGTTTACTTCTGTCTTTAACACCTCCCCTTCAGGCTGGAAAGCATCAGATCAGGGGAAACAAAAAAAAAAAGCTCTCATTCCATTGCAGCTTGGTTCCTACATGTGTGATGAACTGAGCATGCTCAAACACTTAGAAAAAAAATATCCTTTCTTTTTAAAAGGTGAAAAACACTCCTTGGATGCTCATAGAGCGTGGTTTGGGTTAATTGCAGGTGTGCCCAATTACAAGCTCACCCAAACTAGAGACTGCAATTTGTTCATGTGATTTCAATTGCTTCATTACTAGCACTGTTATAAAAAGCTTGGATCGATCAGTCCTCAGCTGCCCTCAGAAGGGGCAGGCTGGCAGAAATGCTGTTGCCAAACACAAATGTGGTTTGTTGCATGGGTTTTGTTTTATTTTGCCAATGGTTTTGGTTTATTTTTAAATGATGTTCACTTTGATGTATTTGTCTATGTGGCCTTATCTTATGAAAAATGTGTGAAGCTATGGTTATTTTGAATTTTGAAATGTATTTTTGTTTGTGTTTGTTTGTCTTTTTTTGCTTTCCTTGTTTTGTTGACCAATAAAAATTACTTTAAAATTAAGTTTGTCTTTTGTTACTTTTTCATGCTACATATGTTGACAGCTGCAGCTGAAATCGGTTTGGGCCTAACAAATTATGTGTGATTTTTGTCTAAGCTTCTTTCCTGGTGTGTAATCATGAAATGTTTGCCATGTTTATTCTCCATGACTTTAAAGACAAAACTGGTAAGTATTTTCTTTTTTCTGCAGTGGTCCTCAGCCCTCAAGTACCCCCGACAGGACATGTTTTGTGGATTTCTCTTATCAAGAATTGCTGTCCAGACTGTCTTTTAAAGCACATGTGCAAGATGAAGGAAAACCTGCAAACATGGCCTGTGTGGGGGGGGGGGGGTTGCTATTGGTGGACAGGCTTGACGTGCTGATTTACAGCACTGTGCTTAAATCTAGCGCAAGGCAATCCTATTCAAATTGTGGGTGTTTGAGGGAAGCCAAGTGAGTGTTAGAACCCCTGCTTTGTGTTTTTTTATTTTTGTGTTGAGCTTTGTGTCCCTTTTCTTAAAATTGGCTTCACTTCCTGTCACACAGCTGAACAGGAAGTGAGGTTAAAACCCTACCAGTGTCATTTCTTGGGGACACAGGTCAATCTAACTAGTGTCCCCATTAAGCAAATTGCACTCCAGCACTGCTGTGTAAACCCCAAATCATGGGTCTTCAAACTACGGCCCTCCAGTTGTTCAGGAACTACAATTCCCATCATGCCTAGTCATGTCTGTGAATGTCAGTGCATTACAAGGCCTCATGGGATGTGTAGTTCTACAACAGCTGGAGGGCCGTAGTTTGAGGATCCCTGCCCCAAATGATTATTTAGTTTGGGGTTTAGTAAAGGCAAAGCCACTCTGCAGTACAAGCATAGTTGCTGAAAATCAGAGAGGAAGCACTGACGGTTTTAACATCCAATCCTGTAGAAGCAAAGTTGTTTTGTTTTCTTTCTTCCTTGCTTTGCACTTGTAGTGCAAAGTGGATTTGCCTTTAGTAAATGGACCCCAAAGTCCAAGATCCCTAATAATTTGGGGTGTACACAGCAAAATGCTAGAGTGCAATTTACATAATGGGAAACTATTTAGATTGATCTCTGTGTCCCCAAGAAAAGATATTAGTAAGGTTTTACCCTCACTTCCTGTTTGGCTATGTGACAGGAAGTGAATGAATTAGAAAGGGTGAAGACACCTCACAAATGTTGTCACTATCAGGGGTGCAGACATCCCCAAAAAAATGAGCAGATAATACTTATAGTTAACATTGGGTGGGGTGCTCTAACACACACATTCCTACATATTAGCAACGCTGTATCCTGGCCTATTGGCATGGTTATATTTTCTTAGGGCTCTCAATAAAACTCTATGAAATTTGTGCTTAAACTAGAACCAGGGGCGGACTGACAACTCATGGGGCCCCTGGGCAATAGAAGATTATGGGGCCCCTCTGGCTTACAGATGACCACCACGCCAGGAGGTAGTGCAGAGGCCGGCAGCTAAAATCTTGGGATATTCACATTAAAAGCATGTCATTTTCAGACATATCAGGGACAGATCTAAAAAAAAACACAGATTTTTACATACTGTCCCTGGTTTTACTGAGCCTGGCAACCCGGATGGGGCCCCCTAGTGGCATGGGGCCCTCGGGTAGTGCCCGAGTGACTCAATGGTCAGTCCGCCCCTGACAAGAACTATAATCAACAAGTTTTATTTTCTTTAATTTTGGATAGAGTGAGGGAGGGTTATAGGCCCTGTCAGTTTATTTTGTATTATCTGTGTCCAATTGGGGAGATTTGCCTTCACTTCCTGCCCCATAGCCAAACAGGAAGTGAGAGAAAAACTATGCAAATTAACCACTTCCCGCCCAGCCTATGGCCGATTTACGTCCGGGAAGTGGTTACACAATCCTGACAGGACGTCCTGCAGGATTTCATGCCGCGCGCGCCTGTGGGGGCACGCAGCGCGGCGATCGGTGATGCGGGGTGTCAGTCTGACACCCTGCATCTCCGATCTCGGTAAAGAGTCTCTCACGGAGACGGAGACTCTTTACCACGTGATCAGCCGTGTCCAATCACGGCTGATCACGATGTAAACAGGAAGAGCCATCGATGGCTCTTCCTCACTCGCGTCTGACAGACGCGAGTATAGGAGAGCCGATCGGCGGCTCTCCTGACAGGGGGCGTTCGCGCTGATTGTTTATCAGTGCAGCCCCCCTCGGATCACCACACTGGACCACCAGGGATGCCCACCCTGGACCACCAGGGTGTGCAAAAAAAAAAATATAGAAAAAAAAAACAAAAAGCATTAAAAAAAAAAGAAAAAAGATGCCAATCAGTGCCCAAAAATGGGCACTGACTAGCAACCTGGGAAAATCAGTGCCACCCCACAGTGTCCATCAGTGCCACCCCACAGTGTCCATCAGTGCCACCCCACAGTGCCCATCCATGCACAGTGCCCACCTATCAGTGCCCACCTGTGCCACCCATAAGTATCCATCAGTGCCACCCATAAGTGCCGCCCATAAGTATCCATCAGTGCCACCCATAAGTGCCGACCATGAGTGCCCATCTGTGCCGCCCATGAGTGCCCATCAGTGCCGCCTATGAGTGCCCATCAGTGCCGCATAGCAGCGCCGCCAATCAATGCCACCTCATCTGTGCCCGTCAGTACTACCTCATCGATGTCCATCAGTGCCATCTCATCGGTGCCCATCAGTGCCGCCATATCAGTGCCCGTAATTGAAAGAGAAAAACTTATTTACAAAAAAATTAACCTAAAAAAATAAAAACGTTTTTTTGTTTCAAAATGTGCAGTCTTTTTTTAGTTGTTGCGCAAAAAAAAAAGAGGTGATCAAATAACAACAAAAGAAAGCTCCATTTGTGGGGGAAAAAGGACGCCAATTTTGTTTGGGTACAGTGTTGTATGACCGCGCAATTGCCATTCAAAGTGCGACAGTGTTGAAAGCTGAAAATTGGCTTGGGCGGGAAGGTGCGTAAGTGCCTGGTATGGAAGTGGTTAAGGGAATCCAGTGCCCCCCCAGAACTAGTGTGTGGGTCCCCTGAAAATTCCTGGGCGGGTCATACAAAAACAGGGTGTGGCTTTGACAGGAAGGGGTGGGTCATTTTTCTATTTGGAGGTGCAGATATGTAGTTAGGCCTAGGGCAGAACAAAACCTAAATATACTACTGCATATTAGGGCTTATTTAGACCGGATCCGATTTACAGCGTGTTTTTATATTGTGGGAGGAAACCCACGCAGGCACAGGGAGAACATGCAAACTCCATGCAGATGCTGTCACGGGCGGGATTCAAACCAACGACTCTTTTGCTGCTAGGTCAAAGTGCTATACACTACACCACTGTGCTGAACGAACATGATTGCAGCTGAAAGCATGAGAACTTTTATTTATTTTTTCAAAACCATGCTTTCCAGCCTTATTGACCCCGCCTCTCTCCATAAAGAGGACCTGTCACACACTAGTCCTATTACAAGGGGTGTTTACATTCCTTGTAATAGGAAGAAAAGTGATCCAAAATCAAAAAAAGTGTCAAAAAAGTGCAAGAATAAAAATATGAGGTAAAAAAAAAAACCAAATAAATAAAATAACGCCCCTGTCCCTAGAAGCTCGCACTCAGAAGCAAATATGCATGTAAGTCCCGCCCACATATGTAAACACCTCCTCTGTAACTCTGAACTGGTCACCTGTAAAAAAAAAAACAAGCATCGCCTATGGATATTTTTATGTCCCGAAGTTTGGCGCCATTCCATGAGTGTGTACAATATTAAAGCGTGACAAGTTAGGTATCTATTTACTCGGTGTAACATCATCTTTAACATTATCCATAAAAATTGGGCTAACTTTACTGTTTTTTTTTTTTAATTCATGAACCGTGTTTTTTTTTTTGGGCCAAAAAAAAGGCGTTTGAAAAATTATTGCGCAAATACCGTTGGAAATCAAATAAAAAATGACCGCTAACTTTATTCCCTAGGGTGTCTGCTAAAAAATTATATATAATGTTTGGGGGTCCTGATTAATTTCCCAGGAACAAAATATAATTTTTACATGAAGGAGAGAAGTGCCAGAATAGGCGCGGTATGGAAGTGGTTAAAGTGAAATAATAAAAGTGAAATATTCCTTTAAATTTCATACAGGGGGGGAGGGGGGTACACGCATGTTTCCCGTGCTTAGAACTGTCCCTGTACAAGATGTCATTTCTGAAGTGAAACAAAAAAAAGGAAGTTTAAAGTACTCATGGCTATAAAGAATACAGTCATTGCTCATTAAAAAAAAAAAAAAAAAAAAAAAGGGGGTCCCTCCAAATTAAATTACCAGGCCCTTCAGGTCTGGAATGGATATTAAGGGGAACCCCGCCGTAAAACCCCCCCAAAAAATGGCGTGGGGTCCCCCCAAATATCCATACCAGACCCTTCAGGTCTGGTGTGGATTTTAAGGGGAACTCCACCCCAAATTGAAAAAAAAATGGCGTGGAGTCCCCCTAAAAATCCACACCAGACCCTTATCCGAGCACGTTGACCTGGCCGGCCGCAGAAAAGAGGGGGGGACAGAGTGCGGCCCCCCCCTCTCCTGAACCGCACCAGGCCACATGCCCTCAACATGGGCAAGATGCGGGACCAGAAGGCTGAAGGACGGACGGAGAAGATAGAAGAAGACGTCGGGCAAGATGTGGACGAGAAGACCCAAGAAAGAAGCAGCGGAAGAAACCCGAAGGAAAGAAGAAAAGAAGATTTTATTAAAAGATTTGTCAAAAACCGGCTACTGTCATTTTTAACACTTTGACATTTTTTTTGGGGTGAAATGGTAGAGGTACAATGTACCCCATTACCATTTCACATAGGGGGGGGGCCAGGATCTGGGGGTCCCCTTTGTTAAAGGGGTCTTCCAGATTCTGATAAGCCCCCCGCCCGCAGACCCCCACAACCACCGGGCAAGGGTTGTGGGGATGAGGCCCTTGTCCCCATCAACATGGGGACATCCTCCCCATGTTGAGGGCATGTGGCCTGGTGCGGTTCAGGAGAGGGGGGGGCCGCACTCTGTCCCCCCCTCTTTTCTGCGGCCGGCCAGGTCAACGTGCTCGGATAAGGGTCTGGTGTGGATTTTTAGGGGGACTCCACGCCATTTTTTTTTTCAATTTGGGGTGGAGTTCCCCTTAAAATCCACACCAGACCTGAAGGGTCTGGTATGGATATTTGGGGGGACCCCACGCCATTTTTTGGGGGGGTTTTTACGGCGGGGTTCCCCTTAATATCCATTCCAGACCTGAAGGGCCTGGTAATTTAATTTGGGGGAACCCCTACACATTTTTTTGTTTGTTTTATGAATGAATCCCTTTAGAATTGTCAGAGCCGACAATTCATTATAGCCGCGTGTGAATTTTTAAATGACTTTTTTCCTTCTGAATGTCATGTTGTGCAGGGGCAGTTCTAAGTGCGTGAAAAATGCGCTATTTCACATGCTGACATTACACCCCCCCTAGGTACGAAATTTAAAGGAATATTTCACTTTTATTGTTTCACTTTAAGAATTATTAATTTCACTGCTCCCGAAAAAACGGCCGTTTTAAAAAATAAAAAAAACATTGATACATGTTCCCTGGGGCAGGACTGAGGTCCCCAAACACTTTTTAGGACAAAACTAGCAGATTAGCCTTTAAAATGAACACTTTTGATTTCTCCCATAGACTTCTATAAGGAGTTCGGCGCGGCTTTACATATTACTTTCAATGCGCCGGCTGCTACGCTGGTTCATGCGTCCAATTAAGCCTCCACCCGGAGTACTAATTAACGCATGAACCAGCGCAGCGCACAGAGCATAGTAAATCAGGCCCACTGAGTGTAAGCAAGTGGCCATTTATATGGATACACCAAAAACAAAAGTTGGATTCAAAATGGCCGACTTCAAAATGGCCGCCATGGTCACCACCCATCTTGAAGTTTCCCCTCTTACATATACTAATGTGCCACAAACAGGAAGTCAATATCACCAACCATTCCCATTTTATTAAGGTGTATCCATATAAATGGCCCACCCTGTATAAGAGGTGTGGCTTATGAGAAGTGGGAGGGACCAAATGTGGAGTGGCGGGGTCTTGCGCCCCCCCATCCTAAAACTTCACCAGCCGCCACTGGATCCAGCCCTGTTACAGGTCATAGGTATCGAGATATTCACCACCCATTGGAGGGGGAGCAATATGAAAAAAACAAAAAAAACAAAAAAAAAAAATCGATATCCCGTCATGAACCCCCTTGGATTTACTGTTTACATACACCACTGGGCATAGGCGTGCACACGGGGTGTGCCGGGTGTGCCTGGGCACACCCTAATCCTCCCCTGTGCCAGCCAGGGCTTTATTCTGTTTAAATTGCTAGGTTCACCAATTGCAGTTTACTGGCCATGACAGTGCTGCTGCTGCTGCCAGTGAGACAAGTTTGATTGATACTATACTCCTAGAGACTGACCTATAAGAACTGCAGCTGTTGCGGAGTAAGCTGACAGCTGGCAGCATTTCCCGATAGTTTCTCTATAGTTCCCGCAGCAGAGTGATACAGCTGCACTCTGCCTGCCCTCCACTGCATCTTCTGCTGTCATTGGATCTTCTGCTGTCACCTCCTGGTCAGTAGCATCTAGTGGGGAGCCTGGCTGAATCTAGCATGGTAGATTTCATTTTACTTACAATGCTCAGCCAGTAGAAATACCCCCCTTTCCTCCCCCACACTGCATGTACAGGAGAGAGGTCTCGATCCTCTCTGGCTCCTCCAGCCCCCATTCCCTGTGTCTGCCCTGCCCACACTGCAATCCTTACATGCAGCCTGTGTCTGAGAAAGGAGATGTGTGGGTGGGAGATCTTAGGAACAGCATCTGGCAGATCCGTGGGGGCTGCTACACCGATTCCCCCGTGTGACCCAGGTGAGTGAACAGTCCCCATCTCCCTCCCCTCTCTCCCTCCATCTGCCCCCCCTTTCTAGGAGCTGCCAAGTTGATTTCTTGTCCAGCTAGGATTCTGATGTCAGGGGGCACTGTGCCAGTCTCTGATGTCAGGGGACACTGTGGCAGGATTCTGATGTAAAGGGGCACTGTGCCATTCTCTGATGTCAGAGGGCACTGTGGCAGGATTCTGATGTCAGGGGGTGCTGTGGCAGGATTCTGATGTCAGGGGGCACTGTGGCAGGATTCTGATGTCAGGGGGCACTGTGGCAGGATTCTGATGTCAGGGGGCACTGTGGCAGGATTCTGATGTCAGGGGGCACTGTGGCAGGATTCTGATGTCAGGGGGCACTGTGGCAGGATTCTGATGTCAGGGGGCACTGTCACAGTCTCTGATGTAAGGGGCGCTGTGGCAGGATTCTGATGTCAGGTGGCGCTGTGGCAGGATTTCCCTGTGGCAGGATTCTGATGTCAGGGGGCGCTGTGGCAGGATTCTGATGTCAGGGGGCGCTGTGGCAGGATTCTGATGTCAGGGGGCGCTGTGGCAGGATTCTGATGTCAGGGGGCGCTGTGGCAGGATTCTGATGTAAAGGGATTGCGCTGTGGCAGGATTCTGATGTAAAGGGATTGCGCTGTGGCAGGATTCTGATGTAAAGGGATTGCGCTGTGGCATGCTCTGATGTCAGGGGGAACTGTGGCAGGATTCTGATGTCAGGGGGCACTGTGGCAGGATTCTGATGTCAGGGGATACTGTGGCAGGATTCTGATGTCAGGGGATACTGTGGCAGGATTCCGATGTCAGGGGATACTGTGGCAGGATTCTGATGTCAAGGGGCACTGTGGCAGGATTCTGATGTCAAGGGGGCACTGTGGCAGGATTCTGATGTGCAGGATTCTGATGTAAATGGGGAACTGTGGCAGGATTCCGATGTAAAGGGGGCACTGTGTCAGGATTCTGATGTAAAGGGGCACTCTGTGAGCAATCTTGTACTACCTGACACTGGCTGGCAGGGTCACAAACTGACATTGATGTCGCAGGGTCACTACTACTAATACAGTGATCAGTGATAATACTGTACACTGTACTAATGACACTGGCTGGGAAAGGGTTAACATCAAGGGGCAATCAAGGGGTTAACTGTAGACATGTGCACAGAAAAAAAAAATCGTTTTTTTTGTTGTTCTGTTTCGTATCGTTCCGTAGGTTCGTTTCCGTTCGTTTTTCGTAAGACGCCTGTTTTCCTGTTCGTTCCCGTTCGTTTTTCGTACGACGAGATTTTTTCGTATTCCGATCGTTTCGTATTTTCGTTACCGTTTTATTTTCGTACATGCGGGATGGTTCGTTTTTCTGTTTAATTCATGTTCGTTACTTGTTAGACAATAATTTTCGTGAATTTTCGTCAATGATTTGCATTCTGTGTTTTGGATTCCTTTCTCTGTTCGTGTTTTCGGTCGTGTGTTCGTGTGACATCTATGACAATTTGTTGTGGATGTCATGTGGGCATGCGACTGAAGATACGAACAGAAAAAGGATTTTTGTCATTTTGTACTTTCGTAAATATATCGCGGGATTCGCGGCACTTTCAACACGCGGCTCATCCATATTAACGATTGTTAAGCCCCATACACTTGGTCAGACTTTTTTAACAACAAACATAAAAACGATCTGTAACGGACATATGCCTGCTGCCGGGACATCGATAATCTTCATGCAGGGGGACTACAAGGAACTGCATGGCTTGTCACAATTGGATGTACCGCATTGTATTCTGAGCTCAAAGGGTTAACTGGACAAAGAGTCTCTTTCACTGCTGAATGCTAATGTACTCTTCACATAGCTAATGAACTCTTTTGTGGAGGTAACAGCCTCCTGTGAGGTGTATGCTGATGGGATTATGTGTGAGTAATAATTGTTTGAAAGGTTAATTGAATTCTATTGTCTGATCAAGTTAAGGAGCCAAAACGGCTAGCGACTGATTGGCTCAAGGGAGTGTCATTGTTTCAAAGTGTGTGTATTGAAGTCCCCCCTGGGGGGGGGGGAATGTCATTTGTTTCTGTACAGTTGTAAGCAGATATAAGCAGGTGAAATATGCCAAATAAAGGCAGTCTGCTTGACTCTGCAACGTAGCACGTCTCGTTTCTTGGAAGGGCGTTTGATGGGATATACCGGCGGTACTTGCATATCGCAGCTTGCCAGGGAAAAGGACGTCTCCAACGGCTGAGACCCTCACACCAGTGGGTAGCCGTTACATTGGTTGGCAGCGGTGGGATGGTCCTTTTATCCAAAGAGCAAGTGCTGAATGGAGTCGCAGTACGCCAGGCTGAAAAGATCCACACTGAAAGATTTATTGGAGAGTCGTGGTAGGAGCGCCAGCAACAGACCACGGAGGGAGCCGATAGCTGACCTGCTGGAGCTGGACGAAATGGATGGATCCATGGAAGGAACGGAGCCCCTTGCACCGGTCAGCAAAGAAGATGTAATTACTGGGATTGTACAGCGGAGATTATCCTTGTATCCAGAAACGTCCGTGGAACTAATCAACCAGCTGTTTCGGGAAGCAAGGGAAGAGATACAAACGAAGAGGGGACAAGAACTGGAACTGGTAAGAGCGAGACAGCCCATTACACCTGCAGTTCCTACCCCCCCACCTGCTGCTACAGGAAAGAAAATACCGTTCACTGCATTTAAAGCTTTTGTAGAAAGTGAGGAGGAAATCGATGGATATTTGGCGGACTTTGAGAGGCAGTGCTCACTACACCAGGTACCACCAGACCAATGGGTCACTATTTTGTCGGGGAAATTGTCGGGCAAAGCCAATGAAGCCTTTCGGGCTCTCGCTCCAGAGGATATTTTACAATATCAGCAAGTTAAAAAGGTGTTGCTAACCCGATATGCCGTAACGCCAGAAGCCTACTGCCGGTGCTTCCGGGAGTCCAAGAAGATGGCTGTGGACTCCCACATGGAATGGGCCAACCAGTTACAAAGGGTGGCATCCCTTTGGGTCCAAGGGTGCAAGGCCAACACCGGGGAGGAAGTATTGCAGCTGTTCCTAATGGAACATTTCTTCCAAGACCTGGCCACAGACATACAAGACTGGGTACGAGATCGCTGTCCCGCTAACTTAAACGAGGCGGCTCGGCTAGCAGATGAGTACGCTGAAACAAGGAAAGTAAGCCAGGGTACTACATGGCTGGCTCATAAGGTAGAACCGCGTACTCCAACCGTCACCCCACGCCCAGAGTTTCGGGCTCCAGTCCCACCACATCCTCAGGGGCCTAGCAACTACCCCCGGGATTCGCCTAGGGTGACGTGCCATCACTGCAGCGACCCGGGACATATTGCTCGTTATTGCCCTTTGAGAGCTACCAATAACAATTGGAGACGCACAACACCCAACACAGAGGTCACTCCATCACGTCCCTCTGCGGCCCACTGCCTGGAGACCGAGGGGGGCCCTGAGGAATGTCTGGGAATTTGGTATGAGGCAGACCCAATACAAGCGGCCTCTCCGGATAACCGTCAGCATCACCGTCAGGAGGTACGGGTGAATGGACAAGTAGCACAAGGCCTAAGAGATTCCGGGACTACTATCACTCTGATTCAAAAACATCTGGTAAAGCCAGAGAACGTGTCCACTCGCACAGTTGCCGTCCGGGTCGCAGGGGGTGCTGTATTTCGCGTACCCACCACCCGGGTGCACTTAGACTGGGGAGCCGGGTCAGGAAAGACCACAGTTGGTATCATGGACAACCTACCTGCCGAGGTGGTGCTGGGCAACGACATTGGCCCTCTGACTTCGGCTTATTTACCTACACCTGCTGCTGCTTGTCCCATGACCACCCGCATTGCTGGAATCAACCCGCTTGCTGCTGAGAATCGGGTAAGACTACCTTCCCCGACATGTACTGTAGATCCGGCACAATATCACAGTCTAAAATGGGAATGTGACAAGTTGGCCAGTGAGAAATCAGAGATGCAACGACACTATGTCATGTATTATGAGATGTCCCGTGGCTTGAACATTGAAATGCACAAACAGGCGGAAATTGTCAAAAGATTAAATGGGATTTGCATCCAGGTGGTGCCGTATCTGTCCCAAGAGCATCAGCAACAGGTTTTGGGAGCCATTGAGAGAGCAAAGCAAGTGACTGTTCCAGAATTGAATTCTATTCTTCACCGTCACCATCAGCTACCGACCTGGTAAGCCAATGGGAAGGCCGACGGACTGTCCAGGCAAACGGAACTTTTACCCTAACAGCAGACCGGACATCCCCAAGTTGATCCGAAAAGGATCAATCCGGGTCTGCCGGAGTGTTCCACAAAAGGGGAGTAGTGTAACGGACATATGCCTGCTGCCGGGACATCGATAATCTTCATGCAGGGGGACTACAAGGAACTGCATGGCTTGTCACAATTGGATGTACCGCATTGTATTCTGAGCTCAAAGGGTTAACTGGACAAAGAGTCTCTTTCACTGCTGAATGCTAATGTACTCTTCGCATAGCTAATGAACTCTTTTGTGGAGGTAACAGCCTCCTGTGAGGTGTATGCTGATGGGATTATGTGTGAGTGATAATTGTTTTAAAGGTTAATTGAATTCTATTGTCTGATCAAGTTAAGGAGCCAAAACGGCTAGCGACTGATTGGCTCAAGGGAGTGTCATTGTTTCAAAGTGTGTGTATTGAAGTCCCCCCTGGGGGGGGGGGAGTGTCATTTGTTTCTGTACAGTTGTAAGCAGATATAAGCAGGTGAAATATGCCAAATAAAGGTAGTCTGCTTGACTCTGCAAACGTAGCACGTCTCGTTTCTTGGAAGGGCGTTCGATGGGATATACCGGCGGTACTTGCATATCGCAGCTTGCCAGGGAAAAGGACGTCTCCAATGGCTGAGACCCTCACACCAGTGGGTAGCCGTTACACGATCGTTTTCCGTTAGTTCTCAGAAAATTTGTTAGTTTTTAAACTCCATCAGAAAACCATTTTTGGGTTCAAAAGTCTGGCCAACTGATCTCCCTTCAGATGAAAATCCACAGAAAAGTTTATTTGGCTTTACTGTACTACTCAGCACAAAAGAGAAGCTGCTTCACTAACTACACTCACTGCCCATTCAAAAAAACGAAAATTACATCTGTGGCAAGGGATTTGCATTCTGTATTTTGGGTCCTTTTTCTTTTGGTGTTTTCGGTCGTGTGTTCGTGTGACATCTGTGGCAAAAGATTTGCATTCTGTTGAATCCAAAATACGAACAGAAAAAAGGAATTCAAAATACAGGGTGCGGGTCTTTTGTTGTGGATGTCGTGTGAACATACGGCTGAGGATACGAGCAGAGAGGGGATTCAAACAGGATACAGAATGCAAATCTTTTGTTGTGGATGTCGTGTGAGCATGCGACTGGGGATGCGGACAGGGAAAGGATTCAAACAAAATGCAGAGTGTGGGTCTTTTGTTGTGGATGTCATATGAGCATACGACTGAGGGTGCGAACAGAGAAGGGATTCAAATAAGATACAGAGTGCAAATCTTTTGTTGTGGATGTCGTGTGAACATACGGCTGAGGATACGAGCAGAGAGGGGATTCAAACAGGATACAGAATGCAAATCTTTTGTTGTGGATGTCGTGTGAACATATGGCTGAGGATATGAACAGAGAGGGGATTCAAACAGGATACAGAATGCAAATCTTTTGTTGTAGGTGTCATGTGGACATGCGGCTGAGGATACGAGCAGAGAGGGGATTCAAACAGGATACAGAATGCAAATCTTTTGTTATAGATGTAATTTTCGTTCTTTTGCCGTTTTCGTTTTGTCGTATTTTGTCAGATCGTTCGTTCGTATTTGCGGTTGTTCGTTATGTGGCTCATTCGTAATCCCGTCGTTTTCGTATTTTGGTGCTTTAATTTTTTCGTATGTACACATTATTCTGTGGGTACGAAAATGAACATTCGTACGAACGGAATGCACATATCTAGTTAACTGTGTGTCTAACAAATTGCACTTGAAATTGCACTGAAAGTGTACTTGGAAGTGCAGTCGCTGAGGGGTAGAGCTGAGGGGTAGATCTGAAATGAGGGGAAGTTCTGCTGATTTTATCATCCAATCATGTGCAAGCTAAAATGCCTTTTTAAAGTGGATTTGCCTTTCGTAAATAACCCCCAGAGTTCTGTGTGTTTGTGTGGAATATATACAATATATAGGAATGAGTGTTTGAGCTTCTGTTTGGGGTGCACACCCTAATGCAATAGGCTGCGCACGCCTATGCCACTGGGAATGAATATCGAATGGGACATTAACCACTTCAATAAAGGGCTTTAAAACCCACCTCCATACCGCGCCTATTCTGGCACTTCTCTCCTACATGTACAAATCATCATTCTTTTGCTAGAAAATTACTCAGAACCCCTAAACATTATATATGTTTTTTTAGCAGACACCCTAGGGAATAAAATGGCGGTCATTGCAACTTTTTATCTTGCACAGTATTTGCGCAAACAATTTTCAAACGCCTTTTTTTTGTAAAAAAAATGGTTTCATGAATTAAAAAACAACAAAACAGTAAAGTTAGCCCAATTTTTTTGTAAAATATGAAAGATGATGTTACGCCGAGTAAATAGATACCTAACATGTTATGCTTTAAAATTACGCACACTCATGGAATGGCGCCAAACTTCGTTACTTAAAAATCTCCATAGGCGACGCTTTAAAAATCTTACAGGTTACCAGTTTAGAGTTACAAAGGAGGTCTAATGCTAGAATTGTTGCACACGCTCTAACGCACGTGGCGACACCTCACATGTGTGGTTTGAACGATGTTTACATACATGTGCGGGACTTACGTGTGCTTTCGCTTATGAGCGCGAGCTACCGGGGACAGGGGCATTTTAATTTTTTTTTATTCATTCATTTATTTTTTATTTTACTTATTTATTTATTTTTTACACTCTTGAGTTGCATCAGGGGTAGTGAAGAAGAGCACACAACCACCCTCAGCCGAGCAGGGAAAGCCATAGAGTGGTTGAATGCAAACTGGCATCCACCTTGATTATTCTGGAATAGCATAGTTGTTGGGGAGATTCCTTTACCTTACTTGCCCTAGATCTAAATTTTTCCTGCAACAAGTGCTTTATAGTAATCCTATTACATGCAAGCTCCCTTTTTGTTTGTTTCTTTTGTTTTAAAGTAAATGTCTTTGCTGCACTGCACTGCAGTTTTTTAAATTCCTTTTTCCACTGTTCTGAGCAACATAATACTGATTTACACAGACTACCATTTTAATTTAACATTGGGTTCTTATTGTTTTCTTCAATGTTATTTTCTGCATTGCCTTTTCTTAGTATGTGTTCTCAGATTCAGACTTATTCTAGTCATAGACGAAGCTACCCCAATTTTTGTTGCGAAACGCTTTGACGTCATCACGGTCATGTGACACCGTCCAAACGACCCCCCACTCAACAGACGTCTGGAAAGCAGGAAGCTGATTGGCTGCCAAAATAGTTCATGGATTTGAATGGAACTACTGCGCAATACTCTGTGAATATTCCGTGAACCATCCGGTTTTCACGGCCATTCAAGGACAGACTGGCCATTTGGACTACAGGGAGTTTCCCGGTGGGCCGATGGCTCAGTGGGCCGGCTTCAGTGACAGCGGACTCCGCCCCTCTGTCTCTCCCTCCCCGCATCGCTCACCTGGGGGGAACAAAGAAGCAGGGGGAGGACCAGAGGAGCAGGGGGGACGACAGGGGAGCATGGGGGGAGGGGACAGACAGCTGACTCAACAGCTATGGCCTGGGAGTTTCTCACTTCTGCCTAATCTTGTCCCATAAGGGGGGCACCGAACTG
Organism: Rana temporaria; assembly: GCF_905171775.1. Taxonomy (NCBI): domain Eukaryota; kingdom Metazoa; phylum Chordata; class Amphibia; order Anura; family Ranidae; genus Rana; species Rana temporaria. The sequence continues at coordinate 72,014,786 of NC_053495.1, forward strand.
ATTATTTGCCCCACTCTAATAAAGTAGAACAGCTAGTGGCTAGTGAAGAGGGAGAGGGGGCTTGGGTGGCCGGGGCGAGGGCGGGTGTGCGGGAGTTGTCAGGCCGCCATCATGGGAGAGACCTGTCAAAATGGGCCAGTCTGGATGAAGTCCAGGGACAAATTTCTGTCCCAGTCCAGCCCTGCGGCCATTAGATAGCAGTGTCTCTTTATTTGGCCACGGACAGCCCAAGACACACAATAAGGACTTAAAGATTACAGACAAATCACAAGCGACAGGATCTTGTAATGTAGGATCGCTCTCCTGCTCCAAGTTTTTGGAACTGTCATGCATCACTGCAAATACCTATAAATTCATCTGCTTAACTAACATACAACTTTCTTACCAAAGTGGGACTTAAAGAGGTTGTTACCTTCATGTTTTTTCACCTTAATGCATCCTATGCGGCTCTTCATTGGACAGATTGATAGCAGCGCAGTCATTGGCTCCCACTGCTGTCAATCAAATCCAATGATGCTGGTGCCGGGGGCGGAGCGGAGTCCTGCACTCGGCAGCTATGAATGCAGAATGCAATACTCGGGAGCGAGCCCGCAATGTAATCCCCTTGGGAGAGCCGTTCCCATAGGGGGTTATCTGAAGCAGAGAGGAGCCGAGAGAGCCACGAGGGACCCCAGAAAACGGCGTTCGGAGCCACCAAAATGCGCTGCACAGTGGAGACACGTTTGTTATTTAAAAAAAATAATTTAAACCTATAGTGTCACTTTGAGGCCTCGTACACACGACAGAGTTTCTCGGCAGAATTCACAGAGAAACTCGGTCAAAACCCGGATTCTGCCGAGAAACTCTGTCGTCTGTACACTTTTGGCTCGATGGAGCCGCCGAGGAGCTCGTCGAGAAAATAGAGAACATGTTCTCTATTTTCTCGTTGTTCTATGGGAGAAGGCGGCCCGCCGAGCTCCTCGGCGGCTTCATCCCAGAACTCGACGAGGAACTCGACGTGCTTGGCACGTCGAGTTCCTCGGCCGTGTGTACGGGGCCTGACTCTACTGTGGTCAGCACCTTTCAGCACTACTAGCTGCTTAAATGATTGTGTCTGCACCTGACTGAAGTGCATATAACTGCACCTTGTATAACAGTGAATCTAGGATCCGGAAGAACATGGCACATACAGGCACCTACTTTTTGGTCAAAGGTTTTATTGCACTTCGTAGACAATCAGTAGACAATTTAGCAGTAACGTCTGTGCATTTTTCAAGTGGTTATTATAACCTTTAGCCCAGGTTCACACTGGGTACGATTTGAGATGCGATTTCACATGTCAAATCGCATCTCAAATTGGCGGCATTTGCCGGCAATTGTCGGCAATGACACCGTTCTAATCGGTGCGACGCCGCATCTGCGGTGCTGCACCAATTTTAAAAAGTAGTTCCTGTACTACTTTTTGTGATCCTGCACAGATGTCTCTTAAATTGCGGCCGAAATCAGGACTGCCAGCGGGAGTGAAATCGTGCGAGTTCAGCAAATTCCATATACTTTCTTCTAAGTATAGTATATGTATCACTGATACGTGTGGACTCAGAGGCTCCATACACTGACTCATATAGCTAGATTCAGAGAGAATCTACGCCGTCGTACATTTAAGCGTATTCTGGAAACCAGATACGCTTAAATTAGGCTAAGATACGAGCGGCGTAAGTCTCCTACGCCGTCGTATCTTAGGGTGCACGTGGTAGGTATCACATGGGTAGGTACAGAGCATGATGGGACTGTGAGGCCTATATAGGTCCGATGCAAGGCGCGCATCCGTCATTTCAGCGAGAAGAACCGGCGTGTCAACATCGGGAGAAGAAGAGAAGTGAAGAACATGACGTCACAGCGCGGAAGAAGAACTCACAGCACGGAAGGAGAAGAAGACGTACAGCACGGAAGAAGGCACCGGACAGCGAGACGAAGAACCGGGGTGCGCCGAGTCAACAGCGGAGAGCGGCAAACATAGAAGGAGACCCCCCCGGATAGCGGAGAAGACCCGTCGGGATAGCGGAAGAAGAAGCCCCCCCGCCGAAGACGCCGGAGGAAACCCGCCGGGGGGTGGGGGCTTTTTTAAAAGCGCCCCCCCCCGGCGGTGGAAGAGAACCAGACGGCGGCCCCCACCCACCCGAAGACGTCAAAGAAGAAGCTCCCCCTGGTAAAAGAGCTAATAAAGAAGACAGGGGGGGCCTCCGGAGCAGACTAATAAAATATTTTAATACCCTGTGTGGTTTATTTGTGTTTTTACCACTTTTCTTGCAGGTGAATGGGTAGGGGTACGATGTACCCCATACTCAATCACTTAGGGTGGGGGGCCGGTATCGGTATCTTTGTTACCCTGTGATCCTCCCACAATCTCTGTTCCTAACCGTGGTATCTAACACAACACGCAAACGTACACGATGTAACGATGGGACCTCACCTGTAGCACCTAGGAAGGGTAAAAAGACCTCAACTAGACACCAATCAGCACACACCCCTGGTGAGCCTTCACCAGAGGCTAATGCAGCCCCAGGGGGTACCACAACTGCCCCAGTACCACCTACTACCCTCCACCATCTTATTCCCAAAGCCTTGGGCTCAATGACGACTAACCCCCCAAAAAAACTTTTAGATATTGATTTTTTAGATCTGATATCCCCCGATCTCAAAAAGCAACAACTAAAGATCGACACATTTACCCGCAAAATACCATTGACACCATTACCCAGCCAACCCCTAGCACCGACCAATTAAACATTATTAATCTTTCCCCTATTTTGCTTTCTCCTGAGGAATTATCTGTATTACAACTTGGTATGGGCTTCTGCCCTCTAGAACCATTACATGTCACAGAAACCATTAAAGATTCATATCTTTTTGCACGTAATCTTACCTTTAAATACATGTACGACTCAGATTGCCAAAATACTAACTTGGAACGAGAACTTTCCGAATGCACTACACATTTCTCCATGGCAGAATTCCGTGCTTTACGTGACCTAATGCTTCTGTATGATGAGGGCTCCACCGATGACCCCCTCCCGGTCCCAAATACCGGGACTCCTGGGGTCTTCGCTGGAACCCCTGTAATAACCCCTACGGTCATACCGATAGCCACTAGCAATCCCCCAGCCAAAAAATTCAAACTGAAGTCGCAAAGGTTTCCTGATCTAATGACATGCCCAACAAAATGGCCATTTCTACAAGCATCTATAAATGATCTTAAACGAAATCAGTGGCGGTTTCCTGCCAATCTTAGCCCCGCTCAACAGACTGCCCTGAAACAACTCCAACAATGCAAAGAAATTATCATAAAACCGTCCGACAAAGCAGTAACATTGTGGTGATGACACACCTGCAGTACCGCACGATGTGCTACACTGTACCCAACAATTCAACTTGGTACAGACCGATACCCATGGCCTGTACCCAAACATTCATTCATGAATTTTGTGAGCTTTGTACTGGTACATTCTGCGCTGAAGGAGAAGGCACCGGACAGCTGGAGGAAGAACCGGGGTGCGCCGAGTCAACAGCGGAGAGCGGCGAACATAGAAGGAGACCCCCGGAGAGTTGAGAAGACCCCCCGGATAGCAGAGAAGACCCGTCGGGATAGCGGAAGAAGCCCCCCCGCCGAAGACGCCGGAGGAAACCCGCCGGGGGTGGGGGCTTTTTTAAAAGCGACCCCCCCCCCGGCGGTGGAAGAGAACAAGACGGCGGCCCCCACCCACCCGAAGACGTCAAAGAAGAAGCTCCCCCTGGTAGAAGAGCTAATAAAGAAGACAGGGGGAGCCTCCGTAGCAGAAAAATTTATTACCCCATATCCATTCACTTAGGGTGGGGGGCCGGTATCTGGGGGACCCCTTATTAAAGGGGGCTCCCAGATTCCGATAAGCCTCCCGCCCGCATACCCCGACAACCAACGGCCAGGGTTGTCGGGAAGGGGCCCTGTCCTCATCAACATGGGGACAGGGTGCTCTGAGGTGGGGGGGCCGCAGTGCGCCCCCCTGCCCCAGAGCACCCAACCCCCCCATGTTGAGGGCATGCAGCCTGGTACGGCTCAGGAGGGGGGGGGGGCGCTCGCTCGTCCCCACTCCTTTCCTGGCCGGCCGGGTAGCGTGCTTTGGATACGGGTCTGGTATGGATTGTGTAGGGGGACCCCCTACGCCGTTTTTTCGGCGTAGGGGGGCTCTCCTTACAACCCATAACAGACCTAAGGGCCCGGTATGCTCCTGAGGGGGGAACCCATGCCGGATTTTTATTTAAAATCCGGCGGGGACTTCCCCCTCAGGATTCATAACAAACGCCGCACACGTGTAGAATTGGCGGGAATCCAAGTCGGATCTCCCGTCGCTTCTATGACGGCTTTGTCTCTATCGCGGCAAGCCAGCTCGGCACTGGCTCCCGCGATGGGGCTCGTAGGTGCTCAATCTCGCCGAGAAAGGGAGCGAGATTGACACAATATCGCGTGCCCCTACTGTAGTAGTGGCACGTGTTTAGAAATGTCCCTGCACAACATGAAATTATTATAAGAACAAAGTAATTTAATACTGCTTGCGCACGTGCTGTGTGGCAACAATATCTCGATTATTTTAGGGGTGGTGGGGGGGCCATTATTTTTTTGTGAAAGCAATATTGTAGAAAAAAGGGCACCCCTCAAACATACTGTAATTGGAGCGCAACAAAGAGCCACGTGCAAAGAATTGCATCAAAAATTGTTATTTGGCGCCCCTGTTACACAGGGGCACAAAAATGTATCAGTAGGCACAACACAACACTGCAACCCCTCCCAATATCTGTAATTGGAGCGCAACAAGGAGCCACGTGCAAAGTATTGCATCAAAAATTATTAGACGCCCCTGTTACACAGGGGCAGAAAAATTGTGCCTTATGCCGCGTACACACCATCACTTTATGTGATGAAAAAAAAACGACATTTTTAAAAAACGTCACTTTAATTGACCGTGTGTGGGGGAAAACGTCGTTTTATGTCTTCTAAAAAACGACCAAAAAAAATTGATGCATGCTTCAATTTTATGTGTCGTTTTTCAAAAGTGCACTTTTTACTTCACAGAAATTGACCGTGTGTAGCAAAAAACTTCGTTTTTTAAGACGTTTTTTCATCCACGCATGCCCAGAAGCTACTTATGAAGCAAGCTTCAATGGTAAAACGTGGTGGAACGTAACCTCACTTTGCAAGAACATTGTGAGAAAAACGATGGTGTGTAGGCAACTTCGTCTTTGAAAATTGAAGTTTCAAAAACGTCATTTTTTACTTCACAGAAAGTGTCGTTTTTTTTTCATCACATAAAGTGATGGTGTGTATGCGGCATTAGGCCACGTGCAAAGTATTGCATCAAAAATTGTTATTAGACGCCCCTGTTACACAGGGGCAGAAAAATTAGGCCTTAGGCACAACACTGCAACCCCTCCCAATTTGGAGTGCAACAAGGAGCCACGTGCAAAGTATTGCATCAAATTTTTTTATTAGGCGCCCCTGTTAAACAGGGGAAGAAAAATTAGGCCTTAGGCAATGGTGGCGGAGCACAGAAAAACAAAATTTCTTACTAGCTACCGTGTTTCCCCGAAAATAAGTCCGGGTCTTCTATTAATTTTGGCAACAAAAGACACAGTAGGGCTTATTTTCGGGGTAGGTCTTACCATGTAATGTGCTGTCTTTTCTCCCCCTCTCTCTCCCTGCCTGACAGGAATCCCCAGTGTAAATGGAGTTAAAATGTTTGTAAAATCCTATAATCCATTCTATTACAGTAGTGTGTAATGTGTGTGTTTCTGTAATATAATTGTTCAGCGCTTCTGTGACCCGCTCTCTTCCCCGCAATTATATTACAGAAACACACACATTGTACATTATATACTACTGTAATAGTATGGATTATAGGATGTTACAAACATTTTAAACTAGGGCTTATATTGCAGCCCTCCTGGAAAATAACGCTAGGTCTTATTTTCGGGGTAGGTCTTATTTTCGAGGAAACACGGTATCAGCAAGAAAAGTGAGGAGGAGAAGGATATTCCATCAGCAGCATAACAGGACAGTCACTCAGCATCCGCAGTCTCAAAGGGATCTGACATTTCAACAAAAAATTATTATTCAGTAACATCAGCATCAGGTGTTTGGTAGCTGGTGTTGATCCAAGCCTGATTCATTTTTTTATTTCAATCGTTTTTATTAAATTTTCAAGACAAACAAAATTGAACATAGAAGATGCACTACAGATGTTAATCCTTCATACATTAAAATTAACAGCCTCAGCTAGGATAGGAGATAGTTTTCCATCAAGGCCCTAATCATAGGCCTTATCCGCACCACCGCCATGAGCGATCCCTCTCATTGGTCGCAGCGGTGATCATGTCGCGTTAAAATCCTTTCTCCATATGTGGGTTAGACTACCATCATATATGACTATAAAGGTTTTAGAACATTGTAAGCATCAACAACCAATAAACCATACTTGCACTAAAGATTTCATAAAGTCAGAATCAAGGCAATGAAGTTATTACAATATTGCTCCTTCGCGGTACCACTTGAACCATGGTTCCCAGGCCCTGGAAACCGAGTCCCAACTGCCTAAGGCCGAGGAATGGAGAACCTCGTACGTACCACATGTTTGAATTGACTGAATGATCTCTGAGAGTCCGGGAGCCACAGGGGCATTCCAGTGTCTCAAGACCACCAGTCGTGAGGACAAGAGGATATTTGACACCACAACTCTATAAGGTATACCCTGTAGTCCTAGAGACAGCAGTGCCATATCTGGGGTTAGCACCTGTCTGTGGCCAATGATGGTAGATAATAAACGTTCAATTTGGGACCATAAGAGGTGTAAATGAGGGCACCCCCATAAGGTGTGAAACAGTGTACCCACCTCCCCGCACAATCTCCAACACAGTGGAGAGGCCCCCATGTGTATCTTGGATATCCGATATGGGGTGAGGTACCACCTAAGTGTCAGCTTCTGTTGCATTTCCCGCATGTTTGTGGATTTAGTGGAGGAGTGAGTAAGGCGAAACGCTGATCCCCACTGTTGTGAAGAGTATTCTGTTCCAATGTCCCTTTCCCATGCCAGCATAGATAGGTTTTTTATACAAGTGTTCTTGTCCCTCAGACATGTGTATATAACTGATATACCTCCAGTAGTGTAAGAGGGGTTTTGGTAATAGCGTAATAAGTTTACCGGAAGAACCGTGCAGATCAGATGGTCTTTTTTTTTACAAGGTGGTGTATTTGCACGTAAGTGTATTTAGTTGTGAGTGGGAGATGGAATTCTTTTTGTACTTGTTCAAAGGGTTTTACTTGCCCCCCCCACCATTACATCCTCCAGATATTCAATTCCCCCTTCCACCCACTTATTAATAGTTATGTTTGGTATTAGGAGTTTTAACGCCGCGATGGGGAGTTTCAAGGGAGAAGAGCCGTCGACCTCCTTCGTGTTTTCTCTCAGATACATCCATGCTCTTACCGATGCTAGAATGGGAGGGGCTAATGTGGTGCTTAGGGATCTGCAAGAGGGAGCCGTCATCAGAAAATTTGGTAGACTGCCGTGTGGGATTTGGCTCAATTCCAACTCCTTCCACGGTGTGTTAGCATGTGGCGAAAACCAATGTTTCAGCTGTGCTAGTATGGAAGCAAAGTAGTAATCCTGTATATGGACATGACCCATTCCTCCCGCGTTTCTACGCTTAATAAGTTTGCTAAATGCACATCTAGCCCTTTTACCCTGCCATAGATATTTATTCAGTAGGGACTGCATAGATTTGAAATAAGTGTTTGGAATCGTGATAGGTACTGTCCTAAAGAGGTACAGTAACTTCGGGAGTAGCTGCATTTTAAATGCTGCTAGTCTACCTAGCCATGATAGCTCCAATAGTGCTATTCTAGATAACTGGGGACCCATCGACTCCAAAAAGGGAGTAAAGTTAGCCTTTAAAAGGTCTCCTGATCTAGGAGTCAGAGTGATGCCCAGATAACCAATCCCATCCGACCTCCAGGCATATGGAAACCTCTGTCTGAGCGTGTGCTCCATCTGCCCAGGGACATTTAAATTGAGTATATGAGATTTTGTTGTGTTTACTTTATAGTACGACACTTTGTTAAATGTTTGTAATGCTTCGTGGACTGCTGGCAAAGACACCTCTGGGTTTGATAACATCAAGATGATGTCATCCGCAAATAAACTAATGATATGTTGTCTGCCCCCTGCGTGAATACCAGATATGCTAGGGTGTGAACGCAGGTAAGAGGCCAACGGTTCCATCAATAGGTTAAACACAAGAGGGGAAAGGGGACACCCCTGTCTCGTGCCATTGGAAATTTCAAATGGGGCAGACAGAGCACCCGTCACATATACCTGTGCTGAGGGGAGTGTGTATAGGGCCATCACTGCCGAGTATATGGGTCCAGAGAAACCAAACTTGCTCAGCACCTGTGACAGAAACTGCCAATGAATCCTGTCGAACGCCTTCTCCGCATCCAGCGCTAGGAGCAGAGAAGGCGTTCGACTTCTACCAGCCAAATGTATTACATTTATCAGTCGGCGAGTGGCATCCGACGTCTGGCGTCCCCTAGTGAAGCCAGACTGGTCCATATCTATCAGTAAAGGCAGTATATCCACCAGTCTGGAGGCCAAAATCTTGGCATAAATTTTGATATCATTGTTCAGTAAAGAAATCGGTCTAAAATTCTGAGGGGTGTTCGGGTCTTTGCCCGGTTTTGGAAGAGCAACAACCATAGCCCTTAACATCTCCGGAGGAAAAGAGGACGAGGCAGCAGCCGCATTGAAAATATTGACCATATGTGGGGTTAAAATTTCTTGGAATGTCTTGAAATATTCCCCCGTAAAGCCGTCCGGTCCTGGGGATTTATTATTGGTAAGCGTATGAATTGTCTGTCTCACCTCTGCTTCTGAAATGGGAGCATTCAATCCTTTCTCCATATGTGGGTTAGACTACCATCATATATGACTATAAAGGTTTTAGAACATTGTAAGCATCAACAACCAATAAACCATACTTGCACTAAAGATTTCATAAAGTCAGAATCAAGGCAATGAAGTTATTACAATATTGCTCCTTCGCGGTACCACTTGAACCATGGTTCCCAGGCCCTGGAAACCGAGTCCCAACTGCCTAAGGCCGAGGAATGGAGAACCTCGTACGTACCACATGTTTGAATTGACTGAATGATCTCTGAGAGTCCGGGAGCCACAGGGGCATTCCAGTGTCTCAAGACCACCAGTCGTGAGGACAAGAGGATATTTGACACCACAACTCTATAAGGTATACCCTGTAGTCCTAGAGACAGCAGTGCCATATCTGGGGTTAGCACCTGTCTGTGGCCAATGATGGTAGATAATAAACGTTCAATTTGGGACCATAAGAGGTGTAAATGAGGGCACCCCCATAAGGTGTGAAACAGTGTACCCACCTCCCCGCACAATCTCCAACACAGTGGAGAGGCCCCCATGTGTATCTTGGATATCCGATATGGGGTGAGGTACCACCTAAGTGTCAGCTTCTGTTGCATTTCCCGCATGTTTGTGGATTTAGTGGAGGAGTGAGTAAGGCGAAACGCTGATCCCCACTGTTGTGAAGAGTATTCTGTTCCAATGTCCCTTTCCCATGCCAGCATAGATAGGTTTTTTATACAAGTGTTCTTGTCCCTCAGACATGTGTATATAACTGATATACCTCCAGTAGTGTAAGAGGGGTTTTGGTAATAGCGTAATAAGTTTACCGGAAGAACCGTGCAGATCAGAGGGTCTTTTTTTTTACAAGGTGGTGTATTTGCACGTAAGTGTATTTAGTTGTGAGTGGGAGATGGAATTCTTTTTGTACTTGTTCAAAGGGTTTTACTTGCCCCCCCCACCATTACATCCTCCAGATATTCAATTCCCCCTTCCACCCACTTATTAATAGTTATGTTTGGTATTAGGAGTTTTAACGCCGCGATGGGGAGTTTCAAGGGAGAAGAGCCGTCGACCTCCTTCGTGTTTTCTCTCAGATACATCCATGCTCTTACCGATGCTAGAATGGGAGGGGCTAATGTGGTGCTTAGGGATCTGCAAGAGGGAGCCGTCATCAGAAAATTTGGTAGACTGCCGTGTGGGATTTGGCTCAATTCCAACTCCTTCCACGGTGTGTTAGCATGTGGCGAAAACCAATGTTTCAGCTGTGCTAGTATGGAAGCAAAGTAGTAATCCTGTATATGGACATGACCCATTCCTCCCGCGTTTCTACGCTTAATAAGTTTGCTAAATGCACATCTAGCCCTTTTACCCTGCCATAGATATTTATTCAGTAGGGACTGCATAGATTTGAAATAAGTGTTTGGAATCGTGATAGGTACTGTCCTAAAGAGGTACAGTAACTTCGGGAGTAGCTGCATTTTAAATGCTGCTAGTCTACCTAGCCATGATAGCTCCAATAGTGCTATTCTAGATAACTGGGGACCCATCGACTCCAAAAAGGGAGTAAAGTTAGCCTTTAAAAGGTCTCCTGATCTAGGAGTCAGAGTGATGCCCAGATAACCAATCCCATCCGACCTCCAGGCATATGGAAACCTCTGTCTGAGCGTGTGCTCCATCTGCCCAGGGACATTTAAATTGAGTATATGAGATTTTGTTGTGTTTACTTTATAGTACGACACTTTGTTAAATGTTTGTAATGCTTCGTGGACTGCTGGCAAAGACACCTCTGGGTTTGATAACATCAAGATGATGTCATCCGCAAATAAACTAATGATATGTTGTCTGCCCCCTGCGTGAATACCAGATATGCTAGGGTGTGAACGCAGGTAAGAGGCCAACGGTTCCATCAATAGGTTAAACACAAGAGGGGAAAGGGGACACCCCTGTCTCGTGCCATTGGAAATTTCAAATGGGGCAGACAGAGCACCCGTCACATATACCTGTGCTGAGGGGAGTGTGTATAGGGCCATCACTGCCGAGTATATGGGTCCAGAGAAACCAAACTTGCTCAGCACCTGTGACAGAAACTGCCAATGAATCCTGTCGAACGCCTTCTCCGCATCCAGCGCTAGGAGCAGAGAAGGCGTTCGACTTCTACCAGCCAAATGTATTACATTTATCAGTCGGCGAGTGGCATCCGACGTCTGGCGTCCCCTAGTGAAGCCAGACTGGTCCATATCTATCAGTAAAGGCAGTATATCCACCAGTCTGGAGGCCAAAATCTTGGCATAAATTTTGATATCATTGTTCAGTAAAGAAATCGGTCTAAAATTCTGAGGGGTGTTCGGGTCTTTGCCCGGTTTTGGAAGAGCAACAACCATAGCCCTTAACATCTCCGGAGGAAAAGAGGACGAGGCAGCAGCCGCATTGAAAATATTGACCATATGTGGGGTTAAAATTTCTTGGAATGTCTTGAAATATTCCCCCGTAAAGCCGTCCGGTCCTGGGGATTTATTATTGGTAAGCGTATGAATTGTCTGTCTCACCTCTGCTTCTGAAATGGGAGCATTCAAAGCAGTAAGGTGGTCAGGAGATAGGACTGGAAGTTTAACCTTTTGTAAGAATGACTGAATAAGTGCAGTATCAGGTTGTATTATATTGGGGTCGTTTTTAAGGTTGTAAAGTGAACCGTAATATTGACTAAAAGCGTCTGCTATATCTTGTGGGTGGTGTCGTTTAGTGTTTGTTACAGGATGTATTATGTGTGGAATCTGTGTCTTGTGTCTAATACCCTTTAGTCTATTGGCCAACAATTTCCCTGCCCTGTTGCCGCTTGTGTAGTACGCTAACTTAAGTCTTCTTGAGGCCTTTTCAAAGTCCTCCAGAAACAGTAGTCTCAGGTCAGTGCGAAGTTGTGATGAGATTTCTACCGTCGGGTTAGTTATGTTCTGTCTCTCTAGTGCCGATATATTGGACAACAATTGGTTCAAATGCTGCTGCCTCATCCTCCTACACCTCGCACCTTGTTGGATCAAGATCCCCCTAGCAAATGCTTTATGGGCATTCCACACAACAAAGGGATCAGACACGGATTGATTATTAATTTCAAAATATTCAGTCAGCTGAGAGAGAATTTTAGACTTTGTCGGACCATCCTGGAGCAGTCTAGGATTTGCCCTCCAAATGAATGCGGGCTTGTGGGTAGAGGTCTCTCCAACTAGGAGAGAGATCGAGGCATGGTCCGACAAAGTGATGGTGTTAATCTTGGCCTCTCTGCAGTTAAATAACAACCACTTATCTACCAAGAACAGGTCGATCCTGCTATAGGATCTATGGCAATTAGAGAAGAACGAGTAATCCCTCTCATCCGCATTGAGACATCTCCAGGAATCAAACATGTCATGCGATCTTAGGGCCTCTTTGAGGGATGGGGGGGACCGCTTTGGTGCAGCTGTGGAGTCCATGAGAGGATCAGGAGTGATATTAAAGTCACCGCATAGTAAGACCTGACCTCTCCTCACTGACTGAATTTTTTTCATAATCCTGTTGAAAAAATGTGTCTGTCTGTTATTCGGTGCATACACATTGGCCAATGTGTATGTGGAAGAGTTTATGTCGCATATTATGATCAGGAAACGACCCTGAGGGTCTGCGACCATCGAGTGTAAATGGAAAGCCACAGAGTCCTTAATGGCGACCATCACCCCTTTAGTTTTAGAGTCATCCATAGCGTGGAATACATGGGGAAATTTAGGGTGTGAGCACTTAGGAGACTTTTGGGCATGGAAGTGTGACTCCTGGACGCACAAAATGTCACATTTATGATGAAGTGCTTCTTTCCAAAGTGACCGCCTCTTTGCTGGGTGATTCAACCCCTTGGCGTTAATAGATAAAAATGTTATCGCCATAGAATTGTGGACAGTTTATGAGTGGTGTGGTGTCTGTAGATATCACTTACGGGATCCAGAGGGGGCATCCACAGTGGTATGGTCACCGGCGCCTTATGTAGCAGTTTTAGGACTCCCACAAGAACACCTTCAGAGTCCATTGAGTCCGCGATATGATGTCTGACAAATGAGATAGGCAAGTTATAATTCCCCAAACAACAACAGGGAGCAACAGAAGCCATAGGCAAAACAAATAGAACCAAAGTTTGGGTGTGGCACAAAGCCACTCAGAAAACTGGGGTGACCAAGTTCGAGCAGGTAACAAAGATAGAAAAAAAAAAGAAGGTAAAAGAAAATAAGATCTTCTACTCCAGCAGGATACTCTTAGGTACAAGACCGCATCCTGGTTATTTATGAGTACGGGAATTTTTTTGGTTGACTGTGCGCCATTCCGGATTAGGGGATGAGCGGCCGCTCTGACGTTGATTTTGAGGTTGTGCTTCTGGTATAATCCCCCACGAGTTGAGCAGGGCCAGCCCCTTCGCCATTGACTCCATCACATACTCCACCCCTTCCTTAGTAACAATAAGTTTTGTCGGAAAGCCCCACTTGTAACTGAGGTTATGATTTCTGAGGGCTTTTGTGAGCGTGTTCAGGTTTCTACGTTTCTGCAGTGTAAATTGTGATAAATCAGCGTAGAATTGCAGGTTGGTGTATGGCGACGGGAGGTTGACATTTTGTCTAGTCGCCGTCATCAGTTTCTCCTTTGCGTGGTAAAAGTGCAGCCGCATTATAACATCTCTAGGCACAGTTTCAGAGAGGTATGAGGGCTTAGGCAGACGGTGAATTCTATCCACGGTAATGTCCATTTCTGACATATCAGGCAGGAGTGCTTTAAAAAGCTGGGATACATACCCGCGGAGGTCATTATACTGAATATTTTCGGGTATACCCCCGTATCTTCACATTGTTCCTCCTGCTTCTAAGAGCCTCAATTTCCTCATCCCTGCCGTCATTGGCATCCACCAAGTCATTTATCGTAACCGCGTATTCCCCCATCTTGTTTTCTTTTTTTTTTTCCCAATTAACATTTTTTTTTTATTGGTATAAATCGGTTCACAAGATACAGATAAATGCAGGTAATAACAGTAGCCAAATCATACACTTATCCAAGAGTACTGATATTACCCTCGCCCTTTATGGGTAGAGGGGGAGTTGAGATTCCGGCCCTAGGGGCCCTATTCCAAAAGCTGGCTCTACCGTCAGTCAGGTCAACAAACTTATGCATTTCAAACCGTTTTCTATACTCTGGCGTCAACGGTGACACCGAAACAGTAAGTTGTATAAGAAGAAAAGGAGAGTCAAGAGAAGAAAGAGGAAAAGAGAGAGAAAGGAGATTTAGGTTACCGCGCCTGCCACCTCGTCCGCCCCCGGCGGGTCCTCCCGCCGGTGCCACTCACTCCAGACCTCGTCGTGGGCATCCATGCGATTACGTATCCTGGCTGTCATCCGCTCCATCAGCTCCACGTCCTTGACCCTAGCGTAAAGGGCCTCCTGGGACGGGGGTGTGGTCTTTTTCCAATTAAGGGCTATCAGGCATCTAGCCGCCGTTAGCACGTGCCTAAGCAGTTTTTTATATGGCTTGGCCAGGCGGGGTTGGGAGATGCCTAGTAAAAATAGTTTAGGGGTTAGGGGGATTGGCGCCTCAAAAAGATGGGTAAGCAGCTGGTGCGTGGACTGCCAGAACGGGGTGATAAGGGGGCACGTCCAATAGATGTGGAAGAGAGAGCCTCTGGCCTGATGACATCGCCAGCATCGGTCAGAGGTGGATGGAAATATTTTGTGGAGTATGTCCGGGGTTTGGTACCAGAAATACAAAATTTTGTATGAGTTTTCCTTATACAGGGTGCATAGGGACGATTTGGCAGCCTGCCTCCAGACGGCCTGCCAGGCCTCCATCGGCAGTGGCTCCTCCAGCTCTCTCTCCCATTTCAGCATATATGCATGCTTCCCCCGCCCTTGCCAATCATATGCGTTCAATAGCTGGTAGATATCCGTGATCAGCCCCCGTCTATGGCGCCCCTCCAGGACAATACGTTCAAATGGGGACGGTTGCGAAAATTGGAGCTTTGGGGCTATTGTCTGGGCATAATGTCTTATTTGTAAGTAGCTATAGAACACCTGTCTGGGCAGGTCGTGTTTCACCTGGAGCTCCGAGAATGTCAGCAGCCTACGGGTCCTGGGGTCCACCAAGTGTCCAAAATGGAATAGGTCTCGCGAAGCCCAGGGCCAAGACATCTGGTGGGTCAAGCTATCCGGTATTTTGGGGTTGCAAACAAAAGAGTTTAGTAAGGAGCATTCGGACTTAAGCCCCACTTCTCGGGATATCTTACGCCAGAGTCCTCTGAGCAAAGACATCGAGCCTAACAAACGGTCAGGCCCCACTCCCACATCGGCATCCCATAACAGGCTATTTGGGTGGACCGGGGCTAACCATATCTTTTCTATCTCCGTCCACTTATTAAAGGACCTTTGGGGAAACCAGGAGACCACTGCACGTAACTGGGTAGCTTGGTAATATTTAACAAGGTTGGGGAAAGCCAGGCCCCCGTCTCCTCGTGAGGCTGTCATGACCGACCTAGGAATCCTATGTTTTTTATAGTTCCAAACAAACTTCAGCATATCACCCTGAAGCTTGCGGAGGTGGGCGTACGGGATCGGGATGGGTAGCGTCTGAAACAGATAAAGGAGTTTGGGGAGGATAACCATTTTTATGGCCGCCACTCGGCCTAGGAGCGAGATATGATGTGCCTTCCACTTTTGGAGAAGGCCTCTGATTGTTCGATATAGGGGAGGGAAGTTGACCTGATACAGGGAGCTGAAGGATGGTGTAATATGGATCCCAAGGTATTTAAGGGATGAACTCTCCCAGGTATAGGGGAAGTTCGATTGTAGGTGGTGGACCTCAGCCTCCGCAATGTTGATCGGTATGGCCGCTGACTTTGACGCGTTCGTTTTGTACCCCGACAGTGACCCGTATTTATCTAGTTCAACATGGAGGTTGGGCAGGGAGATTCTGGGTTGGGTCAAGGTAAGAATAATGTCGTCCGCAAACAAGGATGTCTTAAATTCCCTTCCCCGTACCGAGATGCCCCTAATGTCCGGATTTCCCCGTATGGATGCTGCCAGGGGCTCGACACATAGGGCAAAGAGCAAAGGTGAAAGTGGGCATCCCTGGCGCGTGCCGTTGGCTATCTGGAAGGGGGAGGATGTGGCAAAGGGGGTTTTAACTTGGGAGGTGGGGTTTGAGTATAGGTGTTGTACCGCCCGCAAGAAGGGACCTTTGAACCCCATGTGGTGCAGGGTAGCGAACATAAAGGGCCAGCTTAGGCGGTCGAAGGCCTTTTCGGCGTCTAGGCTCAGTATGAGAGCCTCCGCACCGTCCCTATTGACTACATCAATCAGGTCGATGATCTTCCTGGTGTTGTCCCCTGCCTGGCGTAGCGGCACAAAACCTACTTGGTCCTTATGGATCAGGGAGGGAAGAATAATGTTCAGCCTAATCGATAGAAGTTTGGTGAATATTTTGAGGTCTGAATTAAGTAACGCTATGGGCCTGTAACTAGCGCAAGAGGCTGGGTCTTTATCCGGTTTAGGTATGAGGGTCAAGAAGGATCCTTGCATGTCACTCGGGATTGGGGTCTGGTGGAGGAAGGCGTTAAATAGTGTGGTCATGTGGGGACTGAGTAACGGGAGAAAGGCCTTGTAGTACTCGTACGGTAGACCGTCAGGGCCAGGGGATTTATGGGCTGGGAGGCCTTTCACAGTGTCTGCTAACTCTTCCGCTGATATAGGAGCGTTCAGGCCCTGTAAGTCTGCTATTTGAAGTCGGGGTAGACCTGCTTGTTCCAAGTATTGGGTCATTCGGGCCTTCAGGTCGGGAGAAGGGGGATCGTGTGGTACTTCCGGTTTATTATATAGGTCCGTATAGTAGTCCGCGAAGGCTGCCGCTATGTCCCTAGGATGTGTTACGAGATCGCCCCCCCTGTTCTTTATCTGGTGTGGGGTAGAGGTAAGGGCTTGGTCTGCCAGTTTCCTGGCCAGGAGAGCCTGCGCCTTGTTGCCCTTGTCATAGTAAAGTTGCTTCAGGCGGGTTAGCGCCTTTTCTACTTTGCCTAAAGCGAGGTCTCGCAGTGTCGTGCGCGTTTGGACAATCCGTTTAAGGAGTGCGGTGGATGGGTTTTGCAGGAGCTTAGCCTCCAGGGCCTTCAACTGTCGTTCGGCCAATGCTTTAGCAGCACCGGCATCTTTCTTCATGGCCGAAGAGAGGGCCATGCACTTTCCCCTCAGGACCGCCTTGTGGGCGGCCCACAGGGTGGAAGTGGAAACATCTGGTGTGTCATTTTCAGCGAAGTAGTGCTGAAGGGTCTCTTCTAGCTCCTGTTTCGAGGGGGCGTGTTGCAGAAGGAAGTCATTAAGCCTCCAGTTATAGGGCCGGCGGAGGGGCGCGGTTAAATTCAGGGACAGTGTGATGGGGGCATGGTCCGACCAGGAGATGGGCAGGACACTAGCCGCTTCTGCAATCCGAAGTGTGTTGTTATTCACGAAAAAGTAGTCTATCCGCGTGTGTGTGCGATGTGGGGCCGAATAAAATGTATACTGGCGATCTCCTGGGTGGAGGGCTCGCCAGGCATCAAAGAGTGCGTGTTTCCTAGTCAGTTGGCGAAACAACTTTGAATCCCTTAGGGCCCGGGTTTGTGAGGTCTGGGTGTTTGCCACTAGGCGGTCCCAGGTAGCCGAGTGTGCCAGGTTAAAGTCTCCTCCGATCACCAGTATGTCATGGGACTCTCGGAAAAGTCGGGCATGAACCCTGGTTAAGAAATGGTGCTGATGTGTGTTGGGAGCGTAGACTACGCAGAGGGTAATGGTCTGTGACTGCCACAGGCCCCTGAGGATAAGAAAGTGTCCCCGAGGGTCTAAATATGTGGAGGAGCATGTAAAAGGGGACCCCTTTTTAAAGAGGATGGCTACGCCCGCCTTCTTGTTTGGTCCAAAAGCCTGGTATACCTGGGGAAAGTGTCGGGCTGCAAATGTAAAAGAGTCAGCCCTATCAAAGTGGGTTTCCTGCACCATGATAATATCTGCCCCTGATTGCCTAAACTCTCGGAGCGCCAGGTGTCGTTTCTTGTTGGAATTTAGCCCATGTACATTTAATGAAAAAATTCTAGCCATAGCCTAGGAGGGGGTGCGCTACTCGTATACTTATCTGGTGGAGCAGGCGACGAGTCCAGGTCGAGGAGCGTGACATCAGCGCGAGGAAGGCCGGGGGCCAATGGGGACGAGGCACAGGCTGCGGAGAGCAGGAGCAGGGAGCTCTAGAAAGGGGGAAAGAAAAAAGAGTAAGAACACACAGAGTAAACACGATAAACATTCTCATACATGCCCTGGGTGACCAAGGGGTCACGGGCCATATAAGTTCCAAATGGACTCCCCGGCCGGGAGATTTAAGATGTCCGGGCCGGGGAGACTCGGAGGGACCGAAGTCCAGGGAGGAACTCTCTAGCGGGTAGCCACTAGGGGGGATCAGCATCCAGAAATCCGGTCAGTCCAGACAGGGGCGCCTCAGGGCAGCCCGTTAAATAGAAAACAAAAATGTAGCGAGGGCCTTCGGGGGAGAGGCAGGGATTTGGAGCACCTGAGCTTCCAAAAAAAAGAGAAGGGGACAGTCATGAACTTGCATCGCACGAAACAGATAATAAAGAACCAATCTAAAAAGAAAAAAAAGGGAAGGGGGAGTACAGATCAGTGCTTCGTGGTGTCCGGCCGGACAGGTCGGGTTTCGCCATTTGATCAGCTGGTCATCAGGGGGAAGGGCCTTCCAACACCAGGGCCTTCGGATCTGTGCCTGGGGGATCGGCGGGAGGGCTCCGGGCCCTTGGAGCGTTTATTCGGTGGAACCTTCTGCCAGACCACCGGGGGTGGAGGGGGAGTGGCCACCAGGTCCCAATCAGGTAGTTGAGGGACAGGGATGTCCAGGGCGTCACAGAAAGAGTCTAGGTCTTCGGGGTATCGCAGGATCGCCGATCTCCCTTGATGTTTAGCCGTTAAGCTAAAGGGGAAGCCCCATCTATAAAGAATGTTCCGTTCTTGCAGGGAGCGTAGTAGTGGTTGCAGGAGTCTCCGCTTCTGGAGCGTGATCCATGAGAGGTCTGGATAAAGTTGTATCGGGGAGTTGTCGAACACTAGGTCACGGACAGCGCGGGCTTTGCGCATGATGGTCTCCTTCAGCGGATATGATTGTATGCGGCAAATAACGTCCCGTGGTTTAGAGGCGGGGCCTTTCGGGCGCAGGGCCCTATGAGCTCTGTCTATTTCAATGTGTTTGTCCAGGGGAGCCCCTGTGAGGTCATTAAACATCGTCTGGAGCGTTTTTTGCAAATCTTCAGCTTCATCCGCCTCAGGGAGGCCTCGCACTCTAATGTTATTGCGGCGCCCCCTGTTGTCCAGGTCCTCCAAGTGGCGCTGCATGTCCCGTAGCATAAGGCGGTGTTCAGAGCCCTGAAGTTGGGTCCTATGTACGGCCATTTTAGTCTCCTGTATCTCTTCTTCAGCCATCTCTACTCTATCGGCCAGGTGTTTAAGGCCTGCTTGAATGGTTTGAATTTCAGTCCGGCAAGTGTCTTTTACATCCGCAATCAGTTGCTTAAAGTCCTCCTTTGTGGGGAAGGCTTGCAAATAGGTCTGCCAGGAGGGCTGCTCGGCTCCATCCGGGCCCCACGGCTGGTGGGGGGATGTAGAGGTTGTGTGACAATGGGGCCCAACGGTGGGGCTCTTGGTTCGGGACGGGGGGTGTTTGGACGGGGGAGCCCCCGAGTCAGTCCATGGCATGGTCAGGGGGGGCTGTAGGGTGGACCCCGGGGGTACGTCCCCCTGGGATGGCATGCTGGCCTGTGTCATCTGGGCATAGGAGAGGAGGGGGTGATATGCTGTCTGAGCCCCTGTCCGGAGCGGGTCTGCAGAGCGTGAGGTTCTCTGGGCTTGCGGTGGATCCGGGGCCCACACAGAGGTGAAGCTGTGCGCCTGGGGTGAGCTAGGCCGCACCGTCGCGGGGGGGTGCGATGGGCTTGGCAGGGCCGGGAAGTCCAGAAGTGGATCCGGGGGGGAGGCTGGCCTGGTGGCAGTGTCCTGTGACCCCACGGCCTGCGCCGCTTGGTTCGATCCGGGGGTGGTCTCCGCGTTCTGCCGCAACTGCGACGGAGGATGCGTTGCGGCCTGGTCGCCGCGCCGCACGGGCGGCATCTGAGGCTGATGGCCTCGGTCACTCACCCCTTGCTGGGACCCATCGGGGTCCGATGTCCTCTGCGGGGATGGCGGTGGATCCCTGGGGGCCTGTGGCGGAGCTGTATTCTGCCCGTGCTGCGGGGCGAGGCCGCGGTGCTGACAGGCCTCGGCGTCCGGCGCCATCTTGCTATGGCTACCCGGCGGCATGTCGGGGATCTTAAAATAGTCCCTGAAGGACGTGGAGGCTCCGGACAACGGCAGGGAGAGTCCTCTGGACGTGGAGGATCTGGTGGTGCGGGAGGAGCTCATGAAATTTAAAAGATTTCCCCCGAAATCGGCCTAAATGCTGCGGGCTGGTGTGGAGCTCCTAGGCAGCACGTCCGTCCAGCTCGGCTTCCGGTCACGCCCCCCCTTCCCCCCATCTTGTTTTCAACGTGTGTCACCCTCTCAGCCATGGAGCCCAGATCCTTGCTAAATTTATGCATACAGGAAACCATATCTGAGTGCAGTGAACTTCTCAGTGACACCAACATCTCTTTCAGAACAGTATCTAATACTGGCTGGTTACTAGTGGGGAATACATCAATGGAATCAGGCAGCTCCCTGGTATCCTCTCTAGTGTCATCCCCTGACGCACGCAGCTGGCTCACCTCCTCTTCTGTGGCATCCGATCTAAAACGGGACTTCTCCGGGCTCCCTAAGGACGGTGTAGCTGGTGGAGATCCCAGGGATTTAGGAGGGCTGCTCTGTTTAGCAGTGTTCCTGCTAGTAGCAGGTTGAGCTCTCGATCCCGATGCTGGCGTGGAAGTGGCGCCGGCGCCATATTGCCTGGGCTCCGGCGGGAAAAACTGTCAGCTTCTGGGGACGATTTCCCCCTTTCTTGCTCTTGCCCATGGTACTAGAGCTGCCCGCCAGGTTGGGGAAGTAATCCGCCGTACCTTGGGTCTGTTTGGGTGCTCGAATGGGTCGCTGTTAGCCGCTGATCTCCTGCTTGCTACGGAGCTCCGCTATCAAGCTTCCATCGCGGTCTCCGGCTAGCTCCGCCCCCCAAGCCTGATTCATTTTGATGAAGGTCAGTCGATCAACAGTCAGTGGAGAGGCGCACCCTGTGATCGGTCACAAAGCCTCCAGCAGCACTGAATGTGCGTTCTGAAAGAACACTGGATGCAGGGCAAGCCAGTAGCTCAATTGCGTACTGTGCAAGCTCTGGCCAGTGATCCATCCTCAAGACCCAGTAAGCCAGAGGATTTTCCGTGGGGAAGGTGTCCAAGTTGGATCTTGCCGCTAGGTATTCCCGTACCATGTAAACCAGACGCTGGCAATGGTTGCTGGAACCGGTCAGACCTTGGGGCTGCGGACTAAAAAATTGTCTGAACGCATCGGTCAGATGGCCACCTTCTCCACCGCTCCTTCTCTGACTCACCGAAGCCTCAGCAAGACGTTGTCCAGGGCCAGGTTTTGGTAATCCCCCCCGGTTGTGGGAACGCATTGCACAGACCCTTCTGCAAGGCCTCCCGCAGAAGTTTCATCTTCTGCTCCCTCTGCAATGGCAACATAAGGTCCGCTACCTTACTCTTGTAACGTGGATCAAGGAGAGTTGCCAGCCAGTAATGATCCCTCTCCTTGATGGCATGTACACGAGGATCCTTACGCAGGCTTTGCAGGATCAGGGAGGCCATGCAGCGTAGGTTTGCAGAGGCATTCGGGGCAGAGTCCTCTGGGTCACTGAGGACGACAGGATCCGCAGCCACCTCATCCCAGCCACGTAAAAGTCCACGTGTTCCTTGGGACTGTAAATGATCCCTTGAAGACTGCTGCTGTTGATGCTGTGTGCTAGGCTCCACCTCCATGCTGCTGATACAATCATCCTCCTCCTCCTCCTCCTCCTCCTCCTCCTCCTCTTCCTGTGTTCTAGGTGGGCAAGCAGGAACAGTGTCTGGATAAAGGGGGGCCTTGAGAGGTAAGGAAGTCCTCCTCTTCCTCCCTCTGTTTTGCCTCAAGGGCCCTGTCCATTATTCCACGTAGGGTGTGCTCCAACATGTGAATAAGCGGGACAGTCTCACTGATGCATGCACTGTCACTGCTCACCATCCTCGTGGCCTCCTCAAATGGTGACAGGACAGTGCATCCATCCCTGATCAAGGCTCACTGGCGTGGTGAAAAAAACCCAAGCTCCCCTGAGCCAGTTCTGCTGCCATATTGGCACAGGTACTCATTGATGGCCCTCTGCTGCGTGTGCAGCCGCTGCAGCATGGCCAACGTAGAGTTCCATCTGGTGGGCATGTCACAGATTAGGCGGTTCTTGGGCAGGTTTAATTCCCTCTGGAGGTCTGTCAGCCGAGCAGTGGCATTATATGACCTCCGGAAATGCACACAGACTATCCTGGACTGCTTCAGGACATCCTGTAAGCCCGGGTACCTGCCCAAGAACCGCTGCACAATTAAATTGAGAACACGCGCAAAACAGGGCACATGGGTGAGTTTTCCCTGTCGCAGGGCAGAGAGGAGGTTGGTGCCATTATCGCTGACCACCATTCCAGGCTTCATCTGGCGTGGCGTCAACCACCTCTGAGCCTGCCCCTGCAGAGCTGAAAGAACCTCTTCCCCAGTGTGGCTCCTGTCTCCCAAGCACACCAGCTCTAGCACCGCATGGCATCTCTTGGCCTGCATTCCTGCGTAGCCCCTCGTACGCCTACGGAGCACAGCTGGTTCTGAGGAAACATCACCACAGGAAGAGGCCACAGAGGAAGAAGAAGAGGAGGGGTGGAGGAGAGAGGTGTGTCACAAGCAGTAGTAGTGTTTTGGAGGCGTGGTGGCGGAACAACCTCCAAAACTACTGTACCTTGCCCTGAGTCCTTCCCAGCTGCCAGCAGAGTCACCCAATGGGCCGTAAAAAAGACAGGTAACGTCCCTGTCCATGCCTGCTGGACCATGAGTCAGCGGTAAGATGCACCTTACCACTGACCGCCCTGTCCAGTGAGGCATGTACATTGCCTTCCACATGCCGGTAGAGAGCCGGAATCGCCTTCCGTGAGAAAAAGTGGTGTTTGGGTACTTGCCACTGAGGTACTGCACATTCCACAAACTCACGGAAGGGGGCAGAATCTACCAACTGAAAAGGTAACCGTTGAAGTGCTAGCAATTTTGCTAAGCTAGCATTCAACCGCTGGGCATGAGGATGTCTGGGAGTGTACTTCTTTTGGCGCTGCAGCAGCTGGGGCAGGGAAATTTGTCTGGTACTATCAGTAGATTGCCCGCATGTACTACTGAAAATATACAAAGATACCCAGATGGTGACCCTAAAGAGTAAGGCTACCTCTGGGTAAGAGGCTACTATAGGCAAAGCAGGGACTATACTCAATGTATGCAAAAATATGAAATGTAATGAAAATAATAGTTGGCTACAAAACATGATTAAAACTGATCAACTGTAAATACCAATTGAAAATGTGGCAGAACTAATTGGTAGAACAAGAAGCTCCCGCGATAGCGGTTATGTAAATATCAGACAGACAAACAAACAGAAAACAATGACAGACATACAACAATAAAACTCAGACAGTCCGGACACAAAACGTATCCCCTCTGTGATGGTTCACCAGGGAAACTCCCCTATAGCTAAAGAAAAAAGTGTAATGTACTTATATTGGTATAACCAAATAAATGATGAGCAAACCACAGAGGTGACACTGCAGGGAGGGGGGAGCAGCTAGCTACACAAGGAGAACACCCTATATGACTTATATTCTGTATGGTTGTATATATTCTGCAAATGACGGTCGGTACATAAATCAAATGATAGGACCCACCGATGAAGGTGAATTATGTCCAGTGACAATGTCCAGACCTATCAACAATAAAAGTTAGGGTATCATCAAAAAATGACAAGTGGGACAACAAACAAAACTGCTTATTGCACAGTAGATAGTAGACCGCTAGGTCATATTCCTAAGTTGTCTCACTCGTGGATCATGGCTATGAACGGGCTCAATACAGTTCCTGGAGAGAGATGCGACTCTGAAGTGCAGTTCACGATGCAAGCAACTCAAATAAAGGCAATTAGATGCTAAAAAGATAATTACTGGGACGGTCTTCCCTGCAGCAGCTGGGGCAGGGAAATTTGTCTGGTACTATCAGTAGATTGCCCGCATGTACTACCACTACTAGGTTGTGACACACCTATTTCTACAACTTCAGTGCAGGCTTCAGAGTGGACTGGGGGTCTAGTGGGGTTGGAGGTCACAGAAGGGCAAGGGGAGGTACGCTTTGGTCTTTGGTGTGGGTCTTTCTGGTATGCTTGCCAACGAGCTGCATGGCAGCTCGACATATGTCTGGACAAGCATGTGGTGCCCAAGCGGGTGATGTTTTGGCCACGCAAAATACTCTTGAGACATATGTTGCAAACAGCAAAGGTACGATCTGATGGACATGTTTCAAAAAAGGCCCACACCAAAGAACTTTTGCTGTACCGTTGAGACACAGCAGTGCCACGTAATGCAGTTGGTGTGCTGCCCTTAAGCTGACCCCTGGAGGGCATCCTGCCTCTTTGGAGATGTGCCTGTGCCTCGTCCTCCTCCTCCTCTTCCTCCTCCTCTTCCTCCTCCTCTCTCCTATCAGGCACCCAGGTAGAGTCAGTGACCTCATCATCCCCTCCCTCCTCATCATCACTGTCGACAACCTGGCAGTATGCTCCAGCTGGGGGAACATCACTCCCAGATTGTTGTCCCTCTTGGCCACCCCCTCTCCCTGGGCTCACATCAATGCCTTCCTCTATCTGTGTTCCGTCATCGGAGTCTTCAAAACGCTGCGCATCTTCATGCAGCATGTACCCAACACTGTGTTGAAATAGTTCGGGGGACTCCTCAGGAGGACACGGTGGAACTAGGGAAGGATTGTGTGATGCCATTGTGCAGAGGGAAGAGGACGCCTTGGCAGCTGCTTTGCCAGACAAACTATGATCAGTCTGTGTGAGAGAGGATGAGGAGGATGAGGACGGCTTGGTCATCCACTCCACTAATTTCTCTGCATGTTGAGGCTCAACACGGCCAGCTCCCGAAAAGGACGAGCGGCCACGTGCTGAAGAGGATGCACCACATCCAATACCAGCGTTACCTCTAGATGCAGAGCCTGGTTGCCCCCGTGACTCTCTGCCTCTCTTTGTCCTTCCAGCCATATTTATGTGTTCAGGTGCTATGTAACAAAACAAACGCAGTCACAGCAACTGCGTTCAGGTGTTAGTAAACTGCACACACGCAGTAAGAGCGACTGCGTTCAGGTGCTATGTAACAAAATAGTTGCAGTGACACCAACTGCGTTCAGGTGTTAGTAAACTGCACACACGCAGTAAGAGCGACTGCGTTCAGGTGCTATGTAACAAAACAGACGCAGTCACACCAACTGCGTTCAGGTGTTAGTAAACTGCACACACGCAGTAAGAGCGACTGCGTTTAGGTGCTATGTAACAAAACAGACGCAGTCACAGCAACTGCGTTCAGGTGTTAGTAAACTGCACACACGCAGTAAGAGCGACTGCGTTCAGGTGCTATGTAACAAAACAGACGCAGTCACACCAACTGCGTTCAGGTGTTAGGAAACTGCACACACGCAGTAAGAGCGACTGCGTTCAGGTGCTATGTAACAGCACACACGCAGTGACAACAACTGCGTTTAGTTGCTATTAAACAGCACACACGCAGTAAGAGCTACTGCGTTTCTGTGCAATTCAATAGCCCACTTGCATTAACAGCTACTGCGTTTCTGTGCAAATAAATTGCACACGTGCAGTAACAGGTAATGCGTGTATGTGCAAATAACTAGCACACGTTGAATAACACGGAGTACTATGTTTAAGCTAATCCCTAATGCAGGCAATACAACACGTTAGAGCACTGCATGAAGAACAATCTCCTGCCTGACAGATACTAATAGCAGATCTAGCTGAGCTATACAGTTTATAAATATATTGACAACTCCTAGGGATGTGAATATATTCTCTACAAACTGTAGATTTAACTATACTGACTAGTCTATCTATCTACTGTGGGCCAGATTCACAAAAGGGATACGACGGCGTTTCTCCTGATACGCCGTCGTATCCCTGTTTCTATCTATGCGACTGATTCATAGAATCAGTTACGCATAGATATCCCTAAGATCCGACAGATGTAATAGTTTTACACTGTCGGATCTTAGAATGCAGTACCGCGGCCGCCGCTGGGGGGAGTTTGCGTCGTAAACCAGCGTCGGGTATGCAAATTAGGAGTTACGGCGGATCCCCGACGGATTTTCGCGTTCGCTACGTCGCCGCTAGTCTAGTTTCCCGTCGCAAAGTTAGTCGTCGTTTTAGGTGCCCTTACTTTAGTCAGCAATCGTATTGCTGTCTAAAGTATGGCCGTCGTTCCCGCGTCGGAATGTAAAATTTAACGTCGTTTGCGTAACACGTCCGGTAATACGGAAGTACGCTACGCGCGTCGCCGTTCGAAAAAATTACATCACGGCGCGCAAAGCACGGCGGGAGTTAGGAAACGGAGCATGCGCAGTAGGTCTGGCGCGGGAACGCGCCTAATTTAAATTGCACATGCCCATTTAAATTGGCCCGCCTTGCGCCGGAGGCCGCGGGCGTAGTTTTCATCGCAAGTGCTTTGTGAATCAGGCACTTGCGATGAAAACTTGCGGCGGTGTAACGTATCCGCGATTCTACGTGAACCTAGCCCAAAGTCTCTATCTATTTCTCTAACTGCCTGACTGCTCCTCTCGTTCACAAAGCCGGAACACACTACACGAGGCCGCCGTGCAGGCTGCCTTTTATAGTGTGGGGCGTGTACTAATCCCCCTGAGCCATAATTGGCCAAAGCCACCCTGGCTTTGGCCAATTATGGCTCTTCGTTTTTTGCAGGGTGTGATTCCCCAAGCATGCGGGACATACAGTATGCTTGGCCAATCATCAGCGCTCAACGCCGCAGTGAATTATGGGACGTTTTGCGTCACTCGAATTTGGCGCGAACGACCCGTTTTGTTTGAGTTTCGACGAACGATCTATGTTCGAGTCGAACATACGTTTGTATTGAACGCGAAGCTCATCCCTAGTAACCGGATCTGGACACTTACCCTCTACTTGTTTTGTACCCCGTAGGCTGCCTACCTATTAAGTAACTCCTCCGTTGTTGGCATACTTGAACCTTAATACACATTTTTTGTGCGGCTCTTAAGTATCTGCCGCGAATCTTCACATAGGTCCTATGGTCCCTTTACCTGAATATTTCTACACAGGTATAGTTTTACTGATAACACCATTCCATAATGCACATTATGCCTTCACATTCCTTCTTGCAGATTCCACTTCTACTTCTTTGTTATCACCCTTTCCACATCTTTTGTTTTCTGTCACGCCAATCAATTTCCTTCCCTTCCCCCTCCCTCTCCCCCCCTCCTTTCCCCGTTCCCCCATTTATATCTTCCGTTTCTTTACCCCCCTGCACCCCCGCTGACCCA
Source organism: Rana temporaria (assembly GCF_905171775.1). Classification (NCBI taxonomy): domain Eukaryota; kingdom Metazoa; phylum Chordata; class Amphibia; order Anura; family Ranidae; genus Rana; species Rana temporaria. Next base: position 72,042,381 of record NC_053495.1, read on the forward strand.
TTTCTTTATCCCCCACCTCCTCTCTCCCTTCCCTTTTTCCTTCCCCTTTCCTCCCCCCTTTTTCCTCCCTTTCCCCCCTTTTTCCCCCTCTTTCCCTATCCACCCCTTTTCTTCCTTTGCCTTTTAGCACTTCCCCCTCCCCTCTTTCACTTCTTTTTTTTTCTTCCTCCTCTTCTTTCTCTCTTTCCCCTCCCTCAGTATATAATCCAATCTCGTCCCAATACCCACTTTTCCTCCTTCTCCCCTTTCTTTCTATTCATCTTTCTCCCTTCTCCCTTTTCCCTTTCCCACTCTTTCCCTCCTTTCTTTTTTCCGCTTCCCCATTACCCCTTTACCCCCCTGCACCCCCGCTGACCCATTTCTTTATCCCACACCTCCTCTCCCCCCTCTTTTTTTCCTCTCTCCCTTCCCTTTTTCCTTCCCCTTTCCTCCCCCCTTTTTCCTCCCTTTCCCCCCTTTTTCCCTATCCACCCCTTTTCTTCCTTTGCCTTTTTAGCACTTCCCCTTCCCATCCCCTTGTCCATCCCCTTCCCCCTCCCCTCTTTCACTTCTTTTTTTTTTTTTCTTCCTCCTCTTCTTTCTTTCTTCCCTCTCTCCCTCTCTCTCTTTCCCCTCCCTCAGTATATAATCCAATCTCGTCCCAATACCCACTTTTCCTCCTTCTCCCCTTTCTTTCTATTCATCTTTCTCCCTTCTCCCTTTTCCCTTTCCCACTCTTTCCCTCCTTTCTTTTTTCCGCTTCCCCATTACCCCTCCCCTCTCCTTCTTTCCCCACTGGGATCTTAAGCTGTTTGACACTTTCATAGCAAGCATGGTGCTTAGCACCCTCACCACGGTGGCGCACTCACCTCACTAGCACTTCATTGTTCAGTTTAGCCCTACTGATGACATCTTTATATATAGCCAATACAGGTCTCCCTCTCCAGACGGGCCCTCCCTCCACCCTGGTCGCCGTGCGAGAATTCTTCTCCGCGGCTGACCCCTGGCTCCCTAGCGAGTGGTTGCTCTCTGTACAGGTAAGCTGCACAGCATTTGCCTTTCCCCTAAATTTCTGTATATATTTCCTTGATATTTGTATATTTGTTTTCTGATACCTGAGTGGTCTTTACATATCTACCTATATGTATTTAGCCTATGACGCTAACAAGTATATATATATATATATATATATATATATATATATATATATATATATATATCATCTTTTTAGAAATTCTCCTGACGAAGCATCTATCGATGCGAAACTAGTCGAGATTTTGACTTGTATGACCCCCTTCGTTTCACCGCCACCCTTCGTCTAGGGTCCATGATTGGGACGGTTGGTCGTACAATATGTCTACCATTTTATACCGCTGTTTTTGATGTATTTTATATTTATGTGTGTCTTCTGTCTTTTGATATAATGTTAAAAAAAAACTGATTTATATCTTTTACCCTTACTACAATTCCTCTCTAATTTTTCTCATCTAGTGTTTAAATTATTTTTATTGTTTTCACATAAATAGAAAAACTTTACATACTTTCTTAAATTAAATTTTTTTTTTTTTTTAAATCAACAACCATTATAAATTTCACAAGTTCTTCATACGTTTAACATTAACATATACAAACTACATGCTGCAGAAATACAAAAAAACATTTGTGTGGGTACAGAGCTAGGTCCATCCTTATAATACTGCCTCTATAATGATGTTCTTTAAACTAAGGCACATTCCCCTCTCCTCTCCCCCCCTTCCATTGAGCCCCAGAGAGGAACAAAAAAAACACCTTCTAGTGAAAAAGAGGGAGCAGGAACGGGGGGGGGGGGTACTTCCATATAGTCTGTACCTGCTCCCCCCCTGCACCCAACCTATATATATATATATATATATATATATATATATATATATATATATATATATATATATATATATATATATATATACCCAAGTGTCTCTTGTCATCAGACCAAGAGAAGAGGAGAGAAAAAAAAACCCTCTCCCTCTCTCCTTTCTCCCTCCTCCTCCCTTCTAAACCCTGGGGAAATTACCCCTTTTATAGTATAACCCATACCTATCCCCGTGTCCATATATGTGTGATTACTTTTTAAGGAAGTGAAATGGTGGACCTTCTGTCCTCCGTATCCCTTCAATTATGTGGAAAGGAAAAAAAAAAGGGGGGGAGAGAGAGGAGGAGGAGCAAAAGGAGGAAAGAAGGGGGAGAAAAAAAGAAAAGATCCCCTTCTAAGTACCAGCCTGTAGACTTTCTTATCTCCCCATAATCTTCAAATAAATCGAGGATTGCTTAAAATGTATCCATTTCCCCCAGATTTCTTGGAATTTTATTTCTGCATCTTCTTGAAAGCTTATTAACTCCTCCATTACTCTTATTTTATCTACCTCACTAAACCATTCTTTTATCCTTGGTGGGTCCTTAATTCTCCAATATCTCGGGATTAGTGCTTTTTCTGCATTTAATAGAAATGGGGTAAGGGATGCTCTATATTCTTTCCTCTGACCTTCCATAGCATGAAATAAACATTTCCAGGGATCCAGTCCTATCTCCTTCCCTTCTATCTGTTTTATTAGGCCTACCGTGTTTCCCCGAAAATAAGCCCGGGTCTTATATTAATTATGCCAACAAAAGACACAGTAGGGCTTATTTTCGGGGTAGGTCTTACCATGTAATGTGCTGTCTTCTCTCCCCCTCTCCCTCCCTGCCTGTCAGGAATCCCAAGTGTGAACCAAGTTAAAATGCTTGTACAATCCTATAATCCACTCTATTAGTAGTGGATCAGTAGTATATAATGTACAATGTGTGCGTTTCTGTAATATAATTGTGCCAAATACCTTTGTTATAGCGCCGCTCTGCACTTCTGTTACCCGCCGGAGCTCTTTTCCCCGCAATTATATTACAGAAACACACACATTGTACATTATATACTACTGTAATATAGTGGATTAGAGGATTTTACAAGCATTTTTATCTAGGGCTTATTTTCGGGGTAGGGCTTATATTGCAGCCCTCCTGGAAAATAACGCTAGGTCTTATTTTCAGGGTAGGTCTTATTTTTTGGGAAACAGGGTAGTACCTCCACCCAATATGTTTGAATAAGTCTACATTGCCACCAGATATGAGCATGATTTCCTTCTTCCCCACATTCCCTCCAAACAATTTTATGCATTTTAGTGGGGACATAGTACCATTTGGTCAATAATTTATAATTCATTTCTTTCACCTTTGTATCCTTTGAGGTAGAATGTACATAGTCCATGACCCTCTTCTTCAACCTCTCTGGAACTTTTTGTTTTAGTTCTATCTCCCATTTTTCCAGAGGGTGAGTGGACCCCTCCTCATTAGAGGATATCAGCAACCTGTATATTTTAGAAATCATCCCTTTTCTGTTCATCCCTCCCTGGTCTATCAGTCTCACCCAGGGATTTAATCTTTCAACACTTCGCAAAGGTTTTGGAAGGGATTCAGTGAAATGTTGGAGCTGCATATATCTCCAACTATCCCACTGCGATATTCCATATTTCTCTCGTAGTTCTTCTAATTGGCATAGCCTATTCCCCTTTAAAACATCCCCTAACCTCAATCTATCCGAGTGAGTCCACTTTAGGTACAGTTTATTATTTTTCCCCGGTGGGAAATAATCATTTCCCATTAAGGACATCAATGGGCTATTATATTGCCCTTTCGTATCCTTAATTACTTTATCCCATATCTTCAGTGTTTCTGTAATTAGGGCAGATGCCTTAGAGAGATCTCTATATTTTTTCGGGATCCAAATAATCTGACCTAACTCCATTTTACTCATATTCTCTTCTAGGGACACCCATTTCTTATGTGATGTATTATGAACCCAGTCTATAACTCTTTTTATTACTGCTGCTTCATAATATTTTTGGGGGTCTGGAAGTAGTACCCCCCATTTTCTCTTGATCTACTCATTGCTTTATATGAGATATGACTTCCTTTCCCCTTCCAGACAAATTTTTGTATTAGACTTCTCAAGGTTCTAAAATATGCCCCGGGGATACCGATTGGCAGGCTCTGGAAGATATACAGAACTTTCGGAAGTGTCATCATTTTAATTACATTTATCCTTGCTAGCCATGACAATCTGTATGCCTGGTATCCCTTCAGATCCTGTTTGATTTTGTTCAATAGGGGAATATAATTATCTTGATATAAATCTGTTGTTATTACTGATAAATAGACTCCTAGATATTTCAGTCCCTTTTCTCTCCACACAAAGGGAAAAGTGCTTTTAACTCTCTTTTATCTTTTAGGGGTGTGTCTATATTTAATATCTCTGTTTTTTCCATATTTATTTTAAAATCAGAGATCTTTCCATATTCATCCATTTCTTCCATAACCTTTGGGAGTGATTGTCTAGGATTTGCTATGAATAACATAATATCATCTGCATAAGCAGCTATCTTATGTTCTTGCCCTCCTACCTTGATGCCATTTATTTCTCGGTTCTTTCTTATAGAGGCTAAATGGGGTTCTAAAGATAACACCAACAATAAAGGGGAGAGTGGGCATCCCTGGCGTGTCCCGTTATGTAGCTTAAATGTCTCTGACAGAGTCCCATTCACCTGGACTTGAGCCGTAGGATCTGAGTACAATGCCCCTATCCATCTCATCATTCGTGATTTCAGGCCAAATCCATGCAGTGTTTGTAACATGTATTCCCAATTGACTCTGTCAAAGGCCTTTTCAGCATCTACGGATAAGAAAAGGGCCGGTTTCTTTTTTTTTTTTAGCTTCATGTATTAACAAAGTTGTCCTTACTATATTATCCCTTGTTTCCCTTCCAGGGACAAAGCCTGCCTGGTCTGTCTCTATACAGTCTGGCATATATAGTTTCAGTCTTTCGGCCAAGATCCTAGCGTAGATTTTTATGTCTTCATTAATCAGGGATATTGGCCTAAAGCTTGAACACAGTGTTGGGTCCTTGCCTTCTTTTGGTAATATTGTTATATGAGCTCCTAATGCTTCTTTACGTATTTTCATCCCTTCTCCGATGGAGTTAATATGACAATAGAAGTGCGATGTTAATATTCCAAGAAATTTTTTGTAATACAGGGATGTATACCCATCCGGTCCTGGGCTTTTTCCATTTTTACTATTTTTAATTGCCTGCTGAATTTCCTCCTCAGATATCTCACATTCTAATTTATTTGACTCTTCTTCTGAAATAGCTAATCATTTTATTTTCTTAAGATATTGTTCAACTTTCTCTTTCCTATTCTGTATTTCTTCTTTATCCTGACTATCGCTTACTTTATATAAAGATTGATAGTACTCAAGGAAGTTTTTACTGATATCTCTCGTTGTATGTTTCAGGGTCCCCTTTTATTTTTGCAATATAATTCCGATTTCGTCTAGGTTTTATTGTTTCTGCCAATAATCTCCCGGGCTTTTTACCGAATTCATATTGGGCCAGATCCTCAGCCAGCGGTGCAAATTTAGTTTGTCCTAACTTATGTCATTTAAGTTACGTTGCCCTAAGTTGGTGTCGTAAGTGCCGTATCCACAGCGCATTTGCGTCTAAATTTGCGCCAGCGTAACTTAAATTCAGAGGCGTAAGGCGGGGTTTTTGCAAGTGGGAAGGAAGTGGGCGTGCTTCATTGTAATGAGCCGTGACCCCATGCAAATGAGGCGCCGGCCGTACTGCGCATGCGCGCACGAATCGGGACCTCACTGGGCATGTGCAGAACTGGTCTCGGCACAATCAGTGAGATAGGTAAAAGGCCAAGTGTACTTAGTTTGAGGATCGCCCTGTGTGTAAAAAGCACCACACACACACACTTCTCTTGCAAAAGTATATCCCATTGTTCCCCTTCCATGAGCAATTTGCTTCTGCTCTGTTTGTTTGTGTGTTGGTAAGTTGTGTTTGTGAGAAAAGTGTTTGAGGAGTTTGTTGTTGCTGGGTGGTGTATGTGATGCCCCCCAAACGCAGGAAGCTTAATTTCACCCTGGGAGAGAAGCAAATTCTTGCTCGGGGCATTGTGAAATATGGGCGATTTCTGCATGGCCCTGAGAGCCAGAACACCACCCCGGCCAGGAGGAGGCAGCTTATTAAAAAAATCACGGACCAGATCAATGCGGCGGGGGGGGGAGACCAGGACCCCCGCTGGCATACAGAAAAAAATAAATGATCTGAGGAGCGTCGTCTGGAATAAGATGGCAAGGATCGACGCCCATACCAGGGGCACTGGAGGAGGGGGACCCTGCCCAGTCAGACTGACGGAGGAGGAATGGGCAGTGGCCCAGTGTTTCCACCCACAGCAGGTGGTGGGCCTGCCTGGCTATACGTCAGATGTTCCTAGGAGGACAGGTAGGTTTTTTGTTTATTCTCTGTTGATTAGCATGTGTGGGTGGGGGAAGGGAAGATGTGCCAAGTGTGTGGTTCCTCAAACATGTGATTGTTTTGTGTCCTCCACAGATGGCCAGGAGGTTGCAGGCCAGGAGGTTGCAGGCCCATCGGGCCAGGCTGCAGCACCACCCCCAAGACAGGCTGATGATGAGTCCCAAGAAGGGCAGGATTCCCCAGGGGAGGGGATTGGCCAAACCTCCACTCATGAGGAGGTTGAGGGGGAGGAGGATGAGTGGGAGGAGGATGAGTGGGAGGAGGATGAGTGGGAGGAGGATGATGAGGGGGAGGAGGATGAAAATATGCAGATAGGCCGGGAAGTCCTCCTGGCCACTGATATGATGACCTTTGAGTCTTCCCCTGAGGCTACCCCTGAGGCTGGCACCAGTCAGGCCACCATCAGGGGTAGCCCCTCCCACTTCTCCCCCAACAGGCCTCCAGTCACGAGGGTCACTCTCTCCCCTCCTCCAGGCCCGCAAGACTCAGCGGCAGCCAGGGGGCCAACCCAGGAGACCGTGGCTGTGGGCGAGCGTCTGTCGGCCAGTGTGGTGAAGGACAATGCCCGGCAGACCCGCACTCTTGGGAAAATACTTGAAAAAATTACGCAGATGGAGCACAGCCAGGGTGAAATGATGGAGGCACTCGGTGATGTGGCCACCAACTCAACGGCGTTCATTACATGTTTGAACGACATACAGACCGCCACAACACGCGTGGCCCATGAGCTGAGTGCCCTGACCCAGGCTGTGCAGGACAATACTAGGTCTGGCCAGGCCAATGCGGCTGCCCTCACTGCCTGTCTCACTCGCATTGCAGGGGCCATGGAGGGCCGGCCAGCAGGGGCGGCTCCTCCTTCCCCTGCTCACCCCCCCCAGGAGGCTCCTCCTTCCCCAGCTGACCCCCCCAGGAGGCTCCTCCTTCCCCAGCTCACCCCCCCCCCAATGGACATCCTCCGCGACGGCGTGGCCGTGCCCCTGCCCAGCCAAGGCGTAGCAATCGCCGCCGCTAATTAATTTGCTGGGATACTTTTGTTTTTTTGTTTATGCATTTTTTTTTTATTATTATTTAATTTGGTCTTCTGTACTTATAATTTGATTTATGTGTGTGAATGATGTGTGAATGTGGGGGGGGGTGGCATTCCTGAGAAATTAAGGGTGTCACCCTCAGTTTTGGTGGAGTAGGGATACCCAGGACCAGGGAGAAGTGCAATCCCAGGTTCATGAATGGTGTATGAATGCACAGTGACATAATTGGAGCCGTGGCGTGGCGTTACTGCTCCCAAGTCCCAAAGGGGGGGGGGACTTGGATCTAATCCAATTCGATGTGCATGTGATGTGTCTGTGCTAGGAACCACAGTGGTGTGCATTCATGCATTATCATTGTGACTTTATTGATGTGCATTTACAGGGAAAAGATACATTCTTATTGTGACATTAATCATGTACGTTTACTGGGAAAAAATGCCTTCTGCAAGGCGTCTCCTGGCTGCTGTGCCCTCAGCAGACCGGGTAGAGTTGGTTGGGGGGGTATTGCCTGGGTCGGGGGTCAGGTCATCACATAAGTCAATATGCAGTCCCCTTCTGAGGGCAAAGTTGTGGAGTATACAACATGCCCCAATTATTTGGCACACAAAGTCTGGGGAATACAGCAGTGTACCCCCAGTCTTGTCCAGGCATCTGAAGCGGGACTTCAGAAGCCCAAAGGTACGTTCAACCACGCCCCGGGTACGTATGTGCGCCTGGTTGTAGTGTTGCTCTCCTGGGGTTTGGGGGTTCCTGAATGGGGTCATCATGTGAGGTCCCAGGGCATATCCAGAGTCACCTGTAAGGGAAAAGACAGGAGGATATTAGTCATGCATGTGCCCCTTGTGATGTCAGCATCATGGGGGGGGACATACCTGACACACATGTCACTCACCAATCAGCTAGCTGTCTCCATACATGTTCTGGTCCAAATCTCTGGAGATCTGGGTCTGCCGGTAAATATAACTATCATGGCAGGATCCAGGAAATTTAGCACAGACGTGCCAGATGAGGCCATGGGCATCTACGATCACTTGCACATTTATGGAATGCCAGCCTTTACGATTCCGGAAGATGTGCTCAGTAGCATGGGGGGGTTGTAGTGCCACATGGGTACAATCAATGGCCCCGATGGTGCGTGGAAATCTGGCAAACTGATAGAAGTCTGTCATGGTCTTCAAACGCTGGTCCTCCTGGGTGGGTTTTTGAAATTGATTTCCCATGCGCCGCAGGATTGCAGGGACCACTTGGTGCACACACCTACTGATGGAGGATTGTGCCATCCCAGCCACGCCTCCACTTGTGCGTTGGAAAGAGCCAGTGGCAAGAAAATGAAGAGTTGCCAGTACTTTCATGAGTGGCTGCAGTGCATGGGAGCGTTGTGTTGGGCTGGTAAGATCATCCTGAAGTATTGTTGTTAATTCAAGGATGGCCTCACGGTTAAATCTGAAGATGCGGAATACTTCAGAATCAGGCATGCCAAAGAGATCTTGGCGTGGGCGGTATACCCTCTCCTGTGCCCTCCTCCTCCTCTGTGCCCTCCTCCTTCTTTGCGCCTCTATAGACACTAATGCAGCTAGGATCATTGATGGTCCTGGCATTTTGGCAGACAGATGTAGTCCTGAAAGTGTGTGTGTGCTGAGCTCTTCAGCAATGGTGTTGCTTCAGCAGACATTCAGACGGCATGTGTAAAATTAGGGCTGCTTTTATAAAGTGTAAATTCCCACCGGGAAACTAACAGGTGCGCACAGGGCGTAATCTACGGCGCACACACTTAATTCTGTGGATCGCCCTATCTCCCTCATTTGCATCTTTGCCTATCAAATAAAGCGGCGTGCCTAGCGTAATTTGCGCCCGAGAATGCGCCGGTGTAATTATTTTTGGTAGGACGGAAAAGCCGGAATTTCAGGCGCTTCTTGTTTTGAGGATCGGGCGCAAAGATACACGCCGTGTAAATTTAGAAAAATCGAGTTAAGTGGGCGTATCTCTTTTGTGGATCTGGCCCATTGTTTTTTAGCTGTTTTTAAAAATACTCTTTTTGTCTCCTGTTCCAACAAATTCTTCAATACCTCTCGTTTTCTTGTTAGTTCCTCCATTATTTTACTGTCGAGTGACTCTTTATGTACCTGCTCCAGTTCCTGAATTTCCTGTAAAATCAGTTTTTTTTCTGCTGCCCAGATTTTCCTTCTTTTTGCCCCTTCCGCTATTAATCTCCCTCTCATAAATACTTTATGGGTTTCCCATAGTGTAGATGGTGCAATATTTTCTATATTATTTTCTTCAAAAAACAAATTTAAATCCCTTTCCAGTGCATCACTTACACTATGATCATACAGGAGAGATTCATCCAATCTCCAAGATCTCTGCCTAACCGGAACATCTTCTAAATCTAATAGGGCCATCACTGGAGCATGATCCGAGAGGGTTATAGATTTCACCTCTACTTTCGTTACCCCTTCCATAAGTTGGTGGTCTAAAAAAATATGGTCAATTCTCGAATAAGTGGAGTGTACCTGAGAGTAGTATGTGAAGTCCCTTCCTTTAGGGTGAAGGATCCTCCAAATTTCTACTAATTGTTGTTGGTGTAGTTTTCTTTTAATAACCTTAAGAGCCTTTCCTTCTGAGCGAAGGGATAGGGGTTGAGTATCCAGGGCTGGATCAAACACACAATTAAGATCCCCTGCCACAATCACACCCCCCTCTCTAAATTTTTCCAGCTTATTCAACACTTTTCCAAAAAAGAGACAGGGGTGCATATTAGGGCAGTAAACGTTAACTAGAGTATACGTTCTATTAAACAAAGAACCCTTAACAAAAAGGTACCTCCCTTCAGAATCTGATTCCATGTCTTTTAACACAAAGGGGGTATTCCTATAGAATCCTATTGCTATACCTTTAGATCTTTTATTAGGTGAATATCCATGAAACCATAGTGGGAAGTGTCTAGAGTTTAATCCAGCCCTAGAAGATAACTTAAAATGAGTCTCCTGTAAAAATATAATACTGGATGCCCAGTTTTTCAGTTCTTGCAGTATTTGATATCTCTTGGAGGGACTATTTAACCCTCTAACATTATATGTAATAATTTTTAAGGGTGCCATTTCTCAGAAGAAATCAAGTGTATGCTTTTTCTTTTCCCTCTCTCCTCTCTCAAAAGTGCATTTTTCATGTATACATCACAGAGCTTATGTCATGGATCTGCCACTTAAGGGTTAATGGTGCAGACTGATTTCAGTGATTAACAGCAGGCTGCCCTATTTAAACACCTCAGCAGCACAGTGTCTTTGCTGCCTGATCTGCAGTTCTGACGTGGATCCTATCTGAGACCTGTTTGCTATCTGAAACCTGATTTGAACACTGAACTTGGCTTGTTTTGACTACTCTACCTGAAACCTGATTTGAACACCGAACCCGGCTTGTCTGACTCCTCTCATCTCTCCTATCCTGACCCGGCTCCGTTTGACCATCCGCCTGCTTGACTTCACTGCTGCCAGATCCACCTGCTTGTTTACCGACCATTCTTCAGTCATCTTTCTGCACGATCACCTATTATGACCCGGCTTGTTTTACCCTGCTTTCCCGGTATACCTGAACTATTACTAACTTGTGCCGCTGTAGTCGCAGCTTCTGTGCGGGTCGCTGACCCATCCTACCTGAGCTGTTACTAACTTGTGCCGCTGTAGTCGCAGCTTCTGTGCGGGTCGCTGACCCATCCTCCGCTGTACTTCAGCATCTACTTGCCAGAGGTATTCGTCCACCTGCTTCTACACATCACCACCCGGCACTCCTACCCCTCTGTGCTCCGAGCCCACTGTCCCATATCCAGTGGCTCGCGAACCAGAGTCGTAACGAGAGGCTACCCTGCATCAGACTCTGGAAACCAGGTACGTAACAGCTTATATCCTTTTATATAATGTTTTCTGTAGGATGGACCATTCAGTGTACCCAGACAATAACAAACATAACTAAACATCACAAATAATCCCTCTCCCTTCCCCCTTCCCCCCTCCCTCCATTGAAAAACAATGTTATGGTCAGCCAGGTTGGGGCCTATTGCTGGCCTCCAAATCTGGCCAGACCTTCCTAGGGGGTCCTGTAGATGCCAGCCTGGGCCCACGGGCCTCACCCCCCATGTGGGAGTGGACTCGGGGACCCAGGCGGGCACCGCCAAATCCCCCCCTCTCTTAGTGACCCAGACTCTACCTGTCTGCTACCCTATTGTCTATTCTCCTCCCTGTTTCCATTATACTTTATTCCATGACTGATTCCTGAGCTTTCCCCATTCTGGAGTTTTTTTTCCCCCCAATTTTCTATATTTATATATGGCAATTCCATCTTGGTACAAAATTCTTTCAGATCTTCTGGGAATCGCAAGACAGCTGATATCCCTAAGTTTTAACTGTTAAACATGCCGGGAATCTCCATCTATAATAAATCTTTTTCTCTTGTAGCTGGTTAATCAAAGGTTTCAGAGCCCTTCTTCGCGCCAATGTTTCTTGTGAAAGATCCGTAAAGAGAAGCAGCCTTGATCCTCCATATTCAATATCTTCAGTATTTCTCATACAGTATTGGACTTGTTGTTTATCCTTATATTGGGAGAATCTTACTATTACGTCTCTTGATGTTTCAGAAGGGGCTTTCATGGATTTCTGTACTCTGTGTATTCTGTCAAAGGCTAACAGTGTTTTTGCTTCTTTTTTCCTTATTTTATTAAATATTTCCCAAATCACATCTTCTAGGTCTTTACTTTCTACCGATTCTGGTAGACCTCAGACCCTTAAATTGCTTTGTCTGCTTCTATTTTCTTGGTCCTCCAGCTTATATCGGAGATTCCTCATTTCCATCCAATCCTTATCAGTTCTTTCCTGTAATTCCAGGATAGCTTATTTGTGTTCATCTAATTGCGCCTCCGATTCTTCAACTTGTGTTAATACACCTTTAATATCTGCTCTGGTTGCGTTTAATTCACCTTTAATCGTGCATTCCAAGTATTTCATCAGCTCAGCCATGTCTTGTTTGGTAGAAGGCATTTGGGAATTATCCATTCCTTTTCTATTCTCCACCTCGGATATTTGCTGTTGCTCTTCTTGAGGAGATTTTGTTTCTTCCCTATTCGAATTTCCAACTGTTGGACTCTCTACAGGGAGGGGGGGGCTGGTTCTTCCGTCTCCTCCACCTCTTGTTCTACCCTTTGATCTGCTTTATCCTGTACCATATACGAATTTATGGAGTTCCCATTCCCACTTTCTGTAACTTTTGGACCTTTCTTCACCATTGTTTTATTCCTTAGCTCCGTGATCTAGTATTTAGTTATTAGTTATTGATTTTTACTTTTCTTTCCCCTCCTTTCTTCCTCTCCCCCCTTTTTCCCCCTTTCCCTTCCCCCTTCTTCCCTTCCCCTCCCTCCCTCCCCCTCCTCCCAATTAATTGGTGAATTTATTTAATCTCAAAGTGTAAATATCTCTCTATATATATATATATATATATATACACACATATATATATATATATATATATATATATATATATATATATATATATATATATATATATATATATATATATATATATATATATATTATGTATTTGTTATGAATTTACCTATATATCCAATCTTATATTTACAGTATTACCTATTACAATACCTACTACAGTATCAAGTGTCACTACCACTTATTTATCCAATACCCTTACCCAAAAAAAAAAAAAAAGGAAAACCCTATATAGTTATATAATTACACAACCATACAGTTATATCAACACTTAACACTTAAACTCCCAATTATAACAAAAAAAAACAAAAAAACACCTTTGTGGTGCGTGTACGTGCCAGAATTTTTTTTTTAGGGGGAGGGGGGAGAGAAAAAAAAGGAAAAAGAGGGGGGAGCAGTTTTGAATTCAAAAGTCCAGTTCGTGTTTAAATTCTCTTTCCTGTAGGATAAAGTTTATCAAGGTGCAGGGATCTTACAAAAAAAAGGGGGACAAGGGGAAGGACCTTCTTCTTTGTCCTGCTGAAATTTTTATTGCTCCCCCAAAAAAAAAAAAAGGGAAGCAACTGGACTATTAGCAATGTTAATAGGATGTACAGCATTCAATGTTATCCAATAGCGGAGTAGGATATTATATTTGATATTTAATAATTGAATAACTTGATAATTGTCCTGGGTATCTGGATATCTTCAGCTTTACTCAGAAAACCCCCTGACCAATGCCTCCCTCCCCTTACTATAGCGCAACCATCAATGTCTCAGATCCCAAGGTTTCTTTCCTTTTTCTTTTGCACCAAATAAAGGTATATTTCTTGATTTAGTCCAGCAACATGCCACGTACATCAAATCCTACCCCGCATATTTCATAGTACTCTTCACTGACCACTGACTTTTCACTGACCAGTCAAAAATTCATTCAATCATGGCAGTCATGGCTTTATAGTTTTCCCAGGTAGCAGAAATCTTCCCCTCAGCAAGTTATCACAGATTGTCACTGGTCATTTCTACCGACCTTTATGGCTCAGCAGCTTCACCCCTGGGGAATTTCTGAGACTCCAAAATACACAGCTCACCATCAAGGGGGGGGGGGGCAACCTCCCTGTTCAGCACGATCTCCTGAACCCCTCCGGGGTCTCTCTCCAGGATCTCCAGCCAGGACACACTCAGCAGCTCAGCATGGCTCAGCGACGCTTGGCTCCAGCCGCTGTCCCGACGCCTCCACCTCACACCTCCCAGCTCCTCCGCGTGCATGTCTGCAATCCTCTCTCTCAGGCGCATTCGCTCCTCCCGGCTCCTCCAGTGCGCGCCGGCGCCTGTCCGGATCTCAGGTACGCTGCCTTGGGGGGGGGGAGTAAGTGTGCAGTCTGGCCAGGTCACCCTCTTTCCTCTCCTCTTTGCTGCTCTGCACTGGGCTGTAGCTTCTGCAGTACCTTCTGCATCTCCTGCGCTCAGAAATCTGAAAACCGAGCCAGAGCCTCCACCCGAGCTGAAGCTACTGTGGAGGCAGGCGTTGGCACGATGCGCAATGCCAATGTCCAACGGATACCGTCTGATTCGTTTCGGGGATAGCTTCAGAAATTAAAAAAAAGGGTAGCAGGTGGGCTTTTCCTCACGTTCTCCTCCCAAGGTTTACTAGATGTTTGTTAGCTCCACGTGCCACACGCTTTGGAAGGAATCTCCCATCTGGTCTGAGTCTGGGTCATTTCACTCAGTCTTTAATCAGCTCCAATCTGCTCCATCTGTTCGGGGATGGAACCAGGGGAGCGAGAGTCTCAGCGCTCAGCTACTGACCGGCGCCATCTTTTCTCATCTAGTACCGATATAGTCCCTCTGCCCCTTATTTGCTCTTGGTCTTATGGGACTCTGGGGTCCCATTAACCATTGCTCTATTCAAAATCTGTTCCTAACCCAGTCTACTGAACCAATCCAGTTCCTGTATCCCAGTTCCTGCAAGGAAGCTTCTGGTTGGCTGATCCACATCCTCACCTTTGTTGATCCTGCCAGGCACCCGTGCCACTCCTTACTCATGTGCCTACTGTTACCTTACCAGGGGGTCACGAGTGGGAGCCGTAAGGGAGGCCGTCCTCTGCAATTCGGGCTCACAACCATCAGGTATGTGACACACATAAACCCAAGTAAGGATAGTAGCAAGTCCTAGTTGCAATCTCGAAACACCCAAGAGGATGTGACCGGTCAAAATATATTAATGCATTAAAGTGTTTGTTCACCAATGCCAGAGGTCTGCCAAGCAAAATAGGTGAGTTAGAAGCTCTGATACATCGGGAGAGCTATGATGTAATTGGTATTGCTGAAACTTGGCTTCATTCCTCACATGACTGGGCTATTGATATTCCTGGCTATGTACTCTTTGGGAAAGACAGAGTAAATAGGAAAGGTGGAGGGGTCTGTCTCTATGTGAGAAGTGATCTCAAAGCGAGTGTGAAAGAGGACCTGGTGGATGGAGAATGTGATGAGTCTGAAGCATTATGGGTGGAACTGCATACAGATGTGCATAGTTCAAAGTTAATCATTGGAGTTTGTTATAGACCACCAAATGTTAATGAGGAGGTGGAGACTCAGCTCCTTGCACAGATGGAAAGGGCTGCAAGGGCTGGGATGGTGATAATGGGGGATTTTAACTACCCAGAAATTTACTGTAATGTCACTGCAGGGACAGCAAACATTTATAAGCCTATTACAGGACGGTTTTATGGTCCCGTTTATTGAGGCCCCAACTAGGAATGATGAGACCTGGTAATCTCAAACCATGCAGAGCATATTACTAATGTTCAAATAAAGGAACACCTGGGTAGCAGTGACCATAACATGATCTCATTTGCTGTTAGCTGTAAGCAAAAATCACATACGGTAAAGATAAAAACACTTAGTTTTTTTCAACCGATCGTTCAAACGGCCTTGCCTACACACGATCGTGAAAAAAAATGCTCTAGCAAAGCGTGGTGACGTACAACACGTACGACGGCACTATAAAGGGGAAGTTCCATTCGAATGGCGCCACCCTTTGGGTTGCTTTTGCTGATTTTGTGTTAGTAAAAGACGATTCGCGCTTTTCTGTCTGTTACAGCGTGATGAATGTGCTTACTCCATTACGAACGCTAGTTTTACCAGAACGAGCGCACCCGTCTCATAACTTGCTTCTGAGCATGCACGTTTTTTTCACGTCGTTAAAGCCCACACACGACCATTTTTTACGACATTAAAAACGACAACGTTAAAGATGACGCGAAAAATTAGAGCATGTTCTAAATTTTTAATGCCCATTTTTTACATAGTGAAAAATGCTCTGGAGCCCACGCACAATCGTTTTTAATTACATTAAAAAAAAAAATGTTACAACCCGAAAAACGGTCGTGTGTACGCGGCATTAGACTGTGAGAGAATTTTGGCATCAATTGGCACAGTACAGAAATAGGAATTCTTCAAAAAGACTGTTTGTGAACTCACTGCAAAGTATATTCCCATGGGCAATAGGTTTTATTTTTAGACTTTTAAACCTATGTGGCTCACGGCCAAAGTTAAAAAAGCTATAAACTATAAAAGAGCCTTTAAAAAATATAAAAATGAAGGAACACTAGTGTCATTTAAATGTTACAAAGAATATAACAGAATATGTAAAAAAAGAAATCAAGGATGCAAAAATTCAAAACTAACAACAGATTGCAAAAGATAGTAGGACAAACCCCCAAAAATTCTTCAAATATATTAATAGTAAAAAGGTCAAGTCTGAGGATGTAGGCCCTTTACAAAATAATCTAGAGTGGGTGACTAGGGACAAAAAGAAGGATAATTTATTAAATACTTTCTTCAGCTCTGTGTATACAATGGAGCATGGGGGAGCTCATGCCCATAATGGGGGTGGTAGTGACACAGACCCAAATCCACAATGGCTCAAAAGTGATATGGTCCAGAAATATTTAGACAGAATAAAGGTGGATAAAGCACCTGGATTAGATGGCATACACCCACGGATCCAAAAAGAATTGAGCTCTGTCATTTCAAAGCCATTGTATCTAATTTTTAGGGACTACTTAATGACAGGAATAGTACCACTGAATTGGCGCAGAGCCAATGTGGTGCCTATATTTAAAAAGGGAACAAAGTCTTTACCAAGTAACTATAGACCTGATAGTTTAACTTCTATAGTTTAACTTCTATAGTTGGGAAGATACTGAAGCGTTTTATAAAATACTACATAGACGAGTTCTTGCTGGAAAAATAACCTGTGAAATCCTTTTCTTGGAGTATGTATTCTACATATTTTTGGCAAAAAAAAAAATCGCAATAAGCGACTGGTTTGCACAAAAGTTATAGCGCCTACAAAATAGGGGACAGAATTATTATTATTTTTTTTTTTTTTTACTAGTAATGGCGACGATCTGCGATTTTTATTGGAACTGCAACATTATGGCGGACACATCGGACACTTTTGACACATTTTTGGCACCATTCACATTTATACTGCGATCAGTGCTATAAATATGCACTAATTACTGTATAAATGTGACTGGCATTGAAGGGGTTAACACTAGGGGGTGAGGGAGGGGTTAAATGTGTATCCTGCCTAGTGTTACTAACTGTGGGGGAAGGGGACTGACTGGGGGAGGTGACCGATCTGTGTCCCTATGTACAAGAGACACAGATCGGTCTCCTCTCTGCCTGACAGGACGTGGATCTGTGTGTTTACACACACAGATCCACATCCTTGTCTCTGTAACTGCCGATCGCGGGAGCCTGGCGGACATCGCGGCCGCCAGGCATGCGCATCGGCATCTCAGTGATGCAGCGGGCACGCGTGCGCGCTCGTGCGCCCCCCAGTGGCCAGGAGGAGCGGAGGCCATAAAAACACGGCGAGTTAGAGAATTAGAGCCACCCTGCGGCCGTATAAAGTCGTACGGCCGTCGGGAAGTGGTTAAAAAAATGTAATTCTGCAACTCGCAGCAGGAGAGAGAAGAGAAGACATGACTTTGTTTTTTTCGTCGGCACCAACCCCCCACCCCCCGTTCAGCTTATCCTCCTGTCTCGTGGCAGGAGAGAGAAGAGAAGAGATGACACTTTCATTACCACAACCCCCCCCGCTTATCATCTCATGGCAGGAGAGAGGAGGGCCCCCCCGATTCTCTGCTCCAGGTGGGGCCCTGCCTAAAGCTGTGTAAGGGGCCCCAAAACTTGTGATGGCTGCCCTGCATGATAGTCATGTACTTGTCGCAGTGATCACAGCATGGCGGCGTCCGAAAGTGAAGAAAGAGTCTGCTTGTCTTGGGAACCTTTTTTCTTTTTTAATTGCTGGAGATCACGGCGCCCAGTCTTCTCTCTGCCTCTACCCTCCCCTCCAGACCTAGAATGTTGCCTTGCCTCGTACAGAAGCCCAACAGCCTGGGCTGCCCCCCTGATTGCGCCCCTCCCTCTGCCTTAGATGGTAGCGCCGGGGCGCCCCGTACACCCGCCCAGGATCGGCCCTGTCTGGTAGTATTATACACACACCGCAATAAGAGTATTATGTGCATTTGACACTGTTCAGTCTGATACTGTTTATTTCATCTAACAATAACAATGTAGAATATACTTTTTTGTGAGAGCTTAAAGTGATAAAAGTGATTGTAAAGTGATTGGGTAAAAAGGAAAAATTTGCTCTAGGTGAATAAAGGAAAATAAATATAAAACTAGTGAAAGGTTCTGCTGCTAAACACAAAAGCTAGATACAAAGCAAAAAACAAATGTGGATAGAAATGTGTAGCGCTCAAAAAAGTCACATGTTGCCAAAATGATTCAAAAATAATTATAACAAAAATAGTGTCCAATAAAGGTGAATGAAGTTCATATGGGAAATATTCCCACGAGAAAGATGTAATCCTGTGTTACTCCAATGTTATTCCAAAATATGTGAAGACCCACCACCAGTGAATGTAAGGGGAGGCTTACCAGCTAGCCTGTGACCGCCCTTCTCAGGGGGGTCAGTACAGGCTCTGCAGAGATACAGATGATCGTGAATGTAGAGTCCTCCAGGAATGATCCTTTATCTATCCCCTCTGTAGCGATGGTCAGTGCAATCACTCAGGTGCTCCAGTGATAGGTGTTCCAGCACAAGAGAAGCAATGGTGCTCCAGATTTTGAAAATTTAGTGAAGACAAATGGTATAGGAAAAAAGAGAGAAGGCTTCCAATAGTGCAGACGTTATAAAAATGTATTGTAAAATGCACAATTGCAGGAAAAAAACTCTATATAGAGTTGCAGACAATTTCCTTGCAAGGATGTATAAAAAAGAAGCTCCGTTCGTGTCAGTACACAGGTTGCCGTTACATTTTTATAACGTCTGCACTATTGGAAGCCTTCTCTCTTTTTTCCTATACCATTTGGCTTCACTAAATTTTCAAAATCTGCATCACCATTGCTTCTCTTGTGCTGGAACACCTATCACTGGAGCACCTGAGTGATTGCACTGACCATCGCTACAGAGGGGATGAATAAAGGATCATTCCTGGAGGACTCCACAGGACACCATTCACGATCATTTGTATCTCTGCAGAGCCTGTACTGACCCCCCTGAGAAGGGCGGTCACAGGCTAGCTG
Source organism: Rana temporaria (assembly GCF_905171775.1). NCBI lineage: Eukaryota > Metazoa > Chordata > Amphibia > Anura > Ranidae > Rana > Rana temporaria. The sequence continues at coordinate 72,061,847 of NC_053495.1, forward strand.
GTAAGCCTCCCCTTACATTCACTGGTGGTGGGTCTTCACATATTTTGGAATAACACAGGATTACATCTTTCTTGCGGGAATATTTCCCATATGAACTTCATTCACCTTTATTGGACACTATTTTTGTTATAATTATTTATGAATCATTTTGGCAACATGTGACTTTTTTTCAGCGCTACACATTTTTTATCCACAATTGTTAAGTGATTGTAAAGGTTTATTTATTTTTATTTTTTTTAAATAACAAACATGTCATACTTACCTCCACTGTGCAGTTCGTTTTGCAGTGGAGTGGACCAGATCCTCTTGTTCTGGGGTCCCTCGGCGGCTGTCCCGGCTCCTTCCCGAAATAGCTAACCCCCTCTGGGAAGCTTTTTCCCCAAGGGGGTTAGCTTGCGGGCACGCTCCCTGTCATACACTCTTCGTCCATGGACACAGTGTATGACTCGGTCCCACCCCCTGGCGGCTGCGTCATTGGATTTGATTGACAGCAGCGGGAGTCAATAGCTGCGCTGCTATCAATCTATCCAATCAACGCCGAGACTACGTGGAGAAGAGGACGCCGGGGAACACGCATAGTAGGTGAACGGTCTCAGGTAAGTAAAACGGGGGGGCTGGGGGGCCCGTGAGCGCAAGGTGTTTTTTCACCTAAATGCATAGGATGCATTAAAGCGGAGTTCCGGGCCACAATTTCACTTTTTAAATATAAATACCCCTGTAATACACTTAGCTTAATGTATTCTAGTAAAGTTAGTCTGTAAACTAAGGTCCGTTTTGTTAGGTTGTTACAGCATTTAGACACTTTATAAAATAGAAATTGACTGGGGCCATCTTAAGTGTGTGCATCATGAAGCCAGACTGTATGACTTCTTGGATTTCTGCCTTGCAAATCTCGCACATGCTTAGTGCTGCACAAGCGGTGTCAGATCAGGTTTCAGCACCTGTGCTGTCCAAGTCACATGATTCTTTGAGACTGGGGAGTGCACAGACTCCTGGAAAGTTACACCCACTACATTCCCAGGAGTCTGTGCGGTGTAGGTTAGGAAGCATTAAGCACCTAGGTGCAGGAAGTGGGAAGATTAACTATTCTGCCTAGCAACAACACTTTGAAGGCATCTAAAAGAAAAAAAAAAATTCGTAAAGGACTAATGACATTTTTTTTAAAACTACTGATGTAATGTTATATTTATGGGTGGAACTCCACTTTAAGGTGAAAAAACACAAACCTTTACAACCCCTTTAAGGGGATGGCTACTACCAGGAATTACCTTCACATATGCTATTGCAATTTCCGGGGTAATGCCTTGTTGATACTTCTTATATACAAAATCAGTCAACAGTTACTAGCTACATCAGTTATTTATGGTTTGGCGTTTGGCTGCAATTGTTACACCAATTGCCGTTTTGTTCATTGGTACATATATAGTTCTACTGTACCTCATTTTACCTCATTACATGGTTATTTCCTGATATGCTGAACATCATTTATCGATTGTTTAATGGTTAATCTAAGTACCTTTTTGTCATGGAATGTGAGGGGTCTAGGTACCCCCCACAAGCGTTCCCAAGTGTTTACCACGATACATAAATTAGGGTGACCAAACTGTCCCCGTTTTCTGGGAACAGTGCCCGGATTGAAGACACTGTCCCTGGACCAAATCTATCCCCCATTTTGTCCCTGGATTGGCATTGCCACTTTCACCACAGCAGCCATGGCACTATTTTCTATTTTTGGCTGCTCAGTCTCAGGCAGTTATCACTTCCGCTTTAAAGAAAAAAGTGCAGCGCCAATTGAAACAAATATGCCCTGTTGAGCAATATCATATGGTGTATCGGTTGGCAAATCAGAAAACGTACCCCAATATAAAGTGATTACAGTGAATGAGAAGTATCTGATATATCCTCACCGACCTAGATGGTCAGTAGGTATAAACTGTGATCAATCACAAACAAGCATAATATGTGTACAGTGAAAAGCAAATTCTATATAATAAGACATAGAATGCATAGTCCCATTCAATACACAGAGGTAATTCTATGTTCTCATAGATGGGAGCAGTGCTTTAACTGGGCCGGAACGCGGCGGTACTCAGTACCGCCACTTCCAAAAATGGCCCTGGAGAGTACCAGCACCTCTCCGTGCGCCCAGTACGTGGGTTTCCCGTACCGGAACGCAGCCCCAGGCCAGGAATATGATGATCAGTGGCGGAACTACCGCCATAGCGACCCACGCGGGCGCTATGGGGCCCGCAGCCGAGTGGGGCCCGCTGATGGGGAGGCAGATCGGTGCGCTTTGACAGTTACAGAACCGATGCTGTGTATCTCTCCCTCCTGTCGGCATCATTTCTGTAACTGTCACAGCGCACCGATCTGCCTCCCTGTTCTAGCCACATGTGATCCTCCTATAGGTGCCTGGTCTCCCCCCAGCGCTGCCTGCTTTCCTCTCCCTAAAAGCTGGGGGACACTGTGAGAGCGGGGGAGGGTTTTCCTGTCTTAATGCACAGGCACTTCTGTGAACTGCCCAGGGGTCCTAGGTGCATGGGGGGCCTTTGAAGTTTCCTCCCAGCAGGTTCGGGCAGCAGTGGTAACAGGTCTCCTCACGTTGGCTTTATAGGCCAGTTCTGGCTGTGTCTGCAATGCGCTCTCTCTCTCTCCCTGAATCTTCCTCCCTTCCTCAGACACTATCTGGCCGGCCGTCCTGCTCCCTGTCGTCCTCACACAGATCCATTCATCTTTGCCTGTCACACTGCTCCTCTCAGATGGTTGTTATCTCTCCCCCTCCCTTCCCTGACTTTTCCCTGCAGACACTTTACCTTCACACATGTGTGTGTGTGTCCCAGGATCTACAAACATTACAAATGTCTGGAACAGTGGCGGCTGGTGCTCAAAATTGGGAAGGGGCGCAAAAAAAAAAAAAATTGAAGCCTCACTGTGCCCATCACATGCAACCACTGTGTCATGCCACCAAATGCAGCCACTGTGCCATGCCACCAAATGCAGCCACTGTGCCATCAATTGTCACCACTGTGCCATGCCATCAAACAGCAACTGTGCCATCAATTGTCACCACTGTGCCATGCCATCAAATGCAGCTACTGTGCCATCAAACGCAGCCACTGTGCCATGCCATCAAACGCAGTCACTGTGCCATGCCATCAAACGCAGCCACTGTTCCATCAATTGTCACCACTGTGCCATGCCATCAAATGCAGCCACTGTGCCCCTCAATTGTTGCCACTGTGCCAATTGTCACCACTGTGCCCTTTAATTGTCACCACTGTGCCCCATGATGCCACTGTGCCCATTGTCACCACTGTGCCCCATGATGCCACTGTGCCCATTGTCACCACTGTGCCCCATGATGCCATTGTCACCACTGTGCCCCATGATGCCACTGTGCCAATTGTCACCTCTGTGCCCTTTGTCACCACTGTGCCCCATGATGCCACTGTGCCCATTGTCGCCCCTTTCCCTGTAAAAATTTATTTTATGTACATTTTGTACAACATTTTGTTCAATACCTTTTTGCACATTTTATTTATGTTCAGTAGCTCTTTCTACAGTAGCTCTTTTTCAGGGTACTTTCTAAGGGTATTTTCATGTTCAGTATTGGGGGGGAGGGGGAGCACCGGCGCCTAATAGAGTACCGGCACCAGTTTTGGCCCACTTAAAGCACTGGATGGGAGAAATAAAGCACTCTTCTCTCTGATCAGTGGTGTCTCATCCCCAGGTAGATATTCTCTATAGTAAGAGTAAATGCCCTTACCAGATGTTGTAGACCCACAGCTCACCGTACGGTGGGTGGTCCTCAAGGCTTGTGTAGGCCGATTGCCTTACCAGGGTAACTTTCCGGATAGTCCTGATGGTGTTTCCAGTAGGGCCTTCCTACAGCAATCGGACCAGGAACATTCGATGGTGATGATCTTAGTGGCGAGTATAATTCTCAGGGGATCCAGCATAAAAATATAAAAGGAGAGAAAACACCTCATCGCGTAAAAAAGTATTTATTAAAAGTCAAAAGGGCATGCTCACAGAAAATCCAAATGAATCTCAAAGAGATCTCACACCAAAATGTCCATACAGGTAAAACATCACTGCACAGCAACCACATCAAGCTTTCAAAAGGGTGGTGGAACAATCAATGCGCAGTAAGGGTGGATATATTCAATAACCCGACCGGTTTCGTCTGAGTAGACTTAGACAGGGGTGCATATCTGAATACACAACCCTGCCTGCGCCTTAAATAGTCTCATGGGGGTACTTTGGGGGACTATTTAAGGCGCAGACGAAACCGGTCGGGTTATTGAATATATCCACCCTTACTGCGCATTGATTGTTCCACCACCCATTTGAAGGCTTGCTGTGGTTGCTGTGCAGTGATGTTTTACCTGTATGGACATTTTGGTGTGAGATCTCTTTGAGATTCATTTGGATTTTCTGTGAGCATGTCCTTTTGACTTTTAATAAATACTTTTTTACGCGATGAGGAGGTGTTTTCTCTCCTTTTATATTTTTATGCTGGATCCCCTGAGAATTATACTCGCCACTAAGATCATCACCATCGAATGTTCCTGGTCCGATTGCTGTAGGAAGGCCCTACTGGAAACACCATCAGGACTATCCGGAAAGTTACCCTGGTAGGGCAATCGGCCTACACAAGCCTTGAGGACCCCCCACCGTACGGTGAGCTGTGGGTCTACAACATCTGGTAAGGGCATTTACTCTTACTATAGAGAATATCTACCTGGGGATGAGACACCACTGATCAGAGAGAAGAGTGCTTTATTTCTCCCATCTATGAGAACATAGAATTACCTCTGTGTATTGAATGGGACTACCGTATGCATTCTATGTCTTATTATATAGAATTTCCTTTTCACTGTACAAATATTATGCTTGTTTGTGATTGATCACATATCTGTATATTTTGTGAGACTGTTATAGTCTTTTCAGGTATTTTCTTAGGTTGTTGCACCTAGAGATTCACATTATTTTGTACTTTTTAAGTTGGGAAGAGTTTCTACCTACTGACCATCTAGGTCGGTGAGGATATATCAGATACTTCTCATTCACTGTAATCACTTTATATTGGGGTACGTTTGCTGATTTGCCAACCGATACACCATATGATATTGCTCAACAGGGCATATTTGTTTCAATTGGCGCTGCACTTTTTTCTTTATTCTGTTTTCACAATTTTCCATGTTGTGCTAGCTGCCTTACACTTTGGAGTTTCACTACATTTATCACTGTCACCTTGTAGTTTAGCGCAATATAATATATTTTTATCACTTCCGCTTTCCCTGGAATTTTAGCTCTGGCCAGCCGCCCAGGAGTCCAGTTGTCTATCCTATTAACACTTCCTAGCTCCTTCCTCACTCCGCCGCCTGTCCAATTGGACACTCCACCTTAAATAGGTGTCTGCCCCAGCCCACCCACACTCCAGCCTCCTGCATGCACCATAGTTGCCAATAGTCCCACATTTCCCAGGACATTCCCGGTATTTAGACCCTTTTCCTGATTTTAGTGTTTCCCGGGAAATGTCCCGGAAATCCCCTTTTTCACAACTTTTCACCGCCGCTAGAGGTTCGCCAGTCGCCATTTCCCAGAAGACCAGACAAGTTAGAAACAAGAAGCCGAGCCAGCCGAGTGGCTAAAATAGAAATAGAGCTGCGGCATCACCCCCACCCCCTGCCCCCGGGGGGGGGGTTGTGGGTGGTGCCGCAGCTCAATTTCTATTGTAGCCCGCCGGCTCCGCCTCTATTCTGTTCCCCTTCAGCCTCTTACTTCAGTAATGGCGGCGGAGACATCGCTGCTGGGATATAGAAGGGCTCCAATGGGGGGGCACCTGAGATGTAAGGAGGCACTCCGCTGGGGACACCTGAGATGTAAAGAGGCACTCTGCTGGGCACACCTGAGATGTAAGGAGGCACTCCGCTAGGGACACCTGAGATGCAAGGAAGCACTCCGCTGGGCACACCTGAGATGTAAGGAGGCACTCCCCTGGAGACACCTGGGATGTAAGGAGGCACTCCCCTGGAGACACCTGGGATGTAAGGAGGCACTCCCCTGGGGACACCTGAGATGTAAGGAAGCACCCCGATGGGAACACCTGAGATGTAAGGAGGCACTCCGCTGGGGACACCTGAGATGTAAAGAGGCACTCTGCTGGGGACACCTGATATGTAAGGAAGCGCTCTGCTGGGGACACCTGAGATGTAAGGAGTCACTCCGCTGGGGATACCTGAGCTGTAAGGAGACACTTCGCTGGGGACACCTGAGATGTAAGGAAGCACTCCGCTGGGCACACCTGAGATGTAAGGAGGCACTCCCCTGGAGACACCTGGGATGTAAAGAGACACTCCGCTGGGGACACCTGAGATGTAAGGAAGCACTCCGCTGGGAACACCTGAGATGTAAGGAGGCACTCCGCTGGGGACACCTGAAATGTAAGGAGGCACTCCGCTGGGGACACCTGAGATGTAAGGAAGCACTCCACTGGGGACACCTGAGATATAAGAAGGCACTCCACTGGGGACACCTGAGATGCAAGGAGGGACTCCACTGTGGACACCTGATGGCATCTGGTGGCAGGCGACGGGACAAGTGACACACTCAGGGCTCCCAATGATTATGCATTATGGTGAGTTGAGCAATTTAATTTTATATTACAATGTAATAATAGAAATAATGCGCTTCAATCACCCTGACACCATAACAACCATTGTACCGAGATGATTGAAGCGCTAACACCAGGTGTTTGGCGTATCTTTATCTGCTTATTGTTAAACTTTTTGGAATATACATATTTCTATTGTGGTATAGGATCTGGGCCTGCTGTCCCTCCATTACTCTTTTTTTCCTTCCTTCTCTCTTTTTTCCTTTGTTTCACCCTCCATCCCTTGTTCATCTCAGACTCTAACCAGACCCCCTTTGAGTCACTCCTCTTTCAGCCATGCCCCCAATATTACACTTAAACCACGCCCAGTTTTCGAGGCACCATATTTTCCCCCCACTAGGCCACACCTACAAATGGATGCCAGCCCCCTAATAATAAGACTCCGCCCACAGACAAAGTGTCCCAATAAATTCTTCTAACAATATTGGCAACTATGCATATTCCCTCTGACCATTAACCCGTGCAAGATTAATATTACACCTTTCCATCCACTCCAGAAGGGAAGCTTTATTGTGCATATTCAGAGAAGTAATCCACGCCTCACTTGCAGTGTCCATTAAGTGGTGGTCCATCATTAGAGAATGATCTGCTTTCTCCATGAACCATAATCAGTGGGTAGAAGGCTTGCCCCTAGTCCTCTTCAAAAGCCCCTGTCCTGGTTGGGTCTGTCACAATCACTAATGTAATTTTTTTTTTCAGATCCCCTTCCTGAGATTTTAGTTAAAAAGCTTCTTCAGCCTTCTAGCCATTTTCTCCCTCAAAAGAGCTGAACTCTTTCTATTTAGGTTCAATGGGTTCCTACAGTAGAGCTGAAAAGTAGGCTCAGTCCTCAGTGAATTCAAACTCCCTGTTTCTTACACCAATTTCTCAGCCACTCATATCACTTTGTTCCCACTTGCCTCTCTGATGTGGCTTGTGGAACAAGAAGTATTTCAGAATATACTACCCATGAGATCTTTTTCTTAAGCTTGGTATTCAAGTCCTTGAAATAGATTTTACGGTGCTTCATCTTCCTTTAATTTTGTTATTTTGTACTAATACAGTATGTACCATGATGGTTGGGCCTTCCCCTGCCCAAACTCAATAATCTGTAAACTCAATCTGCATTGTTTCAAATTCAACCGCTTAACAGCAAACTGTTCATCAATTTCAGTGCATTTTTGTGACAGATTTGTTGTAGGGTAGGGGTCGTTGTGGTGGTTGTCATGTCCTCTATGTTCCCCTCCTCGTTGGGCGCCAATCAAGGGTCACATGAGAGGCCTACCCAATGGTGGGTTCTTCTGAGCTACTCTTGACATTTTGGTTAGGGTCACTGCTTTACACATGGGGTACCTTTACTGAAACGGACGACCTAATAAACTCTCTTGATGTTACTATACATCACCACTGTAACTTGTGCAATTAGGAGGGACATGCAGAGCCAATGCCCTCTCTACTTATCCAGCGGATTACCACTATCACACTCCCATTAACAGTATGGAGCCCTGCCATGCACCTAGTGCTGCCTCCATGCGTGCACTTCACTTAACTCTTCCTCTTCTGTATCTGTGTACAGGTTGGGAACCTGTCAGAGAAGCTAGTGGACCAGACTGTGTGACTGCAAAGAGGAGACCCAAAACGTATATAGGTAAAATATAATAATTTATTAAGAGAAGGGAATAACACACAACCACCTCCAACAGAACACAGTGCAATAAATTAACCAATAATCAGTGACCCAAAGATACTAAAGACTATGGCCCGGATTCACAAAGCACTTGCGCCGACGTATCTCAAGATACGCCGCGTAAGTGCAAATATGCGCCGTCGTATCTGTGCGCTGGACCCACAAACTAAGATACGCCTAAAAATAGGCTTCATCCCGCCGACGTAACTTGACTACACCGGCGTAGCATGGGCGCATATTTAGACTGGACGCATGTGGCGCTTCCATTTATTCGCTATTCAAATATGCAAATGAGGGAAATACGGCGATTCACGAACGTAAGTGCGCCCGACGCAGGCTACGTGATGTGCCCGCAAGTTGTACGTCCGGCGAAAAGTTAAGCCCCATAAAGGAGGTGTAACCCAGCAGCAGACATGCAAAGGTCTGCACCAAGGAATACAAGCTGGCGTATTTTACGTAGTTTATGTTGGACGTGAGTCTGGCTGGGCGTAGGATACGTTCATGGCGTAGGCAGTGATCCGGCGTATCTTAGGCAGTTGTTCCGATGTGGTTGTGAGCATGCGCAGGGGGATGCGTCCATGGCACGACGTATGCGCAGTTCGTTAAACGTACTTGTCTGGCACTCGGACCATCATTTGCATGGGGTCACGCCCACTTCCACCTACGCCGACTTACGCCATCGAAACCCAGCGCAGTTTTGGCAGCATCGGCTTTGTGAATTCCATGCTTGCCTTTCTACGCTGCGTCGGCATAGCGTATATTATTTGCACTACGGCGGCGTAATGTGCGCCCGCTCTCTGTGAATCCGGGCCTATATGTACAGTGATGGGAGATACAGTAATCGTAAACAGGTCAGGCCAAAGTCATACACAGGGAGATCAGAAGATAGATGAGGACGGGGGATGAGCAGGAACAGGGAGATGACGGATGGATGTGCTGCAAAGCAGGGATCCAGGTAACAAGGGGACAGGGATCCAAGGCAATGGGGAAGCAGGAAGGGCAAGTCCAGGATGGGTTAGGAATAGTAATCAGGTCGGATCGGATCAGGAAGATGCAGGCTCAATGTCAGGATCACAGGCTCAAGGTCAGGAAGAGAGATACCAAGGCGAGGTGTGCTTGCACTCGCCGGGTATAACTAGGGATCCAGTAATTGGCTTCACGTTACAACTGAGTGCAGAAAGAGTCGTTCGCTCCATACTGCCAGGATCCATCCGCTGGTGGAGACCAGTACTGTGTTTCAAAGATGATATAACACCAGCAGGGATAAGTTCTCCTGACAGTTCCAAACTGCCAGGAGACACCTGCTGGTGAACCACAGTACTGCAAGCCAAATAATAATAAATATTACCAGCGGATGGAACTTTTCCTGACAGAACCTCTGCGGTGCTGATCTACTCCAGTTGCTATGGTAGATGGACCTGCTCATGGAGAGAGTGCCAACAACTAGAAGCCATCCCTGCCTTGTCACAGTGACTTAGCTTTGCACTACTTGATCCTGCCTCTCCATGTTCCACCTTTCTGCATACTGAACCCTCATATGCACCTGATGGTTAAGGTCCATACTCGATTTAGAATCACCCCTACAATTTTCAAATTAATTTCCAAGATGTTAAAGGGGTTGCATTAGGGTGAAAAAACCATCAGATGATGCCGCCCCCCCCCCCCCCCCCCCCGAGCCCTGGTTTTACTTACCTTGCCCTTCGAAAGTCTCGCGCTCGCCTCCGTCATTCTCCTCGAGTCAGAGCCCGGCCGTTGATTGGGTGCATTGGATTGAAAGCAGCGCAGCCATTGACTGGCGCTGCTGTTAATCACATCTAATGACGCAGCGTGCCGAGGTGCGGGGCCGAGTGGTACAGCGGCGGCTATGGCCGCCACTGTATCACGGGAGCGCGCCCACAACAGCTACACACCATGCTCGCTCACATGTCTGTGTGTAGTTGTTGAGGGGGAGGAGCAGCGACAGCCGCCGAGGGACCCCAGGATCGGGGCCACTGTGTGCAAAACTAACTGCACAGTGGAGGTAAGTATAACATGTTTGTTATTTAAAAAAAAAAAAAAATCTTTTACAACTCCTTTAATGCTCTGTAGTGTTGCCAGTTGCTTCTTTAGATCCAGAATCTTGGCTTCCAAAGAAACGACTTGCTCACAACAGTATTAAGCCTTGGTCAGTTGCTCAAGGAACTTGTACACAGAACAAATTGTGCACTGGGTTGCATTACAACTTATGGAAGACATGGTTACTTTTGACTTATTAGCCTGTCTGTATATTTCATGATCTTTATGGTCGTTTCTGGCCTCTGCTGGTCAACTGAAGCATTGCAAACTGACCGAACAAAACTGAACAAAAGAAAAAAATCTTCTTTAGAACCACAAAGAGCAAGCAGATTTCGTTTAAACACTACTAATATCAATTCTATTGAATAATGGATTATAATAAAAAGTAGAGAGTTTTTAATAACAGCTTACCTGTAAAAATCCTTTTCTTTGAGTACACCCCATGAGACACAGAGCTTAGTCATTCCATAGTGGGTTGTATGGTCACTAGAGGTGATTGGACACTGGCACAACCAATGAGAACAAGTTCTCCTCCATATACCCCCTCCCATACAGGAAGTACCTCAGTTTTTGTAGCAAAGCAGTAAGAATTCCATAGAGGGGGGGAATCTCTGTGTTCCGTGGTGTACTCAAAGAAAAGTATTTTACAGGTAAGTTATTAAAAATCCTACTTTCTTTATCGTACATCACGGGACACAGAGCTTAGTCATTACATAGTGGGACGGCCCAGAGCAATGCTCAATATGAAGGGTGGGAGACACAGATCAAGCAGGCTGCCAACGGATAAGAAGATCATAGACTGCTGCCTGCGGAACACTATGCTTTTACATCTATTTGATAGAATTTGGTAAATGTATGGACTGAAGACCAAGTTGCAGCTTTACAGATCTGAGCCATCGAAGCCTGGTAATGCACTGCCCATGAAGCACTTATTGTCCTGGTCGAGTGCGCTTAACAGAAAAAGGAGGAATCCTGTTCATCAAACCATAAGCTTGAATAATTACTTGTCGCATCCACCTAGCAATGGTGGATTTTTATGCTGGCTGGCCCTTCTTGGGACCATCTGGCACAATGAACAAAACATCTGTTTTACGTATATGAGCCGTAGCCTGCAGAAAGATTTTACTGCTCTCACTACATCTAGGGAGTGCAATAACTTTTCCTCCGCTGTTTGCGGTTTGGGAAAAAAAGGAAGGCAAAACCATGTCTTGATGAAACGCAGACACCACCTTTGGAAGAAAAATAGGATGGGGGCGTAGTACAATTTTGTCTTTGTGACAAATCAAATAGGGCTCTTTACAAGAAAGAGCTGCTAACTTCAATACCCTTCGAGCAGAAGAGATAGCAATCAGGAAGGCCAATTTCTTGCTTAAAAGAATCAAAGAAATATGGTGAATAGGTTCAAAAGGTTGCTTTTGCAGAACTGATAATACTAAGTTCAAATCCCAGGGACACAAGGGTGATTTGACTGGCGGATTTATACGCAGTACTACCTGAATGAATGCCCGGAATAGGGAATGAGATGCCAATGGTTTCTGAAAAAAGACTGATAGAGCCTATATTTGACCCTTGATAGTACTCCGGGCCAATTTCATATCCACTCCTAATTGGCAAAAGGCGAGAATCCTACTTATAGCATACTTTTGAGGATCCCACCCTCTGGATTCACACCAGGAAACATACGCCTTCCAGACTCTATAGTGGATTAGCCTGAAGGCCGGCTTTCTATCATTAATGAGTGTAGAAAGAACTGGACCAGAGAGTCCTTGTTTATTCAAAATGTAGGTCTCAGTAGCCAGACCGTCAAATTTAGCTTCTTTAACCACTTAAGCCCCGGACCATTTTGTTGCTAAATGCCCAGGTCAGGTTTTGCGATTCGGCACTGCGTCACTTTAACAGACAATTGCGCAGTCGTGCGACGTGGCTCCCAAACAAAATTGGCGTTCTTTTTTTCCCCACAAATAGAGCTTTCTTTTGTTGGTATTTGATCACCTCTGCGTTTTTATTTTTTGTGCTATAAACAAAAATAGAGCAACAATTTTGAAAAAAATGCAATATTTTTTACTTTTTGCTATAATAAATCTCCCCCAAAAACATATAACATTTTTTTTCCCTCAGTTTAGGCCGATATGTATTCTTTAACCTATTTTTGGTAAAAAAAATCGCAATAAGCGTTTATCGATTGGTTTGCGCAAAATTTATAGCATTTACAAAATAGGGGATAGTTTTATTGCATTTTTATAAAAAAAATGTTTTTACTACTAATGGCGGTGATCAGCGAATTTTTTCGTGACTGCGACATTATGGCGGACACTTTGGACAATTTTGACACATTTTTGGGACCATTGTCATTTTCACAGCAAAAAATGCATTTAAATTGCATTGTTTATTGTGAAAATGACAGTTGCAGTTTGGGAGTTAACCACAGGGGGCGCTGTAGGCGTTGGGGTTCACCTAATGTGTGTTTACAACTGATGGGGGTGTGGCTGTAGGACTGACGTCATTGATCGAGTCTCCCTATAAAAGGGATCACTCGATCGATGCAGCCGCCACAGTGAAGTACGGGGAAGCCGTGTTTACATACGTCTCTCCCCCTTCAGTTCCAGGGAGCGATCGCGATGGGGCGGCTATAAAATAGCCACGCCGTCGTCCCGGATCGCTTCCCGTGGGTTACCGACCGCCGCATGTACCTGGGGGGGGTCCTGGTCGGACCCCCAACCCGCGGAAAGGCGGGGACGTACATGTACGCCCATATGCCTGTACGTGCCATTCTGTGGACGTACATGTACATGCGGCGGGCGTTAACCAGTTAAGGAAGGGTGGAACACTGGTCCTTGTGACAGCAAGACATGATGTAGTGGAAGCACCCAAGGTCTTCCTACCGCCATCTTGATGATCTCGGCGTACCAGGGCCTCCTGGGCCAATTGGGGGCCACTAGAAGCAACCGTATTCCCTCCTTCTTGATCCTGCCCAGCAATCTCTGTAAGAGAGGGATCGGGGGGAATGCACAGATCAGTGAAAAATTATTCCAAGGAATTGTCAGAGCATCCGTTCTGTAAGCAAGCGGATCTCTTGTCCTGGACACAAAGTTGTCCAACTTCCTGTTCCTGGAGGCTAACAGGTCTGCATCCGGGGTCCCCCATCTCTGGCATATTGCCTGAAAGACATCGGGGCGGAGAGACCACTCTCCTGGAGACAGTTGCTGGCGACTTAGATAGTCCGCTTGCCAGTTTTCTACCCCTGGAATGAAGATTGCAGAAAGACGAGGAACATGTTCTTCTGCCCATCTCAAAATCCGATTCACCTCTTTCTGAGCATCCCGGCTGCGGGGGCCTCCTTGGTGATTGGTGTAAGCTTCTGCAGTAGCATTGTCGGATTGAATCTATATCAGATGGCCATGTAATCTGTGAGTCCAGGTTCTGAGAGCTAAGTGTACTGCCTGAATTTCCAGAATATTGATGGTCAGGCTCTCCTCAGTTTTAGCCCAGGAACCCTGGGCTCAGACTTCTTCTAACACTGCTCCCCAACCCAACAGGCTGGCATCTGTTTACACCACCTTCCAGGTGACTGGGAAGAAGGACCTTCCTTTCCGCAAGTTCTTAGTTTTCAACCACCAACTGAAACTTTGGCGCACCTGTGGAGACAGGCGCATGGGTGAATCCAGAGCTCAGCTTCCCTGTTCCACGCAGCCAGAATGCCGCCCTGCAGTAGTCTTGAATGAAACTGGGAGTAAGGAACAGCCTCAAAGGAGGACCCCATCTTCCTTAATAGCCTCATGCAAAGGCGAATTGATTGTCCTCTCTTCGTTCTGACTTTGTGGATCAATTCTCTTAGGGACTTGATCTTTAGCTTTAGCTCTGGCAGGAATCTTTAGCTCTGGCAGGAATACCCTGCTTTGGGCTGTGTCTATGATCATGCCCAAATACTCTACCCTTCTTAGGGCTTGCAGAGAGGATTTCTGCAGGTTCATGATCCATCCTAAATTCTGCAGGTATCTCACTGTATGATCTAGTCCTGCCACTGACTGATCTATAACAAGTAGATCGTCTAGATAGGCTGTCACCGTTATGCCCTGTGCTCTCAAGTTTGCTAACAGTGGAGCCAGAACTTTTGTAAATACCCGGGGTGCAGTGGCCAAACCAAAAGGTAGAGCCACAAACAAAGTGGCGATGCTCTATCACAAATCCTAGGAACCTTTGGTGAGAGGGATAAATAGGCACATGTAAATAGGTCGTCCTTGATGTCTATGGACGCCAAATACTCCCAGCCTTGTAAAGTGCCGACACGGACCAAATGGTTTCCATTCGGAAGTGGCGAATGTCCAGAAACTGGTTTAGATCCTTTAGGTCCAGAATGGGTCTGACGTCTCCATTTGGTTTTAAAACCACAAAGAGGTTCTAATAGAACCCTGCACCTCACTCTCTTATAGGGACTGCCTTGATTACCCCCTGAGACAGCCAACAGTTGAGCCAGAACTTTTGTAAATTCCCGGGGTGCAGTGGCCAAACCAAAAGGTAGAGCCACAAACTGAAAGTGGCGAAGCTCTATTGCAAATCTTAGGAACCTTTGGTGAGAGGGATAAATAGGCACATGTAAATAGGCGTCAAGTGATCCAAACCTCGAAAGAAAGAATCTCTTTTTGTTGGATCTTTGGAGACTCCTGAACTTCTGAACCGATCGGGTGGGGTCTCTCAAAATTCCAGCTTGTACCCCAGGGATACAGCCGAAACCACCCATTTGTCCTGGATCTCTGTCTGCCAAGCCGCTGGAAACTGCCGAAGCCGTCCCCCCACTCGGACGAGCCAGGGTGCCCCTTCATGAGGAAGGTTTGGGGCTTTGCTTGTTAGTATTTTGCCCCTGCTGCTTTCTGTTTTTCTGATCCTGGCCCTGGTCTTTAGCCTTTGAGGCTGTCTGAGACTGCCATCGCCACTGCCTAGCGACAGATGTCCCAGGAGCTGGGGAGAGAGAACGTTTAAAACAAGGACGCTTGTTTTTCTTCATCTCCGGCAACAGAGTAGTCTTGCCGCTTGATATCTTTTGGATATATTTTTACAAATCATCCCCAAAAAGGCGTTCACCATAGAAGGGAAAGCTGGTCAACAGCTTTTTGCATGGGGCTTCTGCTGACCAGTGCTTTAGCTAAATAATTCTGCACATTTGCACCATTTGGAGCATAAGACGAGATGCCTGTTGAATAGAATCCCTGATTGCATCTATTGTGAAACATAAGGCCCTGGGCATATTCTCCCAAAGTTGGATCTGCTCTGGAGGCAGGTGTGACGGTATTGGTATGATATCCCCGTCAAAGATTCCCTTCTTCCATAAGAACATCACCCAATATTCCACTAGGAGGAATATTCCTGAGATCGCCCATTAAGTCACACGTGAGTCCAGGCTTACTGCTAGAACAAGACAGACTTTAATGTTATATCACACAGCTTATATGTAATTTCCAAAACTGTTACAATGACAAATCTCCGCCCCCTCACACTGGGGCTTCCATACAGATGATTAGGCAGACACGACGGAGCCGATCAGTGACGCTCGACCCCGCATATAGAGAGATAATTACCACAATGGAGCAATCAGAATAATTAACACAAGCCACTTAAACACAGATCTCCTTCACACAACACAATAGATCAATTAACCTTTAGAAATAGTGAGGGGACATTAGCACTTCAATAACCTGTTAGCCGAGGACAGAATCACGCAGGGCAAGCAGGGAGAATTAAACTGAGACATATAGGCAAATGCATCACAATGGCCCCCTTTTTCTCCCTGCTCCGGCAAACCCGGTTGGACCTTCCCTGGTCTAGTAGGGTTGACGGGTTCAGAGCTTTCAGTCCGAGGTTAACTCCGTTTGGCGTGACTGACCTCCCTTGGCAACTGCTTCAGACTCAGGTATGCCACCGGGTCGTCAGATCACACGCCGGTCAGTCCCCAAGTCTTTGTGCGATCTGCAAAGTCACCAGAAGTCAGTGTGAAGACGGCGAATGGGTCTGTGCGCCGCCATCTAGGTGTCCCGCTATGGGAGGGGCAGGTTATGGCTCTGAAGTGACAATCACAGGAGATTCATAAAAAGAAAAAGTTATATTTGTTGAAATGCTGTAGCACTGGTGCTCAGAGTCCGGGGGGGGGGGGAATCAGGGCCCCATAGGGTCAGCCACCCTCTGCTCCCTCCGCAGCCGCCAGTTCTCCTCTTTGAGCTTCTCCAGCTCCATCTCCAGTTCATGGAGCCTGGGGGGGTCAGCCTGCTGTGACCTCAGGTGGTTGTTCTCCTCCATGCGGCTTATGCACTCCTCCAGCTCTATGTACTCACGGATCAGCTCCTGCTTGCTCATGTTCTGCAGGCTCTCCACGTGGTCCTTCATCATCAGGAACTGGGTGGTGGTGTAAGGGGCCACCGGTGGGCCCTTGGCGAACATCTCGGCCCGCATCTGGGACGCCCGCTGCGACTCCCTCTCCTCCAGTCGCTTCTTCTCCTCCCAGGTCAGCTTGTTATACGGCTTCCAGGACCTCTTCTTCTTGGGGGGTAGCCGGCGGTGCCTCTTTCTGCCCAGCTCCCTCCAGGGCCCCTCCGGCTCATGGCTGTCGCCCATGACCAGCTGACAATGGTGTTCCCTGTTGTCCGTAATACCAGATTGTACCGTGAGGACTTCGTAAATGGTGTCCAATGGTTCTTCCGGACCCAGCTCCTGGAGATCCCAAGCCGAGTCTACACAATGGGCTGCTGCTGGTGGGCGGTACCCAGGTTGAGACCAATTTGACCTGGTGTTGTCATTCATGGGGCAATTCTGCTTGAAGTGACCCAGCTGTTTGCACCGGAAGCAGCGTTGTTCGTTGTCCTCCTGGCGTGGATAGCGAGGGCTAGATGTCACCGGTCTGTTAGGAGGTTGGTATCTAGCGGCTGGTGGGTGTGAGGGCACCGTTGGTCGTGGAGGTTGTACCCGTGGTGTGACCTGGTTTGTCTTGCGAGTATCCGCATATTCATCCGCCAACTTTGCGGCCTCTGGTAGAGTCATGGGCCTGCGATCTCTCACCCAGTCTTTGACATCCGCCTGGATGTGATTGTAAAATTGCTCCAGGAGCATTAGTTGCAAAATGTCCTCTGCGGTGGTGGCCTGGCTGCTGTTAACCCAGTTAGAGGCCGACAGGGACAACTGGCATGCCCATTCCGCGTAAGAGTCTTTCGTGGTTTTGCGTGAGTCCCTGAACTTCTGTCGGTGGGACTCTGGGGTTACTGCCTAACAAGCCAGGAGCGCTTCTTTAACCCTGGCGTAGCTATGGATATCCTGATCTGGCACGGTCCGGAAAGCATCAGAAGCTTTGCCTGACAGTTTGCCTGACAATATTGCAACCCACTCTCCTCTAGCTATTCGGTGCAGGTTACATTGTCTCTCAAAATCTGCCAGGTAGTTATCAATTTCACAGTCCTTTTCATCAAAAGCTTTAAAAGCGCTAAACGGAATCTTCCTTGCGTCTGCTGTGCTGTACTCACTGTTTGGAGAATGTGCGGCTGCTTGTTGGACTGCTGCCAGTTTTAACTGTAGCTCTGCGTCTCTTATTTGTTTAGTTTCCTCCGCTAACAGGTCCATCACTTTCAGCACCACATCCGGCGTTGGGTTTGGACCGAACCAAGCTAGCTTCTCTCTCATTAGCTTGTTGGTTGGTGACTCCTCCTGAATCACTGGTCTCTCCATCTCTTGTACTGCTGGCGTTGCTGCAATCCCGTTCTCCTGGTCTAGCTCCATTAATTCTGCTATGATGACCCGCTTGGTTTTGTTGCTAGCAATCCTTCCACGAACTTCCAGTAGTTCTTCCAGTGTCTGCTTGGAATCCGGGTGTAAAGGGGAATAGAAGGGAAAATCCCACTGCTGCCAACCAATTGTGACGGTATTGGTATGATATCCCCGTCAAAGATTCCCTTCTTCCATAAGAACATCACCCAATATTCCACTAGGAGGAATATTCCTGAGATCGCCCATTAAGTCACACGTGAGTCCAGGCTTACTGCTAGAACAAGACAGACTTTAATGTTATATCACACAGCTTATATGTAATTTCCAAAACTGTTACAATGACAAATCTCCGCCCCCTCACACTGGGGCTTCCATACAGATGATTAGGCAGACACGACGGAGCCGATCAGTGACGCTCGACCCCGCATATAGAGGGATAATTACCACAATGGAGCAATCAGAATAATTAACACAAGCCACTTAAACACAGATCTCCTTCACACAACACAATAGATCAATTAACCTTTAGAAATAGTGAGGGGACATTAGCACTTCAATAACCTGTTAGCCGAGGACAGAATCACACAGGGCAAGCAGGGAGAATTAAACTGAGACATATAGGCAAATGCATCACAGCAGGTCTTTCAGCCCTTGTTTCACCTGATCCTTTAAGACCTGACACATACTCACTGCCGCCACGGCAGGTTGGGTTACTGCGCCTGCTAGGAGAAAGGAAGACTTCAGTAAAGATTCCAACTTTTTCTCAGAAGGATCTTTAAATACCTGAGCATTGTTCACAGGACAGGTTAAGCTTTTATTTACACAAGAAATAGCCTCATCTAGTGAAGGCAGACTCCACTTCTTGGTAAACTTCTCCTCCATTAGATAGAGAACTTCAAACTTCCTAGGAGGAGAAAAATGCCTATCTGGGTGCTTCCAGTCTGCGTATATCAGATTCTCTAATAAAGCATGAACCGGAAAGGAACATGCAGCCTGTGAGGATTTCAATGAACCCAGAGAGGAGACAGGTGAATCAGATAACTCTGATGAACCCAGAGAGGAGACAGGTGAATCAGATAACTCTGAAGAAGGTAATTTAAATGCAGAGCGTACTTTCAGTATAATATTGCACCTGCATTTTTAGAACCTGGGAAGCAGACATAGGTTCTCATGAAATTCTAGCACCTTCTGACTCCTCATCCTTATCCTCTGATGGTGCTATGTCCTCCTCCTCATCTTCAGACCTGTCTGAAGGAAGATCTGAAGTAACAGAAGGAGCTCTGCTTCGCTTTTTGTCCTTTTATCAGGACTTTGCGATTAACAAAGCGATTCTTCCTTCTAAACTGTTAAGGGCTACTGCCAAAGAGTCCTCAGTGACATATGCAGGCCCAGGCACTACAGGAGAGGCTGTTGCTCCTGAAGGAGTCAATGGCTCATCCTGCACAGGTGCGTCATATATTACCGGAGAGGAAAGTACTAAGCGGGCCCGGCTAGAGGCTCTCGTCTCAGGTGGCAATGCTTTTTTGTCTTTTTTAACCCCTGTATTTTTTCTTTGGGAAGACATATTACCAAGCAACAAAGCCAAGGTACTAACAGCATATACTCCTGTGCTAGTTAAGCCTTTAAATACAGTATGCAACTAAACACACAGTTTGCCCAGTGGGTGTCCTCTATTGAGGGTGCCCAGATAACTGCTTATCCCTTTCCCGTCCTCGACTTTCGGGGGTTATATCGGGAGGATGCCCGCTGCTTGTTTAGAGCCGGCGATTGGCTATCCAGGCATAACAACTGATGCGGCTAAAGTTGGAGGGGTGGAAGGGTAAATAGGTAGATCAGGTGTATAATCTCAAATAGGAAACACTCCTGCTTCCAGCACATTACCAAGTGGGCTGTTTTTGACACAAATTTTCTTTAAGTTTTTATTTTTGGAAAGACCGTTGACATTGGACTTTTATTTTCACATAAAGTAGGGTTTCACCATCATTTACTAAATGCAATATATATATGTTTATGAAATACTTCTAAAGTACTGATAGGTAGATTTCACCTGTGGTTGCTTTCAGGACACCTTTTTATGTATATGGTGTTTTTTTTTTTATTATTAAATAGTGTCAGTTTATTCATTTCTTTATTTGTTGTAATTTTTTTTCAGTATTGTATTGACTTTTTTTGTTTGAGGTTAACACATGCTATTGAGACAGTCAATACATGCCAGTGAAGTAAATACTTAGGAGATTCACATTTGTACAGGGACTTTCCACCACTTTTCACATACAAAATATTGCATATTCAGTCATTCAGTTTATTTCTGTTAAGGGAACACATTTCAGTGGGTAATTAAAAATTCAGAAGTACTACATTTCATTAGCAGTAGCGTGGCTGTATTTTACACATAACATTATATAAAACATGTTAATACCTCTGATTGTGATGACCCTTCCTCTTGAAGGAAGATTGATTTTTGTCTGGAAATAGATGTGGTTTTGTAATATTCAACAAGTTCGTTGATAGAATTGAATTTTTCAGCCCATAAGCTGTAATTCCCCAACTTGCCTCTCATGACTTTGAAATGCTGCACATCTTCCTCATGCCTAAAATTCCAAAACAGAATAAATCCAAACATGTCATATTTGTCTTATGCTCATGTTATATACAAGAACAATGTCAGCATCCTTTTCTGGAACATCCCCATGTCAGCACATGCAGGTGTAACCCCCCACGCACAAGACCCCAAAGAGAGCTTCTTAACCTAGCGAATAAAAAAAAAAAAAAATTCCCTCCAGGCAGAAGATGCACATTTTTTTTCTGTCCATGTAGTCATATGCAGAGCTCTCATGTGTATCCATGTTTCCCTTTTCTTTAAAGTAAAATAAACCATCAGTTTTTTAAGTACTTTCAGAAGTTAATTTAACCACATACTGGTTATGGAGTTTCCTTATCCTTTAATCCTTGTTTATATTCTGGTTTAAAGGGGTTGTAAACAACTTGCAGTTTCCGGCCCCCCAGCCCCCCCCCCCCGTTTGACTTACCTGAGCCCTGAATTTACATGGGCGAGTCCCCGCCATCCTTCTCTCCATGGAGTCCTGGCATTGATTGGATAGATTGATAGCAGTGCAGTCATCGGCTCCTGCTGCTTTCAATCAAATCCAATGAGGTGGGCGCCGGGGGGGTGGGGCCGAGTCATACACTCGCCATCTATGGCGAGGTATGCCGCAAGGTAACGCCCCTGGGAGACCACTTCTCCTAGGGGGTTATCTAATGCGGGGAGGAGCCGTCAGAGCCCAGAGGGCCCCCAGAAGAGGAGGATCGGGGCCACTCTGTGCAAAACTAACTGCACAGTGGAGGTAAGAATGTTTGTTATTTAAAAAAAACAAAGCTTTATTATCACTTTAAGCTTTCAGTTATACACCCTGCTTCAGGGTGGTGTCTTTCTCTTGCAGCGTCCTATGAAGCCACCCTTGTATGCAGGGACTAGAGCTGTTTCTCCCTAAACTGTTTGCATTGATAGAAATACACAGCCTTGTAGCCTAGGATGGCAAGGCACTACCTCTTTCCCACCCTCCTCATCCCCTCCCTTATCCAAGCTTACAGACTTGAGACTGTACTGTCCACTGTTGACTCTTTCCTGTAGGGACCAGAAATTCAGGGAAGCAGCAACAGAGTGCAGGAGCCAAAGTTGTTAACTGCAAGTATAGGGATAATAATTTAAATAGTTTACTGGGGAGATTATATTATTGTGCTCAGTGTAATAACCACTTGCTTACTGGGCACATATACCCCCTTCCTGCCCAGGCGAAATTTCAGCTTTCAGCACTGCGTCGCTTTAAATTAAAATTGCGCGGTCGTGCGACGTGCCGCCCAAACAAAATTGACGTCCTTTTTTCCCCATAAATAGAGCTTTCTTTTGGTGGTATTTTATCACCTCTGCGGTTTTTATTTTTTGCGCTATAAACAAAAAAACGCGACAATTTTGAAAAAAACACAATATTTTTTACTTTTTGCTATAATAAATATCCCATTTTTTTTTTAAACTATTTTTTTCTCAGTTTAGGCCGATATGTATTCTACATATTTTTGGTAAAAAAAAAAAATAAGCGTATAGTGATTGGTTTGCGCAAAAGTTATAGTGGCTACAAAATAGGGGATAGAATCCTCACATTTTTTTTATAATTTTTTTTTTTACTAGTAATACGGTGATCTGCGAATTTTGTCAGGACTGCGATATTGCGACAGACACATCAGACACTTTTGACACATTTTTGGGACCATTTACATTAATACAGCGAACAGCGCTATAAAAACGCACTGATTACTGTATAAATGTGACTGGCAGGGAAGGGGTTAAATGTGTATCCTGGGTGTGTTCTAACTGTGTGTGGAGGGGGACTGACTGGGGGAGGTGACCGATGCTGTGTCCCTATGTACAAGGGACATAGCATCTGTCTCCTCTCCCTGACAGGACATGGAGCTCTGTGTTTACACACAGAGCTCCACGTCCCTGCTCTGTCATTGCCGATCGCGGGTACCTAGCGGACATTTTGGGGAGGCCGGAGGACGCAAAGACGTCAAATGACGGCGGCTAGGATTTATAGAGCCACCTTGCTGCCGTCATTTGACTATATGCCGGGGCTCAAGTAGTTAAACAAAAAATACGGAATGTTTCATACTGCTTAACCCCTTCATGCCGTCTGTATGCAAATATGCGTTCATTGCTTTAAGGGGTTATACTGGGGTGATGCCTGCAATTGCAGGCATCACCCCAGCATAATTTTTTAGAGTTAGCAGTTGGCTTTTTAGTGATAACAACTGATGTGACTAAAAGCTGCTTGGCTGTTATCCTAAGGAGCGGGAGGGGACTTCCCCCCCTCCCACCGCCTTCCGTGGCTCTCATGTCCCAAAGGGAGGGCCGAGCGACCAGCCGCCACGGCTGCCCGAAGACCAGAAGGAAGTCGGAATCAGATCGAATCAGGTAACCCGGAAACAATGTCATGAAATCACTTCCAGTTTTTCAGTATTCCAAAACGCAGATTTGGGTGTTTTGAATACTTTTAAGAGTAAAGGAGGGGTTTGGGGATCCCTCCATAAAGAATACCTGTTACAGACTATTACAGCGAGCGCATACGCTACGCCAAGTCACGCCCACAAATGTAAACAGTGTTCAAACCACACATGTGAGGTGAGGTATCGTCATGATCGTCAGAGCGAGAGCAATAATTCTAGCACACTCCTAAACTGGTAACCTGTAGAATTTTTTAAAGCGTCGCCTAGATTTTTAAGTACCGTAGTTTGTCGCCATTCCATAAGTGTGTGCAATTTCAAAGCATGACATGTTAGGTCTCTATTTACTCTGCGTAACTTCATCTATCAAATTTTACAAGAAGTATGTCTTGGACCCGTCGGAGCCCGCGAGGGAGGCGTGGACGTCGGGCCAGGATTCCTTGGCCTGGCTGAGATCCTCCCCCGCGGAGCGAAAGCGCTTCTTTACCCAGCAGGCTTACTACGAAGAGGGGGAGAAGACGGGTCGTTTGTTGGCCAGAATTGCCAGGTCTCAGCAGGCGTCCCCTGCCATAGGAGCGATCTGTGACACGCAGGGACGGCTGGTGAACGAACCGGAGCTGATTTTGGCGGAGCTAGCTAATTTTTATTCGGAACTATACAAGGCGCGGGACGACTTTACAGATACAGAGCTGCAGTGTTACATTGATACGGTTGCTCTCCCGGTTTTGAGCAGTGCGGAGCGGGCTGAGCTGGAGAAGCCGCTTACCCTGGAGGAGTTCCGGGAGGCGGCTGCTTCCTTTCCCACATGCAAGGCCCCGGGCGACGACAGAATACCCATTGAAGTGTATACTCAGTATGGGGAGGCGGTGCTGCCCAAGCTGCTCGAGGTGTTCAACTCCTCGTTTGACGCGGGTGACCTGCCTCCATCCATGACGAGGGCGAACATTGTTCTACTGCTGAAGGCGGGCAAGGATCCACTGGATCCTGGGTCGTATAGACCTATTTCCCTCCTACAAAGTGACGTCAAAATACTTGCGAAGATACTGGCTATGCGGGTGAACAAAATTATCCTGTCCATTATACACTCCGACCAAGCGGGTTTTATGCCGCGTAAATCTACCGTGACGAATCTTCGTCGGTTATACTTAAATATGCAGACCCCCTCGGATTCCGTCGGCTGCAGGGCACTGTTGTCGTTAGATGCTAATAAGGCCTTCGACAGTGTCGGCTGGCGGTACCTATGGGCGGTGCTGTCCAAGTTCGGATTCGGTCCTAGATTCCTGAGGTGGGTACGCCTTTTGTATGCTACGCCCAAGGCGGCCGTGCGGATGGCTGATAGGATGTCCCACGCTTTCGCTCTGGGCAGGGGGACCAGGCAGGGTTGTCCCCTGTCCCCCCTGCTATTTGCCCTGGCTATTGAGCCTCTGGCGGCCCTGGTGAGGGATTGCGGGTCGGTACGCGGGTTCAGATATGTTGACATGCACGAAAAGATCATGCTGTATGCGGACGACATGCTCCTCTTTTTGGAGGATGCAGAGGACTCCCTGCAGCAGGTGATGGCCATAATCACTGACTTTGGCCGCTTTTCAGGCCTCACCATCAACTGGACAAAGTCTGCCCTGATGTTCCCGGATGGGGAGCCGACGCACGGGAGCAGTCTGCCATGCCCGGTCCCCATAGTGACATCCTTTAAGTATCTGGGGGTCTGGATCTCCCCCATGATAACCGATTACTGTAAGCTCAATGTGTACCCTTTACTGTCCAGATTTAGGGACAAGATCCAGATCTGGAACAGACTGAAGATGTCACTGGCGGGTAAAACCAACCTTATTAAAATGATACTAATGCCGCAACTGCTATATTTCCTCCATAACGCGCCCATTGTCATTACCCTTAAAATATTTTGTGTAGTTAACTCTCTTTTTAGACAGCTGTTGTGGCACACTAAACCCCCTAGGATAAAGTTAGAACAACTCCAGCGCCCAAAGGAGGGAGGGGGCCTGGCTTTGCCCAATCCCTGGTTGTATTACTTGGCGGCACAGCTGCAGCACTTAATAGGGGTCATGGAACCTCTGCCCACGACCTCCTCGGCTAGGCTTATGCTGCGGGGCTCTGGGGCAGCCGCGATTCCTGAGGGGTTGGAGGCCCGCATGTTTCAAAAATCCAATAAACGTATGCCCACATATGCTCTCGTCCAGAAGGTATGGAATAAAGTCAGGCAGCTTCAAGATGTGCTGGGGTTCACTGAGTTTAACCCCATTTGGGGGAATGACACGTATGAGGAACTGGCCAAGATTGACCAGGGCCACAGATGGAAATCTGTAGGGATTACGCACCTTAAACATGTCTTTCGGAGGGGGCCCTACTTTCCTTTAGTGAGCCGAGGTCCAGATTTAACTTGCCACCTACCATGCAGTTCTACTACATGCAATTGCAGCACGCAGTGCAGGCCCAGGGGACAGCTGTGGAGTGGGTCCAGTCCCCCACACCTGTTTTCCGAATGCTGCGCTCCGCGCAGGATACCAAAGGCATGATCTCGCAATGCTACGGCATGCTTCTGGCATAATTTCTTGAGGGGTACCCTATGAAGGTGGTGGAGCAATGGGAGATGGATTTAGGACCCTTTGAGGGTGAGGTATGGGAGGAGGCGCTACAGGCCGTAAATACCTGTTCACTAAATGTATCACAGAAAGTCTCCCAGCTTTACATACTGTTAAGGGTGCACTTTACCCCGGTCAAGCTTTTCAGAATGGGCCGAACTCCGGATCCGCTGTGTGGACGCTGTAGGGCGGCCCAGGGGGATTTGATTCACTTGCTCTGGCGGTGCCCCAAGCTACATAGATACTGGGTTGAGGTTCTGGCTACGCTGAATTCGGTGTTCCAGACCAACGTCCCATTGGAGCCGCTTTGTTGCATACTGGGTGTCCTGGAGGGGGTAATCGAGGAGGAGGGCACCAGGGTGGCATTCGCCAGAGCTCTATTTCAGGCGAGAAAGCTCATTCTCATACATTGGAAGTCAAGGGAGTCGCCTTTGCTCAAAACCTGGGTCCAACATATGGGTAAGACACTGTTGATGGAGAAGTACATATATCAGCATAGGGGAAACGCAGGGAAATTTCTTAAACTTTGGGATCCTTGGCTCGCGATACCCGGCCTAAGCCCTTTGGAATTGGTACAAACTAGGCTACTTGGTGGGGTGTAGGGGCAATAGAAGACATTCGATAAGGTCCCTGGCCTATTTATCTGGGAAGGTACGTGGACAGAGGAGGGGTGGACGGGAGGGAGGGGACGGAGGGCTGAAGAATGGGTCTGTATGGGCTGGGTGGTATATGGCATGTGAGCACTGTTTTGTAGTTAAATCTATGATGTATGACCAGCAATTCTGTTTTTGTGTATAAGAAAGCAAAGATGCATGATGTCATTCTGTTTTCTGTTTTCCTGTAACAGTATGTTTTGTGAGCAATAAAAACCTTTTGATTCCAAAAAAAATTTTTTACAAGAAAATTGAGCTAACTTTATTGTTTTGTTTTTTTAGTACATGATAGTGTCTGTTTTCCCCAAAAAAATACGTCTGAAAGACCGCTGCGCAAATACTTGGATGGCATTAAAAATTTGCAACGATCCCCATTTTAATCTCCTGGGTCTCCTGCTAAAAAAAATATATAGTGTTTGGGGGTTCTAAGTAATTTAGAAAAATATGGATTTTAACCACTTAACCCCCGGACCATATTGCTGGTCAAAGACCAGAGCACTTTTTGCGATTCAGCACTGCATCGCTTTACCTGTCAATTGCGCGGTCGTGCGACGTGGCTTCCAAACAAAATTGGCGTCCTTTTTTCCCCACAAATAGAGCTTTCTTTTGGAGGTATTTGATCACCTCTGCAGTTTTAAGTTTTTGCTCTATAAACAAAAATAGAGCGACAATTTTGAAAAAAATGAATATTTTTTACTTTTTGCTATAATAAATATCCCCAAAAATATATCACTTTTTTTTTTCCTCAGTTTAGGCCGATATGTATTCTTCTACATATTTTTCGTTAAAAAAATCGCAATAAGCGTTTATTGATTGCGCAAAAGTTATAGCGTTTACAAAATAGGGGGTATTTTTATGGCATTTTTATTAACATTTTTTTTTTACTAGTAATGTCGGCGATCAGCGATTTTTTTTCGGTACTGCGATATTATGGTGGACACTTCGGACACTTTTGACACATTTTTGGGACCATTGGCATTTTTATAGCGATCAGTGCTATAAAAATGCATTGAATTACTATAAAAATGCCACTGGCAGTGAAGGGGTTAACACTAGGGGGCGGGGAAGGGGTTAAGTATGTTCCCTGGGTGTGTTCAAACTGTAGGGGGGGTGGACTGACATGGGGAAATGACTGATCTCCACCCCCAAAAAAATAAAAAAATGGCGTGGAGTTCCCCCCAAAAATACACACCAGACCCTTTATTTCGAGCACGCAACCTGGCAGGCCGCAGGAAAAGTGGGGGGACGAGAGAGCGCCCCCATCCTGAACCGTACCAGGCCACATGCCCTCAACATGGGGAGGATGCTTTGGGGGCCTCATCCCCACAACCCTTGCCCAGTGGTTGTGAGGGTCTGCGTGTGGGGGGCTTATCTGAATGTAGCGGGGTCATCCTGTCAAAGTCTTACGACAGGTCATCCACGCTGGAACTTTATCAATTTTTTGTAAATACTTAGGATACCTTTAAGAAAATTATGCATTGTGGGAATTCAAGTAGCAGGAGATATGGACTCGTAGAGAAACAGACTACACTTCCCACAATGCTCGGTGCTATTGGAACATGTGACACCTCCGCACAGACTTATGGGGGAGGTTACTTAAGGAAAGGGGGTGGCTGTTTTTCGCTCTCTTGGGATCTGGACTTCTCTCCTCTGCGGAGCTGCTAACAGAGCACTGCCGTGTTGTTAGGCCAGAAGCCTGGGCCTATCCACTGAGAGACCAGCCATCCAGACGGAAGCAAGACTCCAGCCTCCGGCCCGTGTTCCTGAAGATTGAGGAGACTGCCCAGCTGACACTGAAACAGTGGAGTACCTCCGTCTGGGATCCTGTGTGCCGTGGAGCAGTGCCTGTCAGCGCGCCCTTTCTGAGGAGAACTCAGGCGGATCGGCCTGTCGGGTGAGAGAGCATTTGCTCGGTTTCAGACTCTCGGTTTAACACCGACACCTAGTGCCATTTCACAGACCACAGACATTTGTTCGGCCTCTAGCCGGAACTTAGGGGCCCATTTAACTGTTCTAGTGCTGCACAGAAGTGGTTGACGCTGACGAGCGGTCAATCCACCAACTTCCAACTACCCTAGACATCTTGTTGCTCAGGCTTTTTCACCGATTGCCACCTGTGGATTACAATTGTTAACGTGCACCGACCAGCCGCAACGGGGATATTGACTGTTCTGTAGGACTGCCCATTAGAGGGCGCTCGCGAGCATAGACTGCCTGCCATTAGATTAGATGAATGGTACCATTCATAGGTTAGTTCCTCCTTGCTTACATAAATTGCAGATTCTTGCAAGGGCCCTTGCGGATCATATCAAGCCTTTACTGTCTAGTTGTGTTTATGCCTGAATGTATGCTTGCCTTTTTTTGAGTTCCATACAGTAAACCTATCTTTCTTTTACATTCAAACATATTCACTGTGTGGAGTATACTTTTTTTTTCTCCTTAGTCTGGAGGGACCGTCTATAACCGCAGGTAATTTCATTTCTATATTGCCACTGTATTTTGCATGTTTTGCTATTATGACCTCAGCCCAGCAGGGGTCACAATATCTCCTTCTCCAGACTTCTGATGTGTCGAGGGAGGGTTTGAGCTAGTTAAATAGGGGTGAGCTAAACTGAAGGAGAGTAGATCCCAAATCAACCAGCGGCTCCTTCGGGGGTAGCGCTACATTTATCTGGAAGACCCCTTTAACAAAGGGGACCCCTAGATCCCGGCCCCCCCTATGTGAATTGGTAATGGGGTACATTGTACCCCTGCCATTTCACAAAGAAAGTGTAACAAATTGTAAAAAAAACAGACACCATTGGGAAGGTCCTTTATTGAAAAATAAAAATAAACAAAATATTCCAGCGGTGGTAATCCACTCTCGGTCTCCGCTTCAACTCTGTCGATATCCTGCGATGGGTGATCTCCTCTCCGGGATCCAGAGATAAGAAGATCTCCTCTTCATCCAGGTCCAGGACTCAGCGATGAGATGTCCGCAGCGAAGCGCATCCTGTCTCCAACGGAGACACCCCGGGAATGATGCGACGGGAGCCAGTGACTGCTCCTATGTAGCTGAGGGCGGGGCCACCCGTCACGTCACCCTGTCCCCCTCTGATGCAAGGGGAAACCCAGGCTTTCCCAGTGACGTGCATGTGACCCCACCCCCCTCTGATGCAACCGTTGCATCTGAGGGGGGTGGGGTCACCCCCACGTCACTGCTCCCAAAAAAACAACCGTTTTTAAAACTTTTTTGCATTGATACATGTCCCCTGGGGCAGGACTCAGGTCACCAAACACTTTTTATGACAATAACTTGCATATAAGCCTTTAAAATTAGCACTTTAGATTTCTCCCATAGACTTTTACAGGGTGTTCTGCGGCTTTTCGAATTTGAAGTTGAATATGAATCCCATAAAGAAATAAAATAAATGTGTTTTGTCTGCTCACTCATGTTTTCTTTAACAATGGTACATACTTTATCAATTCTCCAATAATTTGCAAACTTTTGAACACAACTGTACACCTATATGCTACCACTGTTGCCTACAAGGTCAGAACGGGAGTATAATTATTTATATTCCATATAGCAAATTGATGGTGGGCAAAAAGAGTTAGGAATTGGCCTTTCACTTGTTTTCTTATTTAGTCCTTCCAAGTAGAGCAGTCCAGACAGGAATAAGAATGATAAAGGTAATTCTCAGTCTGAATTAGATATAAAATAGGGATCTTCTTCTTCTTCTCGTAAATTGAAACATCCCAAACACTCATCGTGACAAACCTCACCATCATTCTAATAGGCACACTAAAAAAAAGGCATGTTGCTGGATCAGTTTTGCTCTAGCTAGTCAAATTAAGAAAATGTGTAAATCTTGTTTTATGGAGGTTACACTGTAATAAAGAATCTAGAGATCTTAGACACTTTAAAAAGTGGCAACAACAGAAAATTATTGCAATTTTCAAAGTAGCTATGCTCCTCATTAGGGATGAGCTTCGTGTTCGAGTCGAACGTATGTTTGACTCGAACATCGTATGTTTGATCGTTCGCCGAAATATGAACAAAATGAGTCGTTCGCGCCAAATTCGAGCATTGCGCGCTGATGATTGGCCAAGCATGTACTATGACCCGCATGCTTGGCCAATCACAGCGCCGTCAGTACAGAGACCCGTAATTGGCCAAAGTCAGGGTGACTTTGGCCAATTATGGCTCAGGGCTTTAGTACACGCCCCACACTATAAAAGGCCGCCTGCAGGGAGGCCTCGTGTAGTGTGTTGCGGCGCTGGTTAGAGATCAGTCAGAGAGAGAGAGAGAGAGAGAGTGTCTTTTTCTAGCTAGATAGAGCAGGCAGGCTAGTCAGTTAAATTTACAGTGTGTAGAGGATATATATATATATATATATATATATATATATATATACATCCCAGGTGTTGTACATATATTTATACACTGTATAGTTTAGCTAGATCAGTTCTTCCTAATTTGTCAGGCAGTTGATTTTGCTAGCTGCAGTATTCTCACGTGTTGTATTGCCCGTGTGCTCTTTAGTTTGTACCTAAAGCTACTTGGTGTGTACTTCACTTGTGCTCTGTAGTTTGCACCTAAAGTTACTAGGTGTGTACTGCACATGTGCTCTGTACTGTAGTTTTCACCTAAACCTACTTGATGTATACTGCACTTGTGCTCTGTAGTTTGCACCTAAACCTACTTGGTGTGTACTGCACTTGTGCTCTGTAGTTTGCACCTAAACCTACTTAGTGTATACTGCAAGTGTGCTCTGTAGTTTGCACATAAAACTACTTGGTGTGTACTGCACTTGTGCTCTGTAGTTTGCACCTAAAGCTACTTGGTGTGTACTGAACGTGTGCTCTGTACTTTGCACATAAAGTTACTTGGTGTGCACTGCACGTGTGCTCTGTAGTTTGCACATAAAGCTACTTGGTGTGTACTGCACTTGTGCTCTATAGTTTGCACCTAAACCTACTTAGTGTATACTGCAAGTGTGCTCTGTAGTTTGCACCTAAACCTACTTGGGGTTCACTGCACTTGTGCTCGGTAGTTTGCACCTAAACCTACTTAGTGTATACTGCACTTGTGCTCTGTAGTTTGCACCTAAAGCTACTTGGTGTGTACTGCATGTGTGCTCTATAGTTTGCACCTAAACCTACTTGGTGTATACTGCAAGTGTGCTCTGTAGTTTGCACCTAAACCTACTTGGTGTTTACTGCACTTGTGCTCTATAGCAGTGTTTCTCAACTCCAGTCCTCAAGGCGCACCAACAGGTCATGTTTTCAGGATTTCCCTCAGATGAAACGGCTGTGGTAATTACTAAGGAAGTGCAATTGATCAAATCACCTGTGCAAAATAATGGAAGGCTTGAAAACATGACCTGTTGGGGCACCTTGAGGACTGGAGTTGAGAAACACTGCTCTATAGTTTGCACCTAAACCTACTTGGTGTGTACTGCACTTGTGCTCTGTAGTTTGCACCTAAACCTACTTGGTGTATACTGCAAGTGTGCTCTGTATTTTGCACCTAAACCTACTTGGTGTGTACTGCACTTGTGCTCTGTAGTTTGCACCTAAACCTACTTGGTGTATACTGCAAGTGTGCTCTGTAGTTTGCACCTAAACCTACTTGGTGTGTACTACACGTGTGCTCTGTAGTTTGCACCTAAACCGACTTAGTGTATACTGCAAGTGTGCTCTGTAGTTTGCACATAAAGCTACTTGGTGTGTACTGCACTTGTGCTCTGTAGTTTGCACCTAAAGCTACTTGGTGTGTACTGCACTTGTGCTCTGTAGTTTGTACCTAAAGCTACTTGGTGTGTACTGAACGTGTGCTCTGTACTTTGCACATAAAGCTACTTGGTGTGTACTGCACTTGTGCTCTATAGTTTGCACCTAAATCTACTTGGTGTGTACTGCACTTGTGCTCTATAGTTTGCACCTAAACCTACTTGGCGTGTACTGCACTTGTGCTCTGTAGTTTGCACATAAAGCTACTTGATGTGTACTGCACATTGTAGTAGAATGTATAAATAACTGACTTTATTTTTAAGTAGAAATTAACTTTTCTATATGTGTTTTGACATACTTACATTAGCTAACAGTTTGCATAGAGTCACACCCTGCTTCTGCTAAGTCATTGTGGTTAAATTCATGGAACAGCCTGATTGTATAAGCAAAGTCATCTTTTAGCCATTGTTAAAACTAAATTCAGCTGGTTTAAATCTTGATAAGAAAATACTGAGTTTGTTTGATATTTACAGACATATGCAATAATATGCAGCCCATCCTATTTTTCTTCTGTATATAAGCCAAGGGAGTGAATACACTTTAGAGATCTAATGAACACTCAGATGCTTCCTTGTGTCTCATTTTGATTTCTCACGGAATTCCGGGGGTTACTGAAATGTATCCTGCATTTACCTGAAGTACACCTGGGTGGCGGTATTACCTGCTTCAAATGGTGGCAGCGGTGGGGTTGAAAAAAAATCACCTTTTGGTAAGAAGAATCTTTTTGTCTTTTAGACAGACTGGGGCAGATTCATCAATAGATACGCCGGCGGATCTCCTGATCCGCCGTCGTATCTGTGAGACCCGACGGTCGGATCTGTGAGATCCCACCGTCGGAGCTATGCGACTGATTCATAAGAATCAGTTCCGCATAGATCTCCCTTGGATCCGACTGGTGTAAGTGACTTACACCAGTCGAATCTTAGGCTGTAATCTCCCGCCGGCCGCTAGGTGTCGTCGCGATTTTTTACCCGTCGCATATGCAAATGAGGAAAACCGCCGATTCACGTCCGTACGCCCGCCCGTCGCTCGTTTTCTACGTCGTTTGCGTTCGGGTTTTTCCGGCGGAGAGCTACCCCTGCTTCTATGAGGGGTAGCTAATGTTAAGTATGGCCGACGTTCCCGCGCCGATTTTTAAATTTTCTACGTCGTTTGCGTACCACGATCGGGAATACCGATGGCCGCAAACGACGTACCCGCCGCAAACAATGACGTCGTAGCGACGTCATTTGGAGCATGCGCACTGGGCTTTTTCGCCCCGGCGCATGCGCAGTTAAATCGCCGCGGGAACGCGCCTGATTTAAATTGTACACTCCCCCTAGCCGCGGAATTTGCATTCCACCGGGGGGGAGTTAGGATCTGACGGTGCAGTTTGCGAGGTAAGTGCTTGATGAATCATGCACTTGCCTCGCTAAATTGCACCGGCGGATCGCAAACCAGGTAGATCTAGCGGATCTAAAGATCCGCAGATCTACATGAATCTGCCCCACTGTCTTCTCTTGCCTTAGCTCTGATTTAAATTTCACCTTGAACTAAACTTATGTAGCAGAGGGATACGAACCATGCCTTGGTGTATAGGGGATTTTTTGGGGGAAAATCCGCCTTTAGGTCCTGGTTCACATTGATTCTACTTTGAGATTGTGCTATTTCACTTGAGATGGCGCGATTTCAGAGTAGCAAGGTCAGCACGATTTCAGGTGATACTTGATGGACATCTGTATGTCTTCATACGCGGGTGTCTATTGAGGTCGCACCTGAAGTCGGCAAATGTAGTGCAGAAACTGCTTTTGCAAATCGGTGCGGCGCCGCAAAATCACGTTGCACCGATGGTAACGGTGCCATTGCAGCCAATGGGCTACGATTTGTCATGCAATTAGACTCTCAGGTTGCATGACAAATCGCTCCAATGTGAACCTAGGCTCAAAGTACCTCTGAGAAGGTACTAATAATTATAAGCGTTTTGGGGACGCTGTAGAAAAGTGTACACGACAGTCCTTTTGGTAAGGAGCTGAAATGGTTATATGAGGATTATATTTTGGTGACCCAACCTACTTTTGCTTTTCTGTCTGTCGCATAGAAGTAATAAGATTATTTGTTGTGTGGCTACACTGACTGTAAGGTGGGACAGTCAGTGGTCTCCAGTCCAAATATCGTGAGAGTGGTAAATACTTTTGTATGTATGTTTATTAATGTTGTTGCTGTGGTGCAGATGGGAAACCGGGGTTTCAGCTATGCTATACAAGCCAAGGTTTTAAGAAGGGGAAGTTGTTGGTATAGGGAATTCTCTTCCATCTGCTCAGAGAAAAATGCTTACATGTTATGTGTTTGTTTGTTGTTGTCTTGGAATTCCAATTTAGAGTATAAGTTGTTTTTTCTTCTGAATGCAAACAGATTGTTGAATTATTGATATATGTCCTTTGATCCTGCCAAGTAGGAGAGCATTGCTAAAGTGAGCAGGTGAGAGGTACAGAGTAGGGTACTTATCTGTGTGTGGTGCTTTATTTGAGTCATTCCTCCTATCCAATAGTGGGTCAGATCCACGTAGTGGATCCTAACTTTAGTCCGGCGTAGTGTATCGTATTGGCGCTGCGCCGCCGCAGCTTTGAGAGGCAAGTGCTGTATTCACAAAGAGCTTGCCTCTGAAGTTGCGGCGGCGTAGCGCAAGTCTGCCGGCGTAAGGGCGCAGAATTCAAATGTAAAAGATATGGGCGTGTTTTATGTTAATTTTACTTTACCCGACGTAAATGACGTTTTTTCTGAACGGTGCATGCGCCGTCCATGGGGGTATCCCAGTGCGCATGCTCGAAATTAACCCACAACAAGCCAATGCTTACGACTTGAACGTCATTCTACGCAAAGCCCTATTCACGAACGACTTACGCAAACAACGTAAAATTTGCATACTCTACGCGGAAATCGACGGAAGCGCCACCTAGCGGCCAGTGTAACTTCTTTGTGGATCTGGCCCAGTATGTTTTAGCACAATACACAGAGGTATATGTCTGCTTGCATAAATCCCCTATTTCACTTCAAGAGAAAGAGGGGATCAAACCACCGACCATACCTTCACCAACGCTTTTGCGCAAAGCATACTGCTATATTTGCATTCCATATGCAGCGAGTCCGAGAGACTTGCTGAGGTGGAGAGTGAATTTTAAAGAAGGATTTAATTCAGAAAAAGTGATCTATATGATTCATAAAATGTGTTGGGCACATACTCCCATGCCCAATACATAATTAATTGGAAACATTTAAAAAAAAGGGGGAATGTGACGTCACTAGTAAATTACATGTATGCGCTGGTACCAAATGTTTTTTGAGGAATCTGATCAGATACAATTTTTTTTAGAGTAGCATTTCAACTTATACATGGGGTATTTTGATTACCGTATTTATCGGCGTATAACACACTCCCTAACTTTAAGAGGGAAGTTTAATGCAATGTCATGCAACCGTGAGAACAAGTCGCACCGAAGTAGGAACAAAGTAGTCCAAGAATCTTTTTGAGTCACATAAATAAAAAACGGGACCATTAAAATACATGGGTTTTGACTTGTCATGCGACTTCACATGTGTCAAGTCACACAGCAACTCACAGTAGTGGAAACCGATTCACAAAGCCTTAGAGCCATGGAGTCTAGCTTTGGGGACTGTTTTAATTGTGTAATTGCCTATCCTTACGTTATTGAAGTTAAAAGGTGTTGTTTTCTTTTCGGTATCAACAAATATGCTCTTGTTCGGATTGATACAATTGCTCTGGGCTCCGCGGTCTTCAGTAAATGGCATTATAGTTTGTTGATGTTGAAAAAAAAAAAAGGGGGAACTTTTGCATTGTATAAGTACATTGCCTGTTACAAGACAAGGGAATGGTTATTTGTGCAAATGGGTTTAATTGTGTTTTGGCTGTATTAACAATGATTGGGGATTTTAAAATGTTTGATTTTATCTCTTTTTGGTAAAATACAATTTTAGGGCTGGGTTCACACATATGTGGTGCAAATTTGAGCTTTGTTTTCACAGCTAATTGACACGGTAGTTGTTCAGCGTTTTCATGTCAGTTTTTGATCAGGATCAGGTCAGGATTGCATCAGTATCAGGTCAGGATTTTATACTGTTCACAAATGAATGACATGTGCGATTCAGAAGCGTTCCCATAGAGGTCAATTGACCTGTATTCGTACGTAAGCCGGACCGCACTTTCTAGAAAATGCACATTTATTTGGGCAGTGCGGAGTGCGAATGCAACGCAGGTGAGTGAACCAGCATCATTCAAGGAAGTTATGTATTCCAGGCGCTACGCCAGAGGAATTGTAGTTGGTAAAAGAAAAAAAAAAGTAACTAAAGGTTTGTGTAATCCTATGCACTATGGAAACATATGAGAGATATGGAAAAATAAATAAATAAATAAATAAAAAGCAAATGGTAAAGGTGTTTAAAAGCTGTTCAAAGGGCAAATATGGAAAACATTTCTAAATGGAGAATGAATGGAGTGGCCAAATGGATGTGAATAAAAGGAGAAAGTGGTTGTATTGTGTTTAATGAATGCACAAGGTATTATTTGATTAGTAAAGTATCTTAAGTGTTTGTTTAAAATGTACACAAAGAGTTGTCTCATATTGTGTTTTTTCTTTTTCTGGGAGTAGAGGTTTTTAGGCCCATGTTCCTGGTAGTATATATTTCCCTAAAAGTTTGGGTTAATTAGGGCAATGTACACAGGAAATTGTTCAAACCTCTCCTGAACGATTTAACTTGACAGCTAGAAACCGGCGTAGAAAAAAATCGGACGTTTGGCTGCGTTTGCGTCTAGAAGCGTTTGAAAAACATCTGTAGACGAAACGCTGCTAAACGCGAGTTACCGTGTTTAGCCGTGATTGGGCTTGTTTGGAAAAAAAAGGCCTCTAGACTCAGCTTCTGAATGTATTTTTTTGGGGTTCCAGAAAAAGCCTCTAAACTAAACTGCCTAGAAATGACTATAAAACATGGACAGATAAGATAACATGCCCAACTGCTCCTAAACATCCGTTTACCAGCAGCAGTGTACATTAGGCTTTACCAGGATATACAAAATAAATTGCTGCATATATTGGGTTCAGGAGTTACTAAAATATGATGGGAAGTTTGTTTGAATAACAGTCAGAGTGACTATTCTGGATATATTTACCTTTTCAATTCCCAGAGTTTCAATCGTAAAGTGTTAATGATGTAATATTGTTTATCCATCAATGTTTTGTTTGTTGCTAATGATCAGATATATTTAAACAGTTGGGAGGCTGACTTTTGAGTCAGAATATGTGTTTGGGTAAAATGTTCTGTTCTGAGTTCCTTGGGTCCCGGGATAGAAGAAACAAAAGTTGTTTACGTTTTATTGAAGTCGGTAATACTGGATTTGAAAAAATGTTTAAATATATTGAATCTATATAATGAAGACTGTTGCTGGGAAACATTTTATATTCCTGCATGCTTTACTTATGTTTGAGTTAATGAGGAATATTGTTTTTAAATACCTCCAATGGTTAAGGCCTTAATTGATCAGGTAGATTCTGTGATTTTTCATGTTGGATGAGGAATATCCGCCCCAGCCAGCCAGCATTCACCCCTAGCCCCCTGCACATGAATAAATGCCCATCCCATTCCTACCCTATACCCCATTCATACCCTGCTTGGTGTGTACTGCACATGTGCTCTGTAGTTTGCACATAAAGCTACTTGGTGTGTACTGCCCGTGTCCTCTGCAGTTTGCACCTAAAGCTACGAGGTGTGTGTACTGACTTTGTCCTCTGCAGGCCATTATAATGTCTGGAAGGACAACAAGGAGAGGCAGAGAGTCACGAGGGCAAGCAGGCTCTGCGTCTAGAGGCAACAGTGCTGGTCGTGGACACGGTGCATCCTCATCAGCACGTGGCCGTTGGACACACTCGTCCTTGTTTTCGGGAACTGGCCGCGTTGAGCCTCAACATGAAGAAGACTTGGTAGAGTGGATTACCAAGCCGTCCTCATCCTCCTCATCCTCTCTCACCCAGGCTGAGGTTACTTTTTCTGGCAAAGTAGCTGCCAAGGCATCCTCTTCCCTCTGCTCAATGGCATCACTAACTCCTTCCCTAGCCCCACCATGTCCTCCTGATGAGTCCCCCGAACTGTTTGAACACCGTGTTGGGTACATGCTGCATGAGGATGCGCAGCATTTTGAAGGCTCCGATGATGGTACACAGATAGAGGAAGGCAGTAACGTGAGCCCAGAGAGAGGGGGTGCCCAAGAAGGACAGCAATCTGGAAGTCATGTTCCCCCAGCTGTAGCATACTGCCAGGTTTTCGACAGTGATGAGGAGGGAGGGGATGATGAGGTCACTGACTCTATGTGGGTGCCTGTTAGGAGAGAGGAGGAGGAGGAGCAGGAGGCACAGGCACATCTCCAACAAGGCAGGATGCCCTCCAGGGGCCAGCTTAAGGGCAGCACACTGACTGCATTACAACACAGAGCTACGCACGTGCAGGGCGCAGCTGTGTCTCAGCGTTATTCCAAAAGTTCTTTGGTGTGGGCCTTTTTTGAGACGAGTGCATCAGATCGCACAGTTGCTATTTGCAACATATGTCTCAAGCGTATCTCGCGTGGCCAAAACATCACCCGCTTGGGCACCACATGCTTGACCAGACATATATCGACCTGCTATGCAGTTCATTGGCAAGCATACCTCAAAGACCCACACCAAAGAACAAAGCGGACCTCCCCTTGCCCCTCATCAGCTGGGATCTCCAACCCCTCAGTCCTCTCTGAAGCCTGCACTGATCGGACTGAAGGTGTAGAATTAGGTGTGTCACAGCCTTGTACATGCGGGCAATCTACTATTGGTACACCGATGGCAGATTGTTCCAGGCAAATTTCCCTGCCCCAGCTGTTGCAGCGCCGAAAGAAGTACACTCCCAGCCATCCACATGCCCAGCGGTTGAATGCTAGCTTAGCTAAATTGCTAGCAATTCAACTGCTGCCTTTTCAGTTGGTAGATTCTGCCCCTACCGTGAGTTTGTGGAATGTGCGGTACCTCAGTGGCAAGTTCCCAAACGCCACTTTTTCTCACGGAAGGCGATTCCGGCTCTCTACCGGAATGTGGAAGGCAATGTCCATGCCTCGCTGGACAGGTCGGTCAGTGGTAAGGTGCATATTACCCTGACTCATGGACCAGCAGGCATGGACAGGGACGTTACCTATCTTTCACGGCGCATTGGGTGACTCTGCTGGCAGCTGGGAAGGACGCAGGGCAAGGTACAGTAGTGTTGGAGGTGTCCTGCCACCACACCACCAAAATACTACTACTGGTTGTGACACACCTCTCTCCTCTCCCCCCTCCTCTTCTTCTTCCTCTGTGGCCTTTTCCTGTGCTGATGTGTCTTCGGGAACCAGCGGTGCTCCGTAGGCTTTCGAGGGGCTACGCAGGAATGCAGGCAAAGAGATGCCATGCGGTGCTTGAGCTGGTGTGCTTAGGAGATAGAACCTCTGCCCCAGTGTGGCTCCTGTCAGCTCTGCAGGGGCAGGCTCAGAGGTGGTTGATGCCACGCCAGCTTAAGCCAGGAATGGTGGTTTGCGACAATGGCACCAACCTCCTCTCTGCCCTGCGAAAGGGACAACTGACCCATGTGCCCTGTTTTGCTCATGTCCTTAATTTGGTGGTGCAGCGGTCCTTGGGCAGGTACCCGGGATTACAGGATGTCCTGAAGCAGGCCAAGAAAGTTTGTGTGCATTTCCGAAGGTCATATAATGCCAGTGCTCGGCTGACAGACCTCCAAAGGGAATACAACCTGCCCAAGAACCGCCTAATCTGTGACATGCCCACCGGGTGGAACTCTACGTTGGCCTTGCTGCAGAAGCTGCACACGCAGCAGAGGGCCATCAATGAGTATCTGTGCCAATATGGCAGCAGAACTATGTCAAGGGAGCTTGGGTTTTTTTCCCCACGCCAGTGGGCCTTGATCAGGGATGCATGCACTGTCCTGTCACCATTTGATGAGGCCACGAGGATGGTGAGCAGTGACAGTGCATGCATCAGTGAGACTATCCCTCTTATTCACATGTTGGAGCACACGCTACGTGGAATAATGGACAGGGCCCTTGAGGCAGAACAGAGGGAGGAAGAGGAGGACTTCCTTACCTCTCAAGGCCCCCTTTATCCAGACAGTGGTCCTGCTTGCCCGCCTAACACAAAGGAAGAGGACGAGGAGGAGGAGGATTGTATCAGCATGGAGGTGGAGCCTAGCACTCAGCATCAGTCTTCAAGGGATCAATTACTATCCCAAGGAACCCACAGACTTTTATGTGGCTGCGATGAGGTGGCTGCGGATCCTGTCATTCTCAGTGACCCAGAGGACTCTGCACCGAATGCCTCAGCAAACCTACGCTGCATGGCATCCCTGATCCTGCAAAGCCTGCGTAAGGATCCTCGTATTAGTGGTATCAAGGAGAGGGATCATTACTGGCTGGGAACTCTCCTTGATCCACGTTACAAGAATAAGATTGCGGACCTTATCTTGCTGCCGCAGAGGGAGCAGAAGATTAAACATCTTCGGGAGGCTTTGCAGAAAGGTCTGTGCAACGCGTTCCCAAAGACTGGGGGGTTACCAAATCCTGGTCCTGGACAACGTGTTGCTGAGGCTTCGGTGAGTCACAGAAGACGCGGTGGAGAAGGTGGCCGTCTGACCGATGCGTTCAGCCAATTTTTTTAGTCCGCAGCCCCAAGGTATGACCGGTTCCAGCAACCATTGCCAGCATCTGTTTAACATGGTGCGGGAATACCTAGGGGCAAGATCAGACTTGGACACCTTTGCCACCGAAAATCCTCTGGGTTACTGGGTCTTGAGGATGGATCACTGGCCAGAGCTTGCACAGTACGCAATTGAGCTACTGGCTTGTCCTGCATCCAGCGTTCTTTCAGAACGCACATTCAGTGCTGCTGGAGGCTTTGTGATCGATCACAGGGTGCGCCTCTCCACCGACTGTCGATCGACTGACCTTCATAAAAATGAATCAGGCCTGGATCACCACCAGCTACCAAGCACCTGATGCTGATGTAACTGTATAATTTTTTTTAAATGTCAGATCCCTTGGAGACTGCCTATGCTGATGCTGAGTGACTATCCTGTTATGCTGACTGAATATCCTTGCTGATAGCTTGTAAGAACATTGTTGGTTCTGGGCACCAGCACCAGTGCCTAATGCCGCGTACACACCATCACTTTATGTGATGAAAAAAAAACGACATTTTCTGTGAAGTAAAAAATGACGTTTTTGAAACTTCAATTTTCAAAGACGAAGTTGCATACACACCATCGTTTTTCTCACAATGTTCTAGCAAAGTGAGGTTACGTTCACCACGTTTTTCCATTGAAGCTCGCTTCATAAGTAGCTTCTGGGCATGCGCGGGTGAAAAAACGTCGTTTTAAACGACGTTTTTGCTACACACGGTCAATTTCTGTGAAGTAAAAGTTGACGTTTTGAAAAACGACACATAAAATTGAAGCATGCTTCAATTTTTTTTTCGTCGTTTTTTAGAAGACATAAAACAACGTTTTCCTCCACACACGGTCAATTAAAGTGACGTTTTTAAAAACGTCATTTTTTTTCATCACATAAAGTGATGGTGTGTACGGGGCATAAGGCCCAATTTTTCTTCCCCTGTTTAACAGGGTCATGTAATAACAATTTTAATGCAATGTTTTGCAGCGGGCTCATTGCTGTGCTCCAACCACAGTATCTGTGAGGGGGTTGCAGTGTTGTGGCACCGCCACCAGTGCCTAAGGCCCAATTTGTCTGTCCCTGTTTAACAGGGGCGTGTAATTACAATTTTTGATGCAATACTTTGCAGCAGGCTCTTTGCTGCGCTCCAACTAAAGTATCTGTGAGGGGTTGCAGTGTTATGGCACCAGTGCCTAATGCCGCGTACACACGGTAGTTTTTTGTGATGGAAAAAAACGTCATTTTAAAAAACAACGTTGCCTACACACCATCGTTTTTTCAAAATGCTCTAGCAAAGCACGGTTATGTTCAGCACGCACGGCGGCACTCTGTTCCATTCAAGCTCGCATCATAACTTGCTTCTGAGCATTTGCGGGTTTAAAAACGTTGTTTTAAACGTCGTTTTAGCCTACACACGGTCATTTTTTATGACACAAAAAACAACGTTTTGAAAAACGACATAAAAAATTGAAGCATGCTCGAATTTTATTTTTTGTCGTTTTTCAGAAAACGTTTTCCCCACACACGGTCATTTTAAATTGCGTTTTTAAGAATGTATTTTTTTCATCACAAAAAAACGACCGTGTGTACGTGGCATAAGGCCCAATTTTTCTGCCCCTGTTCAACAGGGGCATGTAATTACAATTCTTGATCTAATATTTCACAACAGGGTGTTCCAGCACCCACCAAGACTAACTGTGAGAGCTTACAGTGTTGTGGCAACACCAATACCTAGGTCCCAAATCTCTGCAGAGTATATACGGCAGGCCCCTACTTTCAAACATCCAAATTACAAACGACTCCTACTTGCAAACGGAAGGAGACAACAGGAAGTGAGAGGAAATCTACCCCTAGGAAGGGAAATTCTCTTCTGTAAGGCCCCTTTCACATTGAGGAGTTTTTCAGGCGGTACAGCGCTAAAAATAGCGCTGCTATCGCGCCTGAAAAACTCCATCACTGCAGACTCTATGTGAAAGCCCGAGGGCTTTCACACTGAGGCGATGCGCTGGCGGGAGACAAAAAAATCTCCTGTCAGCAGCATCTTTGGAGCGGTGAGAGGAGCGGCATGTATACCGCTCCTTCACCGCTCCTTCCCATTGAAAACAATGGGAAACCGCGGCAATACCGCCCGCAATGCGCCTCTATAGAGGCGCATTGCGGGCGGTATTAACTCTTTATCGGCCGCTAGCGGGGGTTAA
Source organism: Rana temporaria (assembly GCF_905171775.1). NCBI lineage: Eukaryota > Metazoa > Chordata > Amphibia > Anura > Ranidae > Rana > Rana temporaria. Next base: position 72,104,936 of record NC_053495.1, read on the forward strand.
TACCGCACCGCTAGCGGCTGATACCCGCGGCAATTCCGGCGGTATAGCGCCGCTATTTTTAGCGGCGTTATACCGCCACCGCAGCTCCCGCCCCAGTCTGAAAGGGGCCTTAGAGGTGTCTCCTGTCCACTGATGCTTTATCACAATCCTTGTTTCACAAGAAAAAAATAATAAAAAATCATTTGTCATTGGGACAGAAAGTGAGATGCAATCTTCTGAACAGATGCACACAGACAGCAAAACAAATGTTACAGGGGTGATAACCCTTCTCTGTTTTCAGAAAAGCTTAAAAAAAGATTTTATGGTTGAAGCTACACTTTAAAGAAGTACCAGTTGAAAATGACAAATAGATTCTACTTAACAACAAACCTACAGTCCCTGTCTTGTTTGCACCGCCTGTATACTTCTGTTCAAAGTATATAGGGCCAAAGGGGCTTGTATTGACCTGGGGGGAGGGGGGCGGGGAAACCCATGCTATTTTTCTCAGTGATTTTCATCCATATTGCAGGAATCAAACATTACATTAAAGCCGCAAGCAGTCTTAAATTACTTTTTTCTTATAGTAATCTCATTTTGTGCAGGGACAGTCCTAAACACGTGCCACCTCACAGGCATACTATAGACACCCAGCAGGTACGATATTTAAAGGAATTTTTCTTTTTTTTTTTCACTTTAAGCATCATTAAAATCGCTGCTCCAGAAAAAACTACAGTTTTTAAAACTTTTTTTTCCATTGATACCCTGTTCTCTGGGGCAAGACCCGGGTTCTCAAAGACGTTTTCCGACAATAACTTGTATATTGGGCTTTAAAATTAGCACTTTTGAATTCGAACGTTCGAGTCCCATAGACTTCAATGGGGTTCTAAATGTTCGCGCGAACGTTCGGTTCGTTTGCAGGTTCTGATGCGAACCGAACGGGGGAGGGGGGGGGGTGTTCGGCTCATCCCTACTCCTCATAGAGGGAATCCTTTTTTCCCTCCACCTCAACACAGAAACAGATGTTCTGTTCAGCATTATTTTTCTGGTACAGATAGCTCAGAAGAGGAAGAAGGTAAGATTGTTGAAGGTCATGCTTTTAGTTTTGCCTTTATCTCTCTAATTTAGAGATACTGTTAAGGATGTGATTACTTGGGAAGATGAGGTGGAGCAACCTAAAAAAAGTTAGGAAACATTAGCATTACCCTAAGGCCTCGTACACACCATCGAACATGTCCGATGAAAACGGTCCGTTAATCATTTTTCATCAAACCGAAATCCCCGCGGACAGACATCGCGGTGACGTGGCGGTGACGTTGACGACGCCACATCACCAAACCAGGAAGTAAAATACTTCCACGCATGCGTCGAATCCATTCGCCGCATGCGGGAGATATCTGTCCGCTGGGTTAGGTGTACTAACCAGCGGACATGTCGGACGGACGGGTTATCAGCCGACAAGTTTTAAAGCATGCTTTAAAACTTGTCTGCTGGAAAAACCTGTCTGCTAGACTGTACACACGGTCGGATCAGTCCGCTGAAACTGGTCCGCGGACCAGTTTCAGCAGACATGTTCGATCGTGTGTACAGGGCCTATGAAACGACCTTCCAATTTTCCACTAATGGCATAAGGGAAGGAACATAGGATTTTTTTATACAGCTTACCTGTAAAGTCCCTTTCTTGGGAATACATCACGGGACACAGAACTTAATTACTTAATGGGTTATGTAGTCACCACAGGTGCTTGGACACTGGTAAACCCAATTAAAATTGAGTTCCTCCCCTATATAACCCCTCCCAAATGGAGAGTACCTCAGTTTTGTAGCAAAGCAATAAGTGTCCCACGTTTAACTCCGAAGAGGGGCGGGAGTTCTATGTCCCGTGATGTATTCCCAAGAAAAGGATTTTACAGGTAAGCTGTATTAAAAAAATCCTATTTTCTTGCTAATACATCACGGGACACAGAGCCTTAATTACTTAATGGGTGTTAAACAATTTTCCAGTCCTAAGCGCCAAGGTCCGATTGGTTCAAGCAACCATCGCCAGCATCTGCATTACATGGTGCAGGAATATCTAGGGGCAAGAGCGGACTTGGAGACCTTTCCAACAGAGAATCCACTGGGTTACTGGGTGTTGAGGATGGACCACTGGCCAGAACCTGCTCAATATGTAATTGAGCTACTGGCCTGTCCTGCACCAAGCGTGCTTTCTGAATGCACATTCAGTGCTGCTGGAGGGTTTGTAACGGATCAAAGAGTGCGTCTGTCCACAGACTCTGTTGATTGATTCATTTTTATGAATGTGAGCCTTTTTTGGATCAGCAGCTATTAAGCGCCTGATGCTGATGTAACTGATTGAATTTGCTATGGATGTGGGATGCCTTAAAGACTGCCTATGCTGACTATCCTATTCCTCCGCAATCTTGATGATGCTAGCTTCCAACATAATTTTTGGTTTAGGGCACCACCACCACCACCCAAGGCCCAATTTTTCTGTCCCTGTTTAACAGGGGCATGCAATAACAATTCTTTATATAATATTACGACGTAGGGCCCGTTCCCGTGCCCACCAAGAGTAAGGGGTTCCACTTAATATCCATACAAGATCTAAAGGGCCTGGTATGGATTTTGGGGGTGACATCCAGGCCATTTTTTTGGGTATTTTTATCTATATTGCAGGCATCCCACAATACGTTACAAAATATATATATTTTTTTCATTATAAATGTAATTTTGCTGTGGCACTGTTATAAATATGGGAAAGATGTGCTACTTGCAGACTAAGGGGACCACCCAGGCATGAAATTTTAAGGGATATTCAGTTCTAATGCCGCGTACACACGATCATTTTTCAGCATTAAAAAAAACGACGTTTTTCGGCATGTGCCCACACACCATTGTTTAAAAAAATGCTCTAGCAAAGCGTGGTGACTAGGGATGAGCTTTGTGTTCGGCTTGAACATCGTCTGTTAGTACGTTCGAAGAATTTCGAACAAAACGGGTCGTTCGTGCCAAATTCGTGTGACGCTCGTCGGCCCATAATTCACTGCGGCATTGCGCGCTGATGATTGGTCAAGCATGTACCATGACCCTGCATGCTTGGCAAATCACAGCGCGCAAAAAACGACGAAAAATAATTGGCCAAAGCCAGGGTGGCTTTGGCCAATTATGGCTCAGGGGGTTTAGTACACGCCCCGCACTATATAAGGCCACCTGTAAGGCGGCCGCGTGTAGTGTGTTCAGGCTTTGATACAGAGAAGTCAGTCAGACAGTTAGAGAGAGATAGAGACACAGTGTCTTTTCTACCAGATAGATAGAGCAGGAAGGCTAGTCAGTTTAGTTAAATTTACAGTGTGTAGAGGATATAAATACATCCTAGCGCTGTACATCCTCGGCTCCTTGCTGAGATCTGGTGTGGAATTTCTGATCAGAAGTGGAATTTTTGAATACAAGTGGAAGAGTTAAAACCAGGATTTGCTGTTAGCTGCTTTTAACTGTTTCTGCTGCAAGTGTTGAATTGTTTGTCTCTTTTCTCTGACACTTTTTAAACAGCTTTTTTTTCTTTCTGCTAATTAAGGGGAGTGTCTAATTGTTAACAGGGGAGTGTCTAATTGTTAACAGGTGAGTATATAAGTGTCTGTAAAAACTCCATAAGAGCTGGCTCCTTGCTGAGATCTGGTGTGGAATTTCTGATCAGAAGTGGAATTTTTGAATACAAGTGGAAGAGTTAAAACCAGGAGTTTAAAACAAGAGCTAAGACAGGAGTCTTCTAAAACTGTAAGTATCATCTTAATCTTCATACAAGTAATTATATTGTAACTGGGAAATGAGTGCTAGCAGGGTTGAAGGTTTTGCTCAGTGCACAGTGTGTCACATGTATGCAAAATTGATGCAACAGCTCCAAGATGGATACCGCTGTGACAGATGTGAGCAGGTTGCCCTTCTGGAAGCTCGTATTAGAGATCTGGAGGAGCAAGTTGCAACACTGGGTAGAAATGACAAACTTGAAAGGGGTCCTCTGCTCGCTGAGCAAGTGGTCAGTAAGGTTGATGTGGAGGGTGGAGGGGCAAGTCAGGATTATCAGATAGGGAGATGGGTTAATGTAGTTAGAGGGAGTGGAAGGGGCATGAAGAAAGGGAAGGCCAGTCCTGTATTTGTGCATCAAAACAAATTTGCCAAGTTGGGTGATGATGTGGAGGTGGCAAACACAGAGGTGGCAGCCCTAGATGTTACTGCTACCCCTAACAGCCGGGAGAGCAACCCATCTAGTAGAGGTGGGCTGGGGAGTGCAGGTAGGCCTAGACAGTTGGTGGTAATAGGGGATTCTATAATCTGAAGGACTGATAGAATAATTTGTCGCCAGGATCGCTTCAACCGAATGGTTTGCTGTCTCCCTGGTGCCAGGGTTCGGCATGTGGTGGACCGGGTGGATAAATTACTGGGAGGGGCTGGGCATGACCCAGCTGTCTTGGTCCACGTTGGAACCAATGACAGTATACATGGAAGGTGGAGGCTCCTTAAGAATCAATTTAAAGAACTAGGCTGCAAGATGAAGGGAAGGACCTCCAAGGTGATATTCTCTGAAATATTGCCTGTGCCATGCGCAACACAGGAAAGGCAGGGGGAGATTAGAGAGCTGAATGCATGGCTAAAGACCTGGTGTAGGAAGGAGGGATTTGGGTTTCTAGAGCACTGGGCTGACTTTTCATTGGGGTGCAACCTATATGCTAAAGACGGTTTGCACTTGAATGGAAGGGGGTCTGCTGTGCTGGGGGAGAGGTTTATGGGAATGCTGGAGGAGTATTTAAACTAGGATTGAGGGGGGGGGGTGAATTAGAATTACATCGAGCAGACAGGTCAGTTAGTGGTCAGACATTAATGGAGAGTGGAATGGGGATAGATGGGGGGAGGGTTATGGCAGATGACAAAGTTCCCATGTTGCAAACAGCCATTGGAAATAATAGTGCCATTTGTACTACTATAAATTATATGAAAAACACCAGAAAAAAATGTAACAATACATTTAAGTGTTTGTTCACCAATGCCAGAAGTCTGCCAAGCAAAACAGGTGAGTTGGAAGCTCTGGTGCATGAGGAGAGCTATGATGTAATCGGTATTGCTGAAACTTGGCTTCAATCCTCACATGACTGGGCTATTAATATTCCTGGATATGCTCTCTTTCGGAAAGACAGGGTAAAAAGGAAAGGTGGAGGGGTCTGTCTCTATGTGAGAAGTGACCTCAAAGCAAGCGTGAAAGAGAACCTGGTTGATGGAGAGTGTGATGAGGCTGAAGCATTATGGGTGGAACTGCATACAGATGTGCGTAGTTCAAAATTAATCATTGGAGTTTGTTATAAACCACCCAATGTTAATGAGGAGGTGGAGACTCAGCTCCTTGCACAGATGGAAAGGGCTGCAAGGGCTGGGACGGTGATAATAATGAGGGATTTTAACTACCCAGAAATTGACTGGATTAATGGCACTTCTGGGACAGTTAAAGGACAAAAATTTAAAAACCTATTGCAGGACAATTTTATGGTGCAGTTTATTGAGGCCCCAACTAGGAACGATGCTCTGTTGGACCTGATAATCTCAAACCATGCAAAGCTTATTACTAATGTTCAGATAAAGGAACACCTGGGTAGCAGTGATCATAACATGATTTCCTTTAATGTTAACTATAAGCAAGAAATACATACAGGAAATATTAAAACACTACATTTTAAGAGAGCAAATTTTCCAAGGATGAGGGCTGCTCTCCAGGACTTGGACTGGGAGGGACTATTGGCACAGATGAACACTAACCAGAAATGGGAATTCTTCAAAAAGACTGTGTGTCACTGCAAAGTATGTTCCCATGGGCAATAAGTTTAAAAGACTAAAAATAAAACCTATGTGGCTCACGGTCAACGTTAAAAAAGCTATAAACAATAAGAAAGTAGCTTTTAAAAAATATAAAAATGAAGGAACACTAGTGTTTAAATGTTACAAAGAATATAACAGGATATGTAAAAAGGAAATCAAGGATGCAAAAATTCAAAACGAACGACAGATTGCAAAAGATAGTAGGACAAACCCCAAAAAATTCTTTAAATATATTAATAGTAAAAATGTGAAGTCTGAGCATGTAGGCCCCTTACAAAATAATCTAGAGTGGGTGACTGGGGACAAAGAGAAGGCAAATTTATTAAATGCTTTCTTCAGCTCTGTGTATACAATGGAGCATGGGGGAGCTCATGTCCAAAATGGGGGTGGGAGTGACACAGCCCCAAATCCACAATGGCTCAAAAGTGATATGGTCCAGAAATATTTAGACAGAATAAAGGTGGATAAAGCACCTGGACCTGATGGCATCCATCCACGGATCCTAGGTGAGTTGAGCTCTGTCATTTCAAAGCCACTGTATCTAATATTTAGGGACTCATTAAAGACAGGAATAGTACCACTGGATTGGCGCAGGGCCAATGTGGTGCCCATATTTAAAAAGGGAACAAAGTCTTTACCAAGTAACTATAGACCTGTTAGTTTAACTTCTATAGTTGGGAAGATACTGGAACGTTTAATAAAAGACCACATGGATGAGTTCTTGCTGGAAACAAACTATTTAAGCAGCAGACAACATGGATTCATGAAAGACAGAAGTTGTCAGACAAACCTGATTTCCTTTTATGAAGAGGTAAGTAAAACCCTGGACAGAGGCGTGGCTGTGGACGTGATATATTTGGATTTTGCAAAAGCGTTCGATACAGTTCCGCACACACGGCTCATGTGTAAGGTAAGGTCTACAGGATTGGATATATCAGTTTGTAAATGGATAGAAAACTGGCTGAAAGACAGAATTCAGAGAGTCGTGGTTAATGATTCTTACTCTGAATGGTCCAAGGTTATTAGTGGTGTACCCCAAGGTTCAGTGCTGGGACCCTTACTTTTCAATATATTTATAAATGATATTGGGTCTGAGATCAAAAGTAACATTTCTGTCTTTGCAGATGACACCAAGCTATGCAGTGGAATAACGTCCTTGCAGGATGTCTCCAATTTACAAGCCGACCTCAATGCTCTGTCTAATTGGGCGACTAAGTGGAAGATGAGGTTTAATGTAGATAAATGTAAAGTTATGCACTTGGGGGCTAAGAATATGCATGCATCATACATACTAGGGGGAGTACAACTGGGGGGATCTGTAGTGGAGAAGGATCTGGGGGTTTTAGTTGATCATAAGCTCAATAATGGCATGCAATGCCAAGCTGCGGTTTCCAAAGCGAGCAAAGTCCTTTCTTGTATTAAGAGAGGTATGGACTCCAGAGACAGAGATATAATTTTGCCCCTGTACAAATCATTAGTAAGACCTCATCTGGAATATGCAGTTCAGTTTTGGGCACCAGTTCTCAAAAAGGATATCGGAGAACTGGAGAAAGTGCAGAGAAGGGCAACCAAACTGATAAGAGTAATGGAGGAGCTCAGCTATGAGGAAAGATTAGAAGAACTACATTTATTCACTCTTGAGAAGAGGAGAATAAGGGGGGATATGATCAACATGTACAAATATATAAGAGGTCCATACAGTGAACTTGGTGTTGAGTTATTCACTTTACGGTCAACACTGAGGACAAGGGGGCACTCTTTACGTCTAGAGGAAAAGAGATTTCACCTCCAAATACGGAAAGGTTTTTTCACAGTAAGAGCTGTGAAAATGTGGAACAGACTCCCTCCAGAGGTGGTTCTGGCCAGCTCAGTAGATTGCTTTAAGAAAGGCCTGGATTCTTTCCTAAATGTACAGAATATAACTGAGTACTAAGATTTGTAGGTAAAGTTGATCCAGGGTAAATCCGATTGCCTCTCAGGGGATCAGGAAGGAATTTTTTCCCCTGCTGTAGCAAATTGGATCATGCTCTGCTGGGGTTTTTTGCCTTCCTCTGGATCAACTGTGGGTATGGAGTTGGGTGTATAGGATTGTACTGTGGTTTTTTTTTTGTGTCTTTTTTCAACCTGACTAACTATGTACATATTGTGAGGATGCGACCCTGTGCTGGGTGAGAAATGGCTGCTTTACGCCAAATTCTGGAGAGAAACACATGTTAATTGGTCAGCTGTGGCTTGGGCTTTTTAAGTCTGACCTGAACAGCATTCAGGGCCCCACCCCACAGACAGGAGGTCTGTGATAGGAGTCAGGTGACTCCGAAAGCTCTGTGAGAGAAGTCAGAGTGGATGCATCTCTGCAGGAGGCAGAGGTCGTTAATGTTGGAGCAGCGAGATGTAAGCTAGGTGTGTGCTTAGCTGCAGCAAGATGTAAGCTAGATGTGTGCTTATGTCTAGGAAACTGGTAGTTCTGAGGAGCAGAACTTGGGGCCTAAGCTAAAGGCCTGAAACAGCCGGATGGCAAATGTGAAAGCCGGGAGGCTGAACTGTTGATGTTGTTCCAAGATACAGGAATGGTGGAACCCCCTGCGTGGGCTGCTATTTGTATTTGTGAACTTTTAAATAAAAGTGGGCTACCAGGCCCTTAAAAAAACTCAGTCTGGATTGGCATACTCGCTGAAAAAATGCACCTACCATTGGAGTCTGATTCCCCAATCTTACATATGGTGGAGAATGCGGGCAGTTTGGAAGAGTTCCAGATCCACACATACCAAGCAACCGTGCGTTTTTGGCAGCAATGCTATGATGAACAGCCAATATGAACTGGAAGTTAAAAGTTTTCTGCTGTGAACGTCTGTTAGCTGTGTGTGGCAGTCAGGAGAACTGCATTGCACAGGAGTTCAATTAATGGACTGTGTTTGCATACAGGTGGTATACCTGTGGAAGTGAGCTCTGAAAAGACATATCCATTTGGGAACGCCCAGTGAATGGATGGTTCGAGTGGAATCGCAGAGAGTGAAGTCTGCATGTAAAAGTGTGCGGTTTTGCAAGTCTTGAAGACCGTACATCAACATTTTTCCTGTGTTAAGAAGGAACTGTGTGATAAACCATTGCCGTGTTTGCAGCGATGGGAAGGTCAAATCGCAAACAGAAAGCAATATTCGCTGAAATGAGAGACAGAACTTTTGTGGCTGGAGGGTTTGTTGCCGACAGAACAAGCCCCAGACTCGTGCAAAAAGCACTTGGCTGCGCTGAACCAAGCCAAAGGGAAAATTCATGCTGTTGCCCCTAGCAACGCTGGTGCAGGCCGGCCAGCTATCAAGGTGAAAAGTTTTGAAAGCCAGGTGTGCTGTTTGCGATGCAGTGAGTGGGGGCATGAAGTTTCCAAATGCCCTTTGTCCAAGGCTTCAGCAAAGCAAAGGTATGAGAAGCCTGCTCTGAGTGTAAAGAGTGAGCAGATGGATGCAGTTCAAGGTGCTATGATCTGTGCCTCTGATTACATGCAACCCATGCTACCTACAGAGGAGGTGGGAGACTTCCTGCAAAAATTTGAAAAAGTCGCTGTAAGGAGGAAATGGCCTAGAGACCGGTGGCCAAAATTGCTGCAACCTTTATTACTGATAGAGTACCGGCCGGTTTTCCATTTGATGGACGGTGACCACTATGACTACCACCAGTTTAAAGAGGAAATCCTTCTTAGAGGAGAGTTTCATCGCATCATGGGCCAGCAGAGCTCGGCAGGAGAAAGTCGCCAAACACCATGTCTGGAATGTGGCCAGCTGGGGCAAGAAATATTGTCCTGCCCTAGATTCTGGGGTGCAGTTGAAAGGGAAGTTGCTGAGCAGAACTCTTTTTCGGTGGGCCAAGTTTCTTTTTCAGATGTGTTTGCAGTCACCCCTGGCAACAAGAAGTCTTCTGTTGTGTCTGCAGGGGGTGCTAAACAGTGGGAGATGCCTGCTGTAATTTCATCCTGTGGCCACCAGGAGTTCACCAGTGAATATGCAACTGAGAGACAACGCACTCAAGTGAAGATCGATTTACCGACTTCAGAATATGGTAAGACTGTTGCAGTTCGTGATCCAAGTGAAGTAGCAGTGTGCCCGGTGAGGAGGTCTACAGACGGTGTAAAGATGGACTTGCTGCAGTGTGTTACCCAGATCAGTGGGGAGACACACGTTAAAACCCTCTTTGCAGCAAGGTCAAAGACTGAAGAAAATCTATGGACTATGGGTGCACCTAAGGTAGTCCAGCAGAATGTTGAGAGAGATATGTTAGGGGTGACCAAAACAGTTGGTGTGCCATGTTCCCTAGCGATAGAGACAGCTGCTGCGGAGTTGCCAAGGGAAACCGCCAAGGAGCCTGTATTGGTAAGGCAAGGGGTTTCCCAGGACAACTGTGAAGCCGCCCTAGTGGGAAAAATAGTTCCTTTGGAGAGGAAGAGTGATGTGCTGAGTCGCATGCAGGTTGCCATGCATTCTGACAAAAGTCAATCTGATAGAAATGATAAAACTGCTATGTTTTTGAATGCTGATGTTGAAGCTGTTGCTGGTGATACTTGTACTTATGGTAATGTGAGGCTTAATAAGGTAGGGGTGATCGCTAAGCAGGATATGCGATTCACCTTAGCAACGGTAGATAAGGCTGCAGAGGTGTCCTTGGAAACCTCCAGGGAGCTCTGTGTGTTGGAGCCAGAGGTTGCCGGGGACAACTGTGGTGCCGCTCTGATGGATAAGAGGGTACTTGACCCTGGTGATGAGGAAAATGGTAAAACTCAAATGTTTAAAATTACTTGTAGTGATAATGGGTTACTACGGGCAGAAAAAGTTCTCATGAGTTTAATGAAGCGCCAGCTGAGCAAAGTTATGGTGAAGTTATGTTAATACAGCCTGCTGTGTTTAAAAATGTGTGTGCAGTGGAGCCACTCTTTCCTGTGTCTCCCTTGGCAGTTGGAGCCGTACTGCCATGGGTGTCCGCTCCATAGGACAAGGGGGGGTCATTTGCCCCCCCTGGAATCGACAGGGAGAGCCAGGACTAGGGCCGAACTGGCCCTGGGGCCGCTTTAAGTGGCGACTGCAGCGCTCCCCTCCTTCTGTCCTCCGGCGCTCGTATCGTATGTCATGGAGCTGGGTCGGTGTGCAAGGTCCCGCCCCCCTAGTTCGGCTCGTCTGATAGTCTTCTAGTGTTCCACCTATCGCACAAGCCGAACTAGGGGGGCGGGACCTTGCGGTCGAAGAAAGGGTAAAATGCGACTGTGTATCGCTGCTGCCGAAGCGCCCCACCCCTCCTGAAAATATTTCAGCGGACGCCCATGCGTACTGCATAGTGCCTCTGATGGGAGCATAGAGAAAGTAGACTGGGACAGATGGGCCATAAGTTTGTTGGCTATATTGAAAAAGGCTCAGTGGATAACAGTGAAGTGGAAACAATTTCTGCTGTGCTAAAGGAAGAGACTGCAGGGCCGGTAGACACGAGTGCGTTGGCTTTTGCAGAAGTTAACCCTCTCCCATTGGAAGGATCTGAAAAGGGCGCGTGCATAACAGAGGTTTTGTCCACAGCCAAAGAGATTAGGAATGTTGAGCTTCAGGATTATGGGGTAATGGATAGCGATTTGGAATCGCTCAGTGTTGCTGAAAGTGAGGATGAGTGTGACACATGCGATTTGCAATGCTCAGGGGAAGCCGCAAGTTTTGTCAGTTGCCTCTGAGGTAGAGGTCTCTTTAAATGACTTAGCCTCTCACGCTTTAGCAAATGAGCCCCTCCACATCGTTAGTAAAGGAAAAGTTCCTAGAGTTGTGTGTTTAGATGTGGCATGCCTAGAAATAACTGAGATGTTGTTGCAATTGGTGAAAACCTTTCCAATGTACACCTGCATGTATCCACAGCAGAGGAGTGACTTGGTACTGCGTAGTGCCAATCGGTGGACACAGGGGGTACAGGCGTTGTTAGGCAGTGTTGATGAAAATTGGTTGCTGTACTGTTGGTTAATTTTGTGTAAAGTTGTCTCACGGTTCTCTTCGAGAGTGCTTCCAGCGGCGGTTGGGTGCGGAAGGCGCTCAGGAGAATTGTTAGAGAAATCAGAAATAATAGACAGTGGAAGTCTCTCCGTCTGCTGATGTGATGGGGTGCATTCCTACTGGTGCAGTCCGAGGTACGACTGAGCAGTGGTTGGTACAGGGCGTGCATACTGTCTCACGCTCTAGACCTCATGTAAAGGAAGGGCTCGGAATGGACGTGGCAGTAGTGGGAATTCAGTCCATCTCTCGCAAAGAGGTGCAGTTTGAGGTACCCGGAAGACACGTTGACAGGAAATAACAGTAGTGGTAACTGTAACAAAAACGTGTGTGAGAAGCACTGTAGAGCACTGTCAGACAATTCTGAGCTATTGGTTGAGGCAGGGCTCGACAAATCCCGGGCGCCAGGTCGCCATGGCGACTAGAAATGGTGTCCTGGGGGGCGTGTTCAAGATGGCGACTGAGCTGGACGCATAGTAGAGGAGCTCCGTTGCCATCCCTCCTAACTATCCTGTTTCCCTGCGGATTATCCTGTTCCTGATGGTCAGGGACTCTAGCAGATTGCCCCCTGGGCTGGTATGCCCTACAAGCGGAAGAAAATCGCTTACCAGAAGTCCCCTCCAGCCCGCGTTCATTCTGGTGGCGGGAAGGCCGGACCCCTCGTGGTGACCAACATGGCATCCCAGACTGAGGAAGCGGACCCGGCGCTGCAAGACCAGGACCATTTTGCTGCCCTGATGCAAGCCATTTCAACTTGCCAATCTACGCTGACCGAGAAAATAGACGGCATGCAGCTGGAGATGGGATTTATCCGGAAGGATATGGACAAGATCAGGACCAGGCTGACGGAGGCCGAGCGCCGCGTGGGGGATACGGAAGAGGTACTTGGAGACCATGCCTCCTCCATCCGCACCCTCACCACCAAGGTCAGAGCCCTTGAACACCGCGCGGAAGACGCAGAGAACCGTAACAGGAGGAATAATCTCCGTATCATCGGCCTCCCTGAATGGGCAGAAGATCCTGACCCCACTGCCTTCACTGAACACCTCCTCTGCCAGTTACTCCCCCAGGCTCCCTTCTCTCCTTACTTTACTGTAGAGCGGGCCCACAGGATGTCGGCTGCCCGAGGTCCCCCCGGTGCACCCCCACGCACTTTCATCCTGCGCCTTTTGAACTTTCGGGACAGGGATGCAGTGCTGCGTGAGAGCAGGAAGACTGAGACCTTACGCTTCGAGGGAGCCTGCTTAATGATCTTCCCTGATTTCTCTGTGGAGACGCAAAAACAACGGAAGTCGTTCGATCAAGTGAAGCAGGCCCTGCGCCAGAGAGGTCTCAAATATAGCATGCTGTTTCCCGCCCGACTGCGAGTCCAGGATGGAGAATCCCATTGCTTTTTCACGGTCCCTGAAGAAGCGGCTGCCTGGCTGGAGACCCTTCCGCGCCATTGATCTGCTGTACATGATGCCGGCGCGCTCTCCTGTGAAAGATTCCTCCTCGTCACTCTCGCTGGTCTGACGGATGGACCCCTCTTTTGTCCATTCAGCTTCGTCTCCCCTGCCTGACCTGGTAGGGGTTAACCTCCCCCTTATTCTTCGGCCGAGTCCTGCTGATACCGGTGGGAAGGGTGTTTCCGTGACCCCCTCCCCTGACAATCCTTGGCATCGGTGGCCTTTTCGATACGGAGTGGCCCCCCCGCCATTGGAAAGCTGACTATGGGCCCTCTTGTGAGTATGCGAGACACTTGGGGAAGGGGCTACCCTAATGTTTGTTGCCCCCTGGATCAGGGAGGATTTTGATTTTGTTTCTTTACATGCATTTGGGGAAGCAGTTTTGTAGTTTTCTTTTCCCCCCTTTCTCTTTTTTGATTCGACGCAGTTGGCGGGTCACCGCATGGTTTGCTGCTACAAGAATGTGCCCCCAGCACTGGCTGGGTGATTGAACTTCCTCGCAGGGAAAACGTTTATACTATTTACTTATCCGTTTTTTTATTTTTATACTTCTTTACCGGAGCGGGTGGCAAAGATGCTGGATCGTTTAGTGAGCGTCTTCTATTGGGCCTCCTAGGCGCCCTGTTGGTGCATTGCCTCCCAGAGACTGTTAGTCATGGACTGTTTGGGTTTTCAAACGCGCCCAAGTTTTAGTGGTTGCGTGGGGTGGGGGGGGGGGGTTCAGTTATCTTTTCGTTTTTTTTTTCAGTTATTGGTACGACAATGGTATATCTAATGCTAAGTGTGATTACATGTTCTATTTTGTTCTCCTACTAATTCTGATGGGTATGGTGTGGCTGCTGGATGGGGAATGTCTCTGCTTTCTGGCTAGGGGGATGGGCGGAGGCCTGGATGGCGGTGGAGTGCTGTATACCTTATCGTTATGGCCCCCTTGAGAATATTGTCTTGGAATGTGCGTGGGTTGAATTCTAAATTTAAAAGATCCCTAGTATTCTCCCATTTAAAGAAACATCACCCGCACATATGCATACTCCAAGAGACCCATCTCACTGGATCCAGGGTCCTCTCACTTAAGAAACCCTGGGTGGGTTCATATTTTCACTCCACCCATTCATCTCACTCCCGTGGAGTCAGTATTCTGATTCACAAGGCGCTTCCATTCGTCCTCTTGAACCTCCGCCTGGACCCCGACGGGCAATATGTTGTTATCCATGCTCTCTGTGACAGACTAGAGGTAGTGATCATCGGACTATACCTGCCCCCCTCGACGGGTATGGCGGTGCTGCGTAGGGTGCAGACAGCTGTTGCTGATTACCCCTTAGCTACTGTGCTCTGGGCAGGTGACTTTAACATGGCCCCCAAACCTATTATTGACAGATTAAACCCTGACCAATCGACTGACTCGGCACTGTCTCGATGGGCAGAAGTGTATGGTCTGACCGATGTATGGAGATGGAAATACCCGCATGACAAACAATTTACGTGTCACTCCGCCACCCACGCGACATTGTCCCGGATAGACTTGATCTATGTCACTGACCCTCTCCTGTCCAGGGTGCTGACGGTGTCCCATCTGCCGCGGGGAATCTCGGACCATGCTCCGGTTCTGTTGGAGCTCTCCACGGACTCTACTGCCGCGCAGGGACTGTGGAGACTCTATTGATACTGGATCACCGACGAGAGGCTGGAGCCGTTAATGCTCTCGGAGATTGGGGACTACTGGACCCACAACGATCACTCGGCTTCCCCTGAGGTGGTCTGGGATGCCTTCAAAGCCTATACCAGAGGCAGGTATCAATGTAATATCTCCAAAGTGAGAAAAGAGTCCAGGCTGGAATTATCTGAGGCGGAGAGGCAGGCTATGAGATTAGAAAATAGGTATGCAGACTCACCTGATCCGGGCTCGCACGCTGACATGCTTACTGCCTATAGAGAGTTGGCACTCATCCGTGCTGCCTCCTGCCGTCGTTTCCTTCTCGCTCAGACCCAGCGAATATTTGAGCAGGGGGAACGGGCGGGTAGGATGCTGGCCTGGCTGGCAACTGAGCGGTCGGGCAACTCATGCATAGTAAATATTAGGGATGAGGATGGTACCTTAATTTCAGACCCTGTGCTAATTAATGCTAGATTTGAGTGCTACTACCAAGAACTTTACACATCCAGAGCTTCTTATACTATGGAAGACCTTGACACATTCTTACACTCCCTAGACTTCCCCTCCTTGACCTCCGCTGCCAGCCGAACGCTTGAGGCCCCCCATCACGTTGAAAGAGGTTCAGGGAGCAATTAAATCTCTGCAGGCAGGCAAGACCCCTGGCCCCGACGGACTCCCCACAGAGTTCTACAAATCTAACCTTGAGGTGGTAGGCCCCTATTTTCACTCCACGCTCGTTGCAGCATTGGAGAGACAAAGCCTCCCACCTTCCATGATGGAGGCGGTGATTGTAGTGATACCTAAGCCTGGGAAGGACCCGGAGCTGTGTTCGTCCTACCGGCCAATATCACTACTCAATGTGGACGCCAAAATCCTAACTAAGATCCTGGCCGGTCGGTTGAACACAGTGATCCTCTCGCTGGTGCATGGTGACCAGACGGGATTCATGCCAGGGAAGGGCACAGACATAAATATTCGCAGGCTCCACACCAATATAGCACTCTTTCGCGATCAGAACACTGAGGGGGCGGTGGCCTCACTCGACGCAGAGAAGGATTTTGAATCAGAGTGGGCCTTCCTGTGGAGAGTGTTGTCTAAATTCGGGTTTGGCTCTAAGTTTATTAGCTGGATCAGACTGCTGTATGGGTCGCCTACGGCCAGGGTTCGGACTGGTGGTAACATTTCCCCCCCATTCCGTTTGTGCAGGGGGACGCGGCAGGGCTGCCCGTTGTCTCCGGGGCTCTTCGCCCTGGCCATCGAACCCATGGCTATTATGCTCCGTTCGACGCATGAGGTGAAGGGGCTGGAGGTGGGCCCGCTGACTGAAAGAGTGTCACTCTATGCTGATGACACCCTTTTGTATCTTGGTGACGACTCCCAGTCCCTAGTGGCAGCCCTTGAGATCATTGACAGATTTGGTGGGTTCTCTGGGGTCCGAATCAACTGGGGGAAATCTAGTTTATTCCGCTTAACTGCCCTTACCCCCCCCCTGCGGCGGATTTGACGCCGCTGAGTAGAGTATCTAAGTTTCGATATCTCGGTGTAGAGATTAGCAACTCTCTGGATCACTACCTGACCTACAACTTATACCCGGTTCTACAGGCCCTAATTGTGAAATGCCAGGCCTGGAAGACTCTTCCCCTGACTCCGGTAGGACGGGTGAACCTTCTTAAGATGGTATTCCTCCCCAAGCTACTTTATATATTCCAAAATACCCTGGTCCCTATCCCTGCCTCCTTCTTTCGTAAGCTGGACAGCGTAGTCTCCTCATTTATTTGGGGAGGGAAGACTCCTAGAATAGCTCAGGGCAAGCTCCAGCTCCCCCTGTCCTCAGGGGGGTTGGCCTTGCCCTCCTTTAGGAAATACTATTGGGCGGCGGTGCTGGTCACTGTGCGCTGGTGGTTCAAGCAGACTAGGTCCAATCCCGCTGTGAACCTTAAAGCTGCTGCTCTGGGCTCATACGCCGCTCTCACTAATTTGGTCTATAGGGGACCCAGGGCCACCCCACAGGTTACCCTTCCGATGCGTACCACAAAGAAGGTGTGGGATAAAGTCACTGCAGCTATGGCGGCCCCTGACTCCATCTCGCCCCATGCTCCACTTTGGGGCAACCCGAGGCTTTCACATTTCAGGTCTATTCCAGACCCTAGTGTCTGGGCCAGCTATGGAATAGTGAAAGTTCAACATATTATGCCTGCTGGAACGCTGCTCTCATTTCCAGAACTACGTGCAACCTTCGGACTCCCATCGCGGATGTTGTTCAGATATCTGCAGCTGAGACATGCGGCCCAGGCACAATTCTCCAGGGCAACTTCGGTTGAACCACATAGGATAGAGAGGTTCCTTATCTCCCGGGGGATTGATAGAATAGTTTCCTCCACTCACCTTCGGCTCACGTGTGAAGAATCGGGAGGGGAGTCCCCCCTTCTTAGAGTTTGGAGGGTGGACATCCCGGATCTGTCGAACGAGGACTGGGAGTCTGCACCGACCCACTATATACCAACTGTTATATCTGCTAGGGACAGGTTCATCCAGCTAAAGTTCTTGCATAGGGCCTACTACACCCCCCAGCGGCTTGCCCGGGTATTCCGCACTCAATCGGACCAGTGTCCGAAATGCCAGGGAGAGACAGGAACGTTCTACCATGTAGTCTGGGACTGCCCTGTCATCCAGGGATACTGGGAAGAGGTGGTGGCAAAAATTACTGCCGCTACTGGACTCCGAGTACCACTGGACCCTAAGGTTCTCCTTCTGGGTATTACAGAAAATGTGACACAATCTACACACGCTGGTCTACAACTGTTTTATCTTTGTTTCTACGCCAGGAAAACGCTATTACGCCAGTGGAAGCTGACGGCCCCCCCTACGGTGGCTCAATGGCTTGCATTGGTTGACTCAGTGCTACCTCTCTACAAACTGACATACATGGGGCGGAAGTGCCCTCAGAAATTCGACAAGGTCTGGGGATCGTGGGTGGCGGCCGGGGCGACCTCTGTACAGTGACATGGCTGACGACACTCTTGGGCTCCGAGACGCCCTACATGACTGATTGAGCGGTCTGACGCCTTGTTGACGTGACTAGACCTACGCACCATCTCCCTTATGCTGGAAATGCTCGGTCCTTGGATGAGGACTCTGGGGCCACGAGCCGCTGAGTACCATCAGTCAATAACATGCTGGTACATGCTGTTTCTTCTGTACCTCTGCGGAGGCCCGTGTCTCCCCCCCCCCCCCCCCCCCCGTCCCGGGGGAAAAATACTCACTGCCCTGACCAAGAAATAAGTAACCTTTACCTTATCCGGCTTCCCGACCTAGACCCGGCTGGGTCTCACTCCAGTATCCCACTATGTACTTATATCAGTAATCATTCTGTGCTGTACTTTCTGATGTCATGAACCTTGCTGTACCACAGTTTTGTTGATTTGAAATTCTGCATTGTTCTGTTTAATCTGCTCCTTTTTATATTAATAAAAACATTTCTGTTAAAAAAAAAGAAATGGTGTCCTGGCGACTTGGCTTGGAAGGTGGGCAAAAAAAAAAAAACATTTTTTTTTTGTAAGCTGGCGCCATGTGTGAGCTGGCGCCATCTGGTGGTGGCCGTTGGTATTACAAGTTAAGCATTACAAGTTAAACAGCAATTCTAATGTAATTTTTCACTATTTTCACTGCCATCTTCTTCCCTCTAATTAGAACCCCCAAACATTATATATTTTTTTATCCTAACACCGTAGAGAATAAAATGGCGATTGTTGCAATACTTTCTGTCACGCTGTATTTGCGCAGCGGTCTTACAAGCACACTTTTTTGGGAAAAAATTACACTTTTTTTAATTAAAAAATAAGACAACAGTAAAGTTATCCCCATTTTTTTAATATTATGAAATATAATGTTACGCAGAGTAAATTCATACCCAACATGTCACGCTTCAAAATTGCGTCCGCTCGTAGAATGCCGACAAACTTTTACCCTTTAAAATCTTCATAGGCGACGTTTAAAAAAATCTACAGGTTGCATGTTTTGAGTTACAGAGGAGGACTAGGGCTAGAATTATTGCTCTCGCTCTACCAATTGCAGCGATACCTCACATGTGTGGTTTGAACACCGTTTACATATGCGGGCGCTGCTCACGTATGTGTTCGCTTCTGCGCGCAAGCTTGTCGGGACGGGGTGCGTTTTCTGGCTCCTAACTTTTTTAGCTGGCTCCTAGATTCCAAGCAAATTTGTCAAACCCTGGGTTGAGGTACCAATGGACACAGAAGTGGTTAAAGAGAGTGGTATGGAAGAATGTGCGTTGGTAGGACAATGGAGTGTTGGACAACAGGGGGCGATGTGAAACTGCGGGACTGTCCCATAGGGATTAACTGCTTGCCTGTAGGTGGTCCCTCCATAGAAACTGTCCTAGCAAACAAGGGGACAAGAGGTCCCAATGACAATGTTGAGTTGAGTAACCCTTTGTGGAACAGTGCCAGTGAGGTTACACAGAAGGGTGTGGTGATGATCTCAGATGGTTTGGTTGCCAAAGGTAACCACGTGGGGGTTAGTGAACCTGAGAAACAAATGTTGTTGGTTAATGTTGAGTCAGGTAGTGAGAGTGGTCAGTCCTTAACAGACTCCGTGGAAGTAGGTCCCCAACAGTCCCAGGAGAGTAGGTCCGTGGGAGGAAAAAGAAGGATCTTGAGGCCAGTAGATAGAAGGGGTAGAGACATTAGTGGGAGCCCACGGTTCAGGAAGAAGTACTGGTGGAAGCACACCCGGAAAGATGTGGGTGGAGTGCCCCTTTAGAGAAAAGGTTGGGCAGGTTAGGACTCCTGCTGCTGATAGTTGGCACAGGGGCGCCACGGTGAAGTGTTGGTGGCAACATACCCGAAAAACATGGGCCTACGCAGCCTATGGCTGGCCTGGAGGTGTCCCATTGGTGGTGGGGGGTCTGTGTTCCTCCCTCCGGTTCGAAACAGGAGGGGAGAATATGTGAGGATGGGACCCTGTGCTGGGTGAGAAATGGCTGCTTTACGCCAAATTCTGGAGAGAAACACATGTTAATTGATCAGCTGTGGCTTGGGCTTTTTAAGTCTGACCTGAACAGCATTCAGGGCCCCACCGCACAGACAGGAGGTCTGTGATAGGAGTCAGGTGACTCCGAAAGCTCTGTGAGAGAAGTCACAGAGTGGATGCATCTCTGCAGGAGGCAGAGGTCGTTAATGTTGGAGCAGCGAGATGTAAGCTAGGTGTGTGCTTAGCTGCAGCAAGACGTAAGCTAGATGTGGTGCTTATGTCTAGGAAACTGGTAGTTCTGAGGAGCAGAACTTGGGGCCTAAGCTAAAGGCCTGAAACAGCCGGATGGCAAATGTGAAAGCCGGGAGGCTGAACTGTTGATGTTTTTCCAAGATACAGGAATGGTGGAACCCCCCTGCGTGGGCTGCTATTTGTATTTGTGAACTTTTAAATAAAAGTTGGCTACCAGGCCCTTAAAAAAAACTCAGTCTGGATTGGCATACTCGCTGAAAAAACGCACCTACCATTGGAGTCTGATTCCCCAATCTTACAATATATTTATACACTGTATAGCTTAGCTAGATGAGCTATTCCTATTGTTAGGCAGTAGGGATGAGCCGAACATACCCGCGTTCGGTTCGCACCAGAACGCTCGAACAGACCGATTGTTCGCGCGAACATTTAGAACCCCATTGAAGTCTATGGGACTCGAACGTTCAAATTCAAAAGTGCTCATTTTAAAGCCCAATATTCAAGTTATTGTTGGAAAACGTCTTTGAGAACCCGGGTCTTGTCCCAGGGAACATGTATCAATGGAAAAAAAAGTTTTAAAAACTGTAGTTTTTTCTTGAGCAGGGATTTTAATGATGCTTAAAGTGAAGAAAAAAAATTCCTTTAAATATGGTACCTGCTGGGTGTCTATAGTAGTGGCACATGTTTAGAAATGTCCCTGCACAACATGAGATTACTCTCAGAAAAAAGTAATTTAATACTGCTTGCGGCTTAAATTTAATGTTTGGTCCCTGCAATATGGATACAAATCATTGAAAAAAAATAGCATGAGTTTCCCCGCCACCACTCCCCCCAAGTCATTATGTGGTGTCCCAGTACAGGTATTTGCTGTAGGCCCTGTCAGATTGAGGCCCTCGCCTTGTGGGGTCTCCCCTGCAGGGACTCAGCTAGTTATGATGTGATTTATACTGTTATGGTTGATAATACGTTTATTAGGTGTGTATAGCTTTAAGGGGTTTAGCCAGCCATCTCATGTTCAGTCAGAGTGTATTACCATCTCATGTTCAAGTGTATTAGAGTCCTCCGGACTGAATGCTAGACAATACCTTATTGTGTTGTGTTATACTACAGGTCAGTCTCTATGATCCACAGCTCTCAACCAATAGGCTTCAGTCTAAACAGGCCCTTATAAGGGATTGTACTTCCTGTTTAAGCCAGTCTAGTGCTAGATACAGTTCCTGGCAGAGCAGAGCACAACACAGTCAGAGGAGAAGTGCAGGCCAGAAGCCTCCAGTTCAGGAGAAAATACCACAAAGAGTGGAGTATCCCTAAACATTACAGAACCAGTACTTCAGCTCATTTATCGGATCAATCCGTTATTCCGGCGAAAAGCCTCAAGTCTACAGACACTTCAGTAAGTGTATCTATTTTTCAGCCTAGTTAAGCATAGGCCCTGAATTACTAATCTGGCTTTTGCAGCCGAGTATATACAGTATATGATCAACTAAGCTCAAGCATTATCAGCTGTGTGATCCAGAGACTGCCTGCAGAATATTTTGACACTCTGTTTAAACGCTGTGAAGATTTTGACACCTGCCTTCATGCCAGTAAAGCCTTCGTTGTTCTAATCCCCGTTGTGGACTGTGTTATTACCATCCTAACTAGCGGGGATACGGAGGCCCCCGGAGCTGTAGTTGCCCGGGGTATTCCAAGACTACAGTGGCGTCACGTGACAGAGAGGGTTAATACCATCTGGCCCTCACTAAGGGTTAATACCACCTGACCCTGGGCTCCTAGCCCCAAGAACCAAATAGCTAACCATCAAGCGCATGTGTGTGGCCGTGGGGCTCACCCTCCCCGGTCACCACATCGTTTTCTGGCGTCACGAACAGGATACGGGTGTACGCCTTAACCATTCAGCCACTAAAGCAAGTCCTCCCCCCCCCAGAATCTGAACTGTGTCATTGAAAGTATTTTACTCAGCGAGGCGCATATACAAGTGGTGGGGGAGGTGAAGGAAAGACTGTTAGCTGCCATTATTAAGTGGAGAAAGTCTGTACCTGAAGGAGTTAAATTGTTTCCAGCATTTCCCGCGCGCGGGAGCGGTCGCAGCTCCGCCCAGTCAAGCCCCGGCGGTGACGCCTCTTCAGTGTGCAAGCCGGAACTAGAGAATCCACTCTGTGTTGCACGGAGGAAACAATTGCTGACCGGACCAAAAAAATAAAAGACAGCGCTCTCAAAGTTTCTTAAAGTGACAGCGCACTCAAAGTTTCTTAAAGTGACAGCGCACTCAAACAAGGCTACAACATGTCAGCCCCAAGATCACCAGATGCAGGTGATATACCAGATCCTCTTGCGGCTCCTGCACAAGCTACCCCTCCGGGATCACCTCCAGTACGACGTCATGACAGTGGGGCCCCCCCATTCTACCTGGGGAAGCCTGTGTTGCCTAACTACAGAGGGGATCCCTTTTCCCTCATGGATTTCCAGGAGAGCTTCCAAAGCATTTTCTCTCTCTACTCTCTCCCCCCTAACCAACAGGTGCTGTTGCTCATGGGACAGTTGCAGGGACCTGCACGTGAGGAAGTCCGTACCTGGCCCACTTCTGAGAAGACTACAGTAGATCAGATCTTCGAGGGATTACATCAGGTATTTGAGTCCCACTCACCCTCAGAGGTCTGCCTCAGGCTGTACGAGAGGCGACAAAAGCCGGGGGAAACACTAAGGGCATATGCAGTAGCCTTGCAGAATGCCCTGGAGGCAGTCCAGAAACTGGACAATATCACCCCTGACCAGGGTAACAAACTATTGATGGATAGATTCATAGAAGGGGTCCAAAATAAATGGGACAAGGCGCAATTAAAGATGTTAGCTGTACAGAACCCCAATATGTCTTTTTCTGCCTTTAAGCGCCTAGCCCTTCAAGTTATAGAGCAGGGGGCAAGCCCCGAGGAGCATCCTGACCCTAAAACGGAACCCATGGGTGCGGCGGCGTGCCCTGCACCACTGTTACCACCAGCCCCCGCACCCATGGCTGTCACCCTGGCCTCCACTACAATTACTGAGATGCAAGAGGTTAGACAAGATATTGCCCAGCTTACCCAAGTAGTAAAGGAGTTGGCTAATCACACCACTCGGGTACTTAGAGAGCCTCCAGAGACTAGGAGACCTACTCCTGCCCCTCCTCCCCGCTCTAGCGGGCCTCGCTCGGGACCATCTAGTAGGCCTTACTGTGATTTCTGTGACAAACCCGGTCATTGGAAGATGCAATGCTGGGCTTTAAACGGGCGTCCCCTGAGGTCGAGGACCGGCCCTCAGGAAAACGAATCACAGGTCCAGCAGAAGAGCCAATATACTCAGGACAGTCCTTATACATTGCATCCTGCCCCTATGTAAATGTTACCATAGATGGTGTCCAACTGCAGGCCCTGATTGATACAGGCTCGCAGGTGTCTACCATCTCTAAGGGCCTATTCTATAGGTACTGGAATGTCGATTCATTGTGTGAACCAGATGATATGGATTTTAGTGTCCTGGCAGGGGACGGCAAACCAATTCCCAGACATGGGTACTGGGAGCCCACTATTCAGCTGAGAGGTCACACACTTAGAGGTCAAGGTATAATTGTCACTAATGTCACGGTACCAGGGGCCACAGAGTTTATATTGGGGATGAATATAATGAGACATTGCTTCAGTGATATTTTGGATGCCTTGCATGCCTCTCTCCCCCACATGTCTTCCTCAGGTCAGAGGACTGCGCAACACCATCTCAAAATTCTGAAAGCAGAACAGAAGTTCGCGAACCGGAGAGGAGAAATCGGTAAAGTTCGGATCCAAGACATGAGGCCCGTGAACCTGCAGCCGAACACAGAGACAATTTTGTGGTGTCGGGCACGCCCTGGTGTAAGGAATCAGGACTATCAGGCCTTACTGGAGCCCATACAATCTGAAGATTTTCCTTTGGTCCGAGCTGCAAGGAGCCTAGTGACGGTGGTGAATGGACGGGTCCCAGTCCGCCTAGTTAATTTGTCCGGCGTAGCCACCACCCTACCAAAGTACACTCCAGTGGCCCAACTTGTTTTCTTGGACTCCAGTGACATACTCTCTTCACGGAAGGCGGCCCAACAGCTGAGTGCCCAAACCGTGTCAGGGGCTACCGAAAATTCTCCAGAACCTTGGTGGCGCCAACTGCAAATAGGAGGATCTCTCACCCCACCAGAACAAGTCGAAGGGGTCATCGAGGTGGTGAAGGTGTGCCAGAGTGCCTTCAGCAAACACCCAACCGATTTTGGAAAAACCTCCATGATTAAGCATCGAATCCTGACCGGCGATAAACCCCCCATCAAGGAAAGGCATCGGCCTGTGGCACCAGGCATGTACCAAACCGTCAAGAAACTATTAACCGACATGAAGGAGGCGGATGTAATACAAGAGAGCCAGAGTCCCTGGGCAGCACCCATTGTGTTAGTTAAGAAGAAGGATGGGACCATCCGTTTCTGTGTTGATTATAGGAAATTGAACGACATCACCCATAAAGACGCATACCCTCTCCCCCGGATTGAGGAGTCACTCACCGCGCTGGGTTCTGCGGCCTACTTCTCTACATTGGATCTGACCAGCGGATACTGGCAGGTGCCCATGGCCGTCGAAGACAGGGAGAAAACAGCCTTTGTCACCCCCATGGGTCTTTTCGAATTTAAAAGTATGCCCTTTGGGCTGTGCAATGCCCCAGCTACCTTTCAACGGCTGATGGAGAGATGTCTGGGACACCTTAACTTCCAGAGTGTACTACTCTACCTGGATGACGTGATTGTGTATTCCAAATCCTATCAGGAACATTTGACTCACCTGTCCGACGTCTTCCAAGTACTGATCCAGCATGGTCTGAAAGTCAAACCCTCCAAGTGCCACTTACTCAAGCCACAAGTACATTACCTGGGCCACGTCGTCAGTGCCGAAGGGGTCCAACCTGATCCAGCTAAAGTCGAAGTTGTCAAGAATTGGCCTATCCCACGCACCGTTAAGGATATTCGGAGCTTCCTAGGATTTGCAGGATATTACCGCCGCTTTATCCCTCATTTTGCACAAATTGCCGAGCCATTGACCTCTCTCCTGCGAGGCACGGCGAAGGGGAACTATAATGGCAGGCTGCCTGTGGAATGGGCCAAAGAGCAAGAGGTGGCCTTCCAGGCTCTAAAACATCTATTGACAGAGCCTCCCATCCTGGCCTATCCGGATTATAGTCAGCCTTTCCGACTGTATACAGATGCCAGCTTTGAAGGACTCGGGGCAGTGTTGTCCCAGATGCAGGGAAAACAAGAGAGGGTGATAGCTTACGCCAGCCGGAATCTGCGAGGGGCTGAGAAGAATGATTCTAACTACAGTTCCTTCAAGTTAGAGCTCCTGGCCCTCGTGTGGGCAGTCACCGAAAAATTTAAGGACTATTTGTCAGCCACCTCATTCACGGTCTACACCGATAACAACCCCCTGGCTCACCTGAACACCGCTAAACTAGGTGCCCTTGAGCAAAGATGGGCCTCCAGACTGGCCAACTATGACTTCTCTATCAAGTACCGAAGTGGCAAGTCTAATATTAATGCGGATGTGCTATCACGCATGGCTCCTGGTGAAGATCCCCCAGTGGAGGACAAGTGGGAAGATGTGGAGATGCCTCCCTTCTATCAAAGATTCGTGAATCAGGATGTGGTTGTCACCCGCGAGGGGAGTGAATCTGGGTCTAAAGCAATCCAGGAAGACCTGTATACCTGGAGGACCCTACAGGAAGAAAGTCAGACTATGGGAGATCTGCAGGAGTATTTATTGACCAGGAGGGTACCTCCCCGGTTACGACGGGGCCAGAATGACTACGAATTGAAGCGATTGTGGCGTCAGAGGAAAAGACTATTTGTGCACAAAGGAATGGTGTACACGAACTTCTTGGACCCAGTGTCGGGTGAAAGGCTACACCAAATTCTGATCCCTCGGAGAGATGCCGCCATGGTATTGAATGCCTATCACGACCAGTCAGGACACTTTGGGGTCCATAAAACGGAAGCCACCATCCGACGCCGGTTCTACTGGATTGGAATGAGGAGCGACGTTGAAAAGTGGTGCAGTGAGTGTGCAGTCTGCAATATCACCAAGAATGGTCGCAAGAATGCGCGAGCACCTCTCCATTCCATTCAGAGCGAGAGGCCCAACCAATTGGTCGCCTTGGATCATGTCAAGCTGTCACCTACCCGGTCCGGGTATTCATATGCTCTCACCATGGTGGATCACTATTCCAAGTGGGTAGTGGTCGTGCCAGTCAAAGACTTAACAGCCAAGACAACAGCCCAGATGTTCTACACCCATTGGGTACAGATACTTGGATGTCCTGAAACTGTCTTGTCCGACCGAGGTCCGGCCTTTGAGGCCCAACTGTTTCAAGAATTGTGCCAGTTCCATGCTTGTAAGAAACTCAGGACCACTGCCTATCATCCGCAAGGGAATGGACTCTGTGAGAGGATCAACCAGGTGTTTATACACATGCTGAGAGCGGCTTCTGTATCCCGACCTGAAGAGTGGCCTCAACTAATGCCTGAATTGTTGGAAATCTACAACAATACCATCCACTGTTCCACTGGTTATACTCCATTTTACCTCATGATGGGCCGACACGGTCAACTGCCTAAAGACAGGGTCTTTGGACTTCAAGCACCTTTCAACCATTCCCCCCAAGCCTCTTCGGAGTGGGTCTCGGAACATCAGAAAAGGATTCAGGAAGCGAGAGAGATAGTCAACAAAAAGATGGGCGAGGCACACTATAGGCAGCAACAGGACTACAACCGCCATGCCTCTGCCCAGCCGTTGCAAGTTGGTGATAAAGTCTGGCTGAAGAAGCATCCTAGAACCCATAAGTTGGACTCCCTTTGGGAAACTGAACCATACACAGTGATTTCCATCCCTTATCCGGACTCTGATGTCTACTCAGTTCAAAAAGCCGGATATGCACCACAAGTTGTCCACCGAAACCGGATCAAGCTGTGTCACAAAGGGAACCTGCCTGTGTTGGTGCCTCCTTCTGCACCACCAAGTCTTCCACCTCCAGTTCAGCCAGCACAAGTGCAGCCCACCAAGCCAGTTGAGCCTGATGTTCGAAGATGATCCTCTCTTCCCTTCTGATCAAAACGTCTTCTTTGGTTATGCGCCAATCAGTTCCATTCCATCAACCTCAGTCTTGGCACCAGAAGCTCCAGAGTTTACTCCAGCCATCCGCTCACCTGCTGCAGTCCCATCAGAACATTCTAATGTGGGAGAAAGCTCCATAAGTCAAGAGCCATCACTGGCCCCCATTGTCCAAGATGAAGGTGCAGCTGTCAGTCCAGAAGAAGCAAGTGTTCAAGGAGAAAACAGTGCTCCAGAAAACTCAGAAATGGTGTTGCGTAGATCCACCAGACCTAATTTTGGAAATCCCCCAGCAAGATATAGGGATTAATCCATTAATTATACCTACAATATATGTAGATAGACTACATACACCTCAGTTAGTATACATCTCAAGTATACATCATTACTAACTAATATGTCACTAGTTACCTACTTACCTTATTTAGTGTATAGGAACATACCTGGCCAGTAAGTCTCCTATCCCTCACTTAAGCACTACAAAAAGAAAAGGGGTATCCTCTAAGAAATGTCTAATTGTGTACTTCAGGCATAGAATAAAAATGTCTAGCAAATATTAAAGTGTGTTCTGGGGAGAAGAGCTAATAGCCTAAGGGCCCCAGTAGCCAAGGCATTGGGTAGAAAGCCTCCGGCAGCCCAATCCAAAACCTGCTCAGTCTTAAAAGCGTAATCTAACAATAATATACTGTTCAAAACTGAGTGATGACGTTTAACAGATATGTATTCTGTCTGGGACCCAGATAACCACTTACCCTGCACAAAATAATGATCTCACTTTATCTAATAAGCCTGCAAGGGACATTTATGTGTATAATGCCTCAGGACTTATCATATGATCCTGTACGTATATGGTTATTTTTCCAAAGAACCTGGAACGGACATTGGTGTACAAATGCCTCAGGACTTCTAGTGGCCCCAAGGTCACCTCGTTCCTCAATCCGTCAGTGCCTTAATCGTCGAGGACGACTTCTGTTTAGTGGTGGGGTTTGTGGTGTCCCAGTACAGGTATTTGCTGTAGGCCCTGTCAGATTGAGGCCCTCGCCTTGTGGGGTCTCCCCTGCAGGGACTCAGCTAGTTATGATGTGATTTATACTGTTATGGTTGATAATACGTTTATTAGGTGTGTATAGCTTTAAGGGGTTTAGCCAGCCATCTCATGTTCAGTCAGAGTGTATTACCATCTCATGTTCAAGTGTATTAGAGTCCTCCGGACTGAATGCTAGACAATACCTTATTGTGTTGTGTTATACTACAGGTCAGTCTCTATGATCCACAGCTCTCAACCAATAGGCTTCAGTCTAAACAGGCCCTTATAAGGGATTGTACTTCCTGTTTAAGCCAGTCTAGTGCTAGATACAGTTCCTGGCAGAGCAGAGCACAACACAGTCAGAGGAGAAGTGCAGGCCAGAAGCCTCCAGTTCAGGAGAAAATACCACAAAGAGTGGAGTATCCCTAAACATTACAGAACCAGTACTTCAGCTCATTTATCGGATCAATCCGTTATTCCGGCGAAAAGCCTCAAGTCTACAGACACTTCAGTAAGTGTATCTATTTTTCAGCCTAGTTAAGCATAGGCCCTGAATTACTAATCTGGCTTTTGCAGCCGAGTATATACAGTATATGATCAACTAAGCTCAAGCATTATCAGCTGTGTGATCCAGAGACTGCCTGCAGAATATTTTGACACTCTGTTTAAACGCTGTGAAGATTTTGACACCTGCCTTCATGCCAGTAAAGCCTTCGTTGTTCTAATCCCCGTTGTGGACTGTGTTATTACCATCCTAACTAGCGGGGATACGGAGGCCCCCGGAGCTGTAGTTGCCCGGGGTATTCCAAGACTACAGTGGCGTCACGTGACAGAGAGGGTTAATACCATCTGGCCCTCACTAAGGGTTAATACCACCTGACCCTGGGCTCCTAGCCCCAAGAACCAAATAGCTAACCATCAAGCGCATGTGTGTGGCCGTGGGGCTCACCCTCCCCGGTCACCACAATTACAAGACCCAGTGCCGATCCTGACCTCCCTGGGGCCCTAAGCAAAATGACACGGCACATTAAAAATGAGAATCGGGGGGGCGCTGACGACAGTGACATGTCACATTAAAGAAAGTTGAGAAGCGGGGTGAGGGGGTGTTCTGCTGTCGGAAATGACTCAGCCAGTGAGTTTAGAAGCGGGGTGAGGGGGCGAAAATCACTTCTCACCAGGCAGGGCCTCTAGTAATTTGGGGTGCCCTTTGCAGCTTTGCGGGGCCCTAAGCGGCTTGCATAGTGAGCCTATAGCGAGGATCGGTCCTGACAAGACTGTTTTGCCCTATATACTTTGAACAGCAGTATACAGGCGATGCAAACAAGATAAGGACTGTAGGTTTCTTAAGTAGAATCAGAACCATGTCATACTTTGCTCCTGCATATTGCACAATTTCCTAAAGAGACCCTCAACAAACTACATGACACTTGTGCCTGATGAGGCCACTGATGTTCCAGTGGTGGTGGCCCGTGAGACTGTCCATACAGGCTTGGCCCCCCAAAGTGCACGTGCTGTGTGGCAACGATATGTTGATTATTTTAGGGGTGGGGGGGGCATTACAATGCCAGATCTTGGCCCAATAATTTTTTTTTGGGGAAAGAAAAATTCTAGAAAAAAGGGGGGTTGCCATCCGGGGCCCCCTTTGAACAAATTCTGTGAAGAACTCCTGTTCTCTGAAGGCCTCCATTATTTCTGCAAGTCAAAATATATTAAAAAAAAACTAATGTCAGTCAAGCCTTAGCTTTCTCCCCATATCAAACCCACAAACTCATCCACTGATCATAAAGTACAAATTTCAAGTTTCGTATCGTCGTAGTGCATGATCGTTTTCACAACGTTTTCTACCGACTGTGAACGACGTTCTCACTCACGCAATATCCCTTTATACACTATTAAATAGCCCACGTGCAGTAACAGCTAATGCGTTTATGGGCAATTAAATAGCACACGTCCACTAACACTGAGTACTATGTTTAGGTGTAAACTAAACACTATGCAGGCAATACAACACGTTAGAGCACTGCATCTAGCACAATCTACTGCCTAACAATAGGAATAGCTGATCTAGCTAAGCTATACAGTGTATAAATATATGTACAACGCTAGGATGTATATATATCCTCTACACACTGTAAATTTAACTAAACTGACTAGCCTTCCTTTATCTATCTATCTATCTATCTATCTATCTATCTATCTATCTATCTATCTATCTAGTAGAAAAGACACTGTGGGCCAAATTCTCAAAAAGTCTGCCTAACTTAAATTTCAGCAGTTAAGTTACACTGACTTAAAATGTCTACCTAAGTGCCCGATCGTCAAAGCACTTAGGTAGAAATTTCAGGCCGTGTAACTTAAGTGCCGCCGTCGTAAGGCGGTCCTCCTCTCCTGGGGGCGTTTAAAATTTAAATGAGGCGCGCTCTCGCGCCGGCCGTACTGCGCATGCGTGTGACGTAATTTTCCCGACGTGCAGCGCGCGAACGTAATTAACGCCGGGCGGCTTTGAGAATTTCGACGGGACACTAAAGTTGCGACGGGTGAAAAAAAGACGCGCCGGGAAAACAAATAATTATAAAAAAAAATGACAGCGTTGCTCAGCATGCATTCCTGAGAGGGAGAACTCCATGCCAATTTTCAAAGAAAAAAACGGCATGGGTTCCCCCCCCCAGGAGCATACCAGGCCCTTAGGTCTGGTATGGGTTGTAAGGAGACCCCCCCACGCCGAAAAATTGACGTAGGGGGTCCCCCTACAATCCATACCAGACCCGTATCCAAAGCACGCTACCCGGCCGGTCAGGAATGGGAGTGGGGAAGAGCAAGCGTCCCCCCCCTCCTGAGCCGTGCCAGGCCGCATGCCCTCAACATGGGGGGGTTGGGTGCTCTGGGGCAGGGGGGCGCACTGCGGGCCCCCCCACCCCAGAGCACCCTGTCCCCATGTTGATGAGGACAGGACCTCTTCCCGACAACCCTTGCCATTGGTTGTCGGGGTCTGCGGGCGGGGGCTTATCGGAATCTGGGAGTCCCCTTTAATAAGGGGGCCCCCAGATACCGGCCCCCCACCCTAAGTGAATGGATATGGGGTACATCGTACCCCTATCCATTCACCTGGAGGCAAAAAGTAAAAGTTAGTAAACACACAACACAAGGCTTTTTAAAATAATTTATTATTCTGCTCCGGATGCCCCCCCTGTCTTCGTTATTAGCTCAATTACCAGGGGGGGCTTCTTCTTCCACTCTCCGGGGGTCTTCTCCGCTCTCCGGGGGGGGGTTTCTTCTTCCGCTCTCCGGGGGGGGCTTCTCCGGACTCCGGGGGGCTTCTTCCATCTTCTCCCCTCTTCCGCTGTTGACTCGGCGAACTCCGGTTCTTCTGCAGCTCTCCGGTGCCTTCTTCTTCAGCGCTGGCTGCCTGCTATGTTTGTGTGTTAGCTCAATTAGTAACAGGCAGCCGGCGCGGTCTTCTGTGACGTCAGGGTCTTCTGTTCTTCTCCCCTCTTCCGATGTTGACTCGTCGCCTCTTGTCGCTGTAATGATGGAAGCGCGCCTTGCATCACATTTATATAGGCATCACCGTCCCATCATGCTCCGGTAGGTACCCACGTGGTGGGTGCCTACCCACGTGCACCCACCACGTGGGTACCTGCCGGAGCATGATGGGACGGTGATGCCTATATAAATGTGATGCAAGGCGCGCTTCCATCATTACAGCGACAAGAGGCGACGAGTCAACATCGGAAGAGGGGAGAAGAACAGAAGACCCTGACGTCACAGAAGACCGCGCCGGCTGCCTGTTACTAATTGAGCTAACACACAAACATAGCAGGCAGCCAGCGCTGAAGAAGAAGGCACCGGAGAGCTGCAGAAGAACCGGGGTTCGCCGAGTCAACAGCGGAAGAGGGGAGAAGATGGAAGAAGCCCCCCGGAGTCCGGAGAAGCCCCCCCGGAGAGCGGAAGAAGAAACCCCCCCCGGAGAGCGGAGAAGACCCCCGGAGAGTGGAAGAAGAAGCCCCCCCTGGTAATTGAGCTAATAACGAAGACAGGGGGGGCATCCGGAGCAGAATAATAAATTATTTTAAAAAGCCTTGTGTTGTGTGTTTACTAACTTTTACTTTTTGCCTCCAGGTGAATGGATAGGGGTACGATGTACCCCATATCCATTCACTTAGGGTGGGGGGCCGGTATCTGGGGGCCCCCTTATTAAAGGGGACTCCCAGATTCCGATAAGCCCCCGCCCGCAGACCCCGACAACCAATGGCAAGGGTTGTCGGGAAGAGGTCCTGTCCTCATCAACATGGGGACAGGGTGCTCTGGGGTGGGGGGGCCTGCAGTGCGCCCCCCTGCCCCAGAGCACCCAACCCCCCCATGTTGAGGGCATGCGGCCTGGCACGGCTCAGGAGGGGGGGACGCTCGCTCGTCCCCACTCCCATTCCTGACCGGCCGGGTAGCGTGCTTTGGATACGGGTCTGGTATGGATTGTAGGGGGACCCCCTACGTCGAATTTTCGGCGGAGGGGGGTCTCCTTACAACCCATACCAGACCTAAGGGCCTGGTATGCTCCTGGGGGGGAACCCATGCCGGTTTTGAATTTAAAAATTGCCGTGGAGTTCTCCCTCAGGAATGCATACCAAATGCCGTCGCTGGAATGGGCCTTTACAATGTGTGACTAACTTTCCACATTATAAAACCAGCCCTAGTTTTGCGCAGGCAAATTCGGAACTTACGCAGAAATCACAGTGCTGAAATGCTTTGAAAATCTGCTTAAGTCCTCATTTGCATACGCAAAGCTGCATTTCAATGAGAAATGCCCCCAGTGGCGGATGCGGTACTGCATCCTAAAATCTGACCGTGTAAGTGTCTTACACATGTCAGATTTTCTGCCTAACTTTGGAAAAAGCCTTTTGAGAATCGTTTCCAAAGTTAGGCACAGGGATACGCAGGCTGAACAGCAGTTAAGTCTGCGTATCTCTTTTGAGAATCAGGCCCTGTGTCTCTATCTATCTCTCTCTCTAACTGTCTGACTGTTCTTTTCTTTAACAAAGCTGGAACACACTACACGCGGCCTTATATAGTGTGGGGCGTGTACTAAACCCCCTGAGCCATAATTGGCCAAAGCCACCCTGGCTTTGGCCAATTGTGGTTCTTCGTTTTTTGCGCCTTGTGATTGGCCAAGCATGTAGGGTCATGGTGCATGCTTTGCCAATCAAGAGCGTGCAATGCCGCAGTGAATTATGGGCCGATACGCGTTACTCGAATTTGGCGCGAACGACCCGTTTTGTTCGAAATTCGTCGAACGTACGAACAGACGATGTTTGAGTCGAACATACGTTCGAGTCGAACACAAAGCTCATCCCTATTAGGCAGGAGATTGTGCTAGATGCAGTGCTCCAACGTGTTGTATTGCCTGCATAGTGTTTAGTTTACACCTAAACATAGTACTCGGTGTTAGTGGACGTGTGCTATTTAATTGCACATACACGCAGATGCTGTTACTGTACGTGTGCTATTTATTTGCACATAAACGCAGTCGCTGTTAATGCACGTGGGCTATTTAATTGCACATAAACGCAGCCGCTCTTACTGCACGTGTGCTGTTTTTTAGCCCATAAACGCAGTCGCTCTTGCTGCACGTTTGCTGTGTTTTGCCCATAAACACAGTCGCTCTTACTGCACGTTTGCTGTGTTTTTGCCCATAAACGCAGTCGCTGTTAGTGCACGTTTACTGTGTTTTTGGCCATAAACGCAGTCGCTCTTACTGCACGTTTGCTGTGTTTTTGCCCATAAACGCAGTCGCTGTTAGTGCACGTTTGCTGTGTTTCTGGCCAAAAACGCAGTCGCTCTTACTGCACGTTTGCTGTGTTTTTGCCCATAAATGCAGTCGATCTTACTGCATGTTTGCTGTGTTTTTGCCCATAAACGCAGTTGCTGTTAGTGCACGTTTGCTGTGTTTTTGCCCATAAACGCAGTCGATCTTACTGCATGTTTGCTATGTTTTTGCCCATAAACGCAGTTGCTGTTAGTGCACGTTTGCTGTGTTTTTGCGCATAAACGCAGTCGATCTTACTGCACGTTTGCTGTGTTTTTGCTCATAAATGCAGATGATCTTACTGCACGTTTGCTGTGTTTTTGCCCATAAATGCAGTCGATCTTACTGCATGTTTGCTGTGTTTTTGCCCATAAACACAGTCGATCTTACTGCACGTTTGCTGTGTTTTTGCCCATAAACGCAGTTGCTGTTAGTGCACGTTTGCAGTGTTTTTGCCCATAAACGCAGTCACTCTTACTGGACAGGTGCTGTTTATTTCTGATTTTGTCCTGTGCAGGCTATTTAAAATGTCTGGAAGGACAACAAAGAAAGGCAGAGAGTCACGAGGGCAAGCAGGCTCTGCATCTAGAGGCAACGCTGGTGGTGGACACGGTGCATCCTCTTCAGGACGTGGCCGTCTGACACGCTCGTCCTTCTTTTCGGGAGCTGCCCGTGTTGAGCCTTAACATGCAGAGAAATTAGTAGAGTGGATGACCAAGTCGTCCTCATTCTCCTCATCCTCTCTCACCCAGGCTGAGCTTAGTTTATCTGGCAAAGCAGCTGCCAAGGCGTCCTCTTCCCTCTGCACAATGGCATCACACAATCCTTCCCTAGTCCCACCATGTCCTCCTGAGGAGTCCCCCGAACTGTTTCAACACAGTGTTGGGTACCTGCTACACGAAGAGGCGCAGCGTTTTGAAGGCTCCAATGACGGAACACAGATAGAGGAAGATATTGATGTGAGCCCAGAGAGAGCGGGTGCCCGAGAGGGACAGCAATCTGGCAGTCATGTTCCCCCAGCTGCAGCATACTGCCAGGTTTTCGACAGTGATGAGGAGGGAGGGGATGATGAGGTCACTGACTCTACGTGGGTGCCTGATAGGAGAGAGGAGGAGGAGGAGGAGGAAGAGGCACAGGCACATCTCCAAAGAGGCAGGATGCCCTCCAGGGGACAGCACACCAACTGCATTACATCGCAGAGCTACGCCTGTGCAGGGCGCTGCTGCGTATTAACGGTACTGCAAAAGTTCTTTGGTGTGGGCCTTTTTTGAGACATGTGCATCAGATCGCACCGTTGCTATTTGCAACATATGTCTCAAGCGTATCTCGCGTGGCCAAAACATCACCCGCTTGGGCACCACATGCTTGACCAGACATATTGTAGTGGATGATTCTAAAATCCCTATTTTCAAATCAGGCTAATTCTTTTTATTATTAGAATCGCTGAAATGTTTATTTTTCCTATATTCCTTATACTGTTTATTTGTTTTTATACGCATTATGCATATGTATGTATGGGAATGATCAATACTGCTTATTTTCCTTGATAAGATTTGTCAGATATAAAATTAAGTTTTAAAAGTAATGAACTCAGCATTAAAAATATGAAGGACAAAAAGACTGAAGGTTGAGAGCAAATACTGTCATCCTGCATTTTCCCCTCATGTTACAAATGTGCCCTCTGGCCCTTCCCCCCTACTGCATTCCTAGATGGCTTTTATTCCAAAACCCCCTTCTCGTTCCTTGCTGTTCCTTCCCCTCCTGTGTGACGCTTGAAAGAAAACGTGCAGAGCTGAATAAACTTTTTTACACTGGAGGATGTGTGTGCAGCCTTCCCAGGAATGGACTTGTGAGAAGAAACCATCCCTATATGAACTGACCTATGAGGGTAGAATGGGTGTGTGTCTGTATGATGTGAACCAATCAACTGTATGCCTTGTGATTCTATGCTTTTAATAAAGCTGTGTGGGCTATAGCTCGCCCCTCTCTGTTGGGACCGAGCTGAAAGGTGAGCAGATGTAGTTTCCTTGTCTGATCTATATATCTCACCTTATTAATTTGAATCAAACGGCAGAATGGAGTTAGCCCTGAGGTTGTATCAGGGGTCAGTCATCAGTTGGCCACCCAACGTGGATTTTGCTCTATTGGGGAGATACAGCACCCCGGGATGCGGTGGGGTGCGTCTGTGCGGATTGAGGCTGATCACTTTCATAGATGCGGTGGGGAGCGTTTCTTTTGTGCTTCTTGCAGCAATCTGCTTCCGTGCAGGCGCACTTTATTCTCTTGGTTGTGCTGTGCCTCACCCAATCAAAGATGGGAAAGTTCTTGAGCAAAGTTTTTTTTTTTACCCATCGTCCCATCTGAAGGGTTGATATCTGTGTTTTTCTGCTTGAAGTTGTATGTTTTCTGTTAGTTTGAATGTGGCTGTTCGATCTTGGGGTGGAGATGTTTATGTGTGCATGCTGTCACTGGATTCCTTCCTAAAACATCCATGATTTGCTGGTGTTGGGTTAAGTGAGGTTGGCAGTATGCACATGTCAATATGTCTGGTCTGAAAGAAGAAGTTTTTGGGGTTCATTTAATTTTTTTTTTGGGGGGTTGTCTTTTGGGGGTTGTCTTGGCTAAGGGAGCTAAGAGGTTTTTGGGGTTTGCTTAACTAAGGGAGTTAAGGGCACTTAACTAAGAGGAGCTAAGTGAGTTTTTTTGGGGGATTAAATTGGGGGGTTGCTTTGGCCTGGCTAAGAGAGCTAGAATTTGGGGTTCACTTAACTAAGAGGAGCTAAGTGAGGTTTTTTTGGGGGAGATTAAATTGGGGGTTGCCCTGGCTAAGCGAGCTAGGATTTGGGGTTCACTTAACTAAGAGGAGCCAAGTGAGGTTTTTTTTGGGGGGAGCATTCATTATCCCCTTTTGAAATCTTGTTTGAGACAGTCTCTATATTAGGTTGTTATAAGCTATGACAGTTGCAATTACAGTCTGATACTTTGAGAAATTATGTGACTGCTCTTGGAAAATAGTTAATATCTGTGTACGAGTTTTTTCTCACATTTCTGATGTAGGTACCGATAATTACCGATATCCCCTGGGTGATGGTTAAGAGGTTCCTTCGAAAACATTCTCTGGAGATGAGATATGATGGACTGTGCCACCCACATCTGAATGAAACTATATATCTTTTTTCAAATACATGTGATTGTGACCACTGGGGTTTGTGGGTTGGACTATGGTTGATATATATAGATCCCAAAGGGGGGTCCCGGATATGTTTAAAATAACTACAGGTTTTGAGTCCAATAATCACTGTGAGATATTACATAGGGTAATTAGTTAATTAATGTCAGAGTGTAAAGAAGTTCTTTAATGAGATAATTAAGTTTAATTCTGCCTGTAAATGTTTATGAATATGTTATCCTCAACAACTGAAAATGTATTCTGATATGTCAAAGCATAAACATGGAATTCGAACAAAGGTTTATTAGAAAAATTGTTGATTGAGATTGTGTGAAGAATTGTATAAAATTCAGTTAAATACAAAATACCATGTTGTTTACCATTAACTGAAATCCTATAGATCTGGTTGTAAGAATTAATAAGTTGAGGATTGAGCAATGTTTACAACAGATTCTAAACTTGGGTTTGGTTTATTATAAGGTTCCCCAGGAAAAATATTAATATGAGTTATGTTCAATCTAAAAACTTTATAAAAATAGTAAAAAAAGAAATTATTATAAAAATTGTAAAAATAAAATTAAAATAAAAAACAAGTGTTAAAAGTTCTTATAACATGGTGTTTTTGACAGGGTGGAGATATTGGATTGGTTGAAGGAGGTACTCGTGAAAATGGCCACTTGACAGTTCATTAGGCTGGAGTTGGTCTGTGAATTTCACGAGTTTGTCCTCTAAGCGATCTTTTGTCGCTGCTGTAGTCAAGAAATGTCATGTTATAATGTAATGTACATGATTTTTGGCAGATGTACGAATCAAATATCTTTACATTTTTTTAAAAAAGGATTAAAAATTAGAAAAACGGTACAATTCGATTGTATGGTATATAGTGTATCGTATAGATCTTGTCCAATCTGGGCAAAGGGGGGGGGGGACAGATGTGTTTTCCTGTAGGGAGTATTTATGTCCATGTTTAACAGGGGCGTCTAATAACAATTTTTGATGCAATACTTTGCATGTGGCTCTTTGCTGTGCTCCAATTACAGTATCTGAGGGGTTGCAGTGTTGTGTTGTGCCTAAGGCCCAAGTTTTATGCCCCTGTTCTAGTACTTTTCTTTGTTTGATTATTTTCTAATTTGAGTTCATTATAGCTTTCTCCTACGTTATCATAGTGTCATGTTTATTTTCCTGTACTAAATACTCATCATTGTCTATGTAAACACCACAAATCTAGATTTGTTCTTTTAGGCAGCATTGATATAATAAAAAGCCACACATTGTTGAGTATCCAAAAATATTTATTGTATCACACTTAAAATGTGTCATTTTCATTTTTTCAAAAAATATCTTAATAGAATTTGTTTAATTTTTTTTTGTCAAATATATTTTTGCTTTTAAATACTTTTATTTTTTTTTTTTTTTTTTTTAAACCCTCCCCAGCACATCAATCAGATTCTTGAGGTTTTGGTCCATCTTTCGGTTGTTCTTTATGATCTTCTCGAGGGCGAGGTTTGTGTCCTCTATTTCTGCCCTGTAGGACATGATCTCCCCAATTAGCACCTGGGCACTGTAGGTGTCTAATCCGCCCCCACTAGCTCGAACACCTCCTGAAATTTGGAAAAAAACATGTATTAAAATTATACAGGCCTACATGTATTACCTGAAGCTGTGCTGTATGACACTGACCTGCTGTGGTGGAATTTTGCACTTCCTGCACATCCGGCGAGGGTGGGGCTTGGCTCTGTGTGGGGTTGGTCGGCTCCACTGCTGCAGCTTGATTGCGGCCTATGAGATTGTAAAAAAAGGGATAGATGAATCAAAAAGATTAGAGGCCTGAAAGAGGAATATCAATCATTATTTTTATAAAGTGTGGTACAATTGTCTGTTTTTACAATCCTTCTAAGCTTAACACAGGATTTTATCCATTACCAAAGCTGCTGCATTTCTCTATCTATGGCCAAGTTTCCTACATGGAAAAACAACAAGTATACACTGGATCACCTCTGTGTGACACCCTAACTAGGTTGTTCTTGTGACCAACACTCGGTGACGATCCTGACCTCCCTGGGGCCCGAAGCAAAATGACATGGCACATTAAAAATGAGAAGCGGGGGGCGCTGACGACAGTCACATGTCACATTAAAAAAAGTTGAGAAGTGGGGGGAGGGGGTGTTCTGCTGTCGGAAATGACATCTTACATTAAATTGAGAAGCAAGGGGTGCTGACTTCTTGCCTCTTCTCCCATGCAGCCAGCGAGTTGAGAAGCGGGGTGAGGGGGGGAAAATGACTTCTTACCAAGTGGGCCTCTAGTTATTTGGGAGGCCCTTCGCAGCTTTGCAGGGCCCTAAGCGGCTTGCATAGTGAGCCTATAGGGCGGATCGGCCATGCCAACCATTGTGCTACTGAGTCCACATGTGTAATCAACTGCTGTGCTGAGCATACTCTCCTTTTACTGTATATTGACTTAAGTTGGATTATTTAAATCTAGTTAATGACACATCTACATTAAATAAAAAAATGGTCTCACATAAAAAGATCTTAAATAGAATGACCAACCAATTATTATGCCCACAAACATGAACCTTGAGACATCTATTCTTGAACTGTATATATACACAACCTGCAATAAAAAGCAAATGCCGCAAAATAATAAAAACAAATATTCAGAGTACACATGAAAATTACTTACGTCTTCTGAGGACTCTTCGAATTCTCTCCAGCTGCTCTGGCTCTCGGATTTTCAAATCAGACCATCTCTTGCGCAACAGCTCCCTGGACCTCTGCACCCCAAATTTTGCATGGATCCTCTGTACCTTGTCCATGATCTGGGCCTTGAGTTTATTGGGGTTCTTGTAAGGCCCTTTTTTGCGGTCATAGTCCTTTTTTAGAATAGCCACCATCTCAACCATCTCGTCGAAGCTCATGTTGGTGGCTTTGTACCTCCTCCATCATGTCTTCAGACTCTTCACTGTCTTGCATTGACCGACTAAAAAGGGGCATGGCAATCACTAGAACGATTGTCATGGGCGGGGAAATGTGCGGAGCTTCTCACATGCGCAGTGTATAAAGGGATATTGCGTGAATGAGAACGTCGTTCACAGTCGGTAGAAAATGTCGGAAAAATGATCGTGCAATACGACGATACGAAACTTGATTTTTGGACTTTATGATCAGTGGATGAGTTTGTGGGTTAGATATGGGGAGAAAGCTAAGGCTTGACTGACATTAGTTTTTTTTTGCTAAATTTTGACTTGCAGAAATAATGGAGGCCTTCAGAGAACAGGAGTTCTTCACAGAATTTGTTCAAAGGGGGCCCCGGATGGCAACCCCCCTTTTTTCTAGAATTTTTCTTTCCCAAAAAAATAATTTATTGAGCCAAGATCTGGCATTGTAATGGCCCCCCACCACCCCTAAAATAATCTACATATTGTTGCCACACAGCACGTGCGCTTTGGGGGGCCAAGCCTGTATGGCCACAGGCTCACGGGCCACCACTGGAACATCAATGGCCTCATCACCAGGCACAAGTGTCATGTAGTTTGTTGAGGGTCTCTTTAGGAAATTGTGCAATATGCAGCAGCAAAGTATGACATGTTTCAGATTCTACGTAACAAACCTACAGTCCTTGTCTTGTTTGCACCGCCTGTATACTGCTGTTCAAAGTATATAGGGCCAAAGGGTCTTGTCAGGGCCGATCCTCCCTATAGGCGCACTATGCAAAAAATACAGTTTTTAAAAGTTATTTTTTCCATTGATACATGTTCCCTGGGGCAAGACCCGGGTTCTCAAAGACGTTTTCCAACAATAACTTGAATATTGGGCTTTAAAATGAGCACTTCTGAATTCGAACGTTCGGGTCCCATAGACTTCAATGGGGTTCTAAATGTTCGCGTGAACGGTCGGTCTGTTCGAACATTCTGGTGCGAACCGAACGCGGGTATGTTCGGCTCATCCCTAGTGGTGACGTACAACACGTGCGACGGCACTATAAAGGGGAAGTTCCATGCGGATGACGCCACCCCTGGGGCTGCTTTAGCTGATTCTGTGTTAGTAAAAGACGATTTGCGCTTTTCTGTCTGTTATAGCGTGATGAATGTGCTTACTCCATTATGAATGGTAGTTTTACCAGAATGAGCGCTCCCGTCTCATAACTTGCTTCTGAGCATGCGTGGGTTTTTAACGTCGTTTTAGCCCACATAATAATATAATTTTTTACAACCCGAAAAACGACATAGTTTAAAACATCGTAAAAAAAATGCAGCATGTTCGGAAAAAAAATTTGTCGCTTTTCAGAACCCGAAAAATTATGTGAAGCCCACACACGATCATTTTAAATGAAATTTTTTAAAAACAACGTTTTTTTCATGCCGAAAAATGATCGTGTGTACGCGGCATTATTGTTTCACTTTAAACATTATTAAGATCACTGCTCCCAAAAAAAAACTTCTGTTTTTTTATAACTTTTTTTGCATTAATACATATCCCCTGGGGCAGGACCTGGGTCCCCAAACACTTTTTTTATGGAAATAATTTGCATATAAGCCTTTAAAATTAGCACTTTTGGCTTTTCACGTTCATGTGAAAAATATAAAAATGAAGGAACACTAGTGTTGTTTAAATGTTACAAAGAATATAACAGGATATGTAAAAAGGAAATCAAGGATGCAAAAATTCAAAACGAACGACAGATTGCAAAAGATAGGACAAACCCCAACAAATTCTTTAAATATATTAATAGTAAAAAGGTGAAGTCTGAGCATGTAGGCCCCTTACAAAATAATCTAGAGTGGGTGACTGGGGACAAAGAGAAGGCAAATTTAT
Organism: Rana temporaria; assembly: GCF_905171775.1. NCBI lineage: Eukaryota > Metazoa > Chordata > Amphibia > Anura > Ranidae > Rana > Rana temporaria. The sequence goes on from NC_053495.1 coordinate 72,147,087, forward strand.
TAAATGCTTTCTTCAGCTCTGTGTATACAATGGAGCATGGGGGAGCTCATGTCCAAAATGGGGGTGGGAGTGACACAGCCCCAAATCCACAATGGCTCAAAAGTGATATGGTCCAGAAATATTTAGACAGAATAAAGGTGGATAAAGCACCTGGACCTGATGGCATCCATCCACGGATCCTAGGTGAGTTGAGCTCTGTCATTTCAAAGCCACTGTATCTAATATTTAGGGACTCATTAAAGACAGGAATAGTACCACTGGATTGGCGCAGGGCCAATGTGGTGCCCATATTTAAAAAGGGAACAAAGTCTTTACCAAGTAACTATAGACCTGTTAGTTTAACTTCTATAGTTGGGAAGATACTGGAACGTTTAATAAAAGACCACATGGATGAGTTCTTGCTGGAAAAAAAAACTATTTAAGCAGCAGACAGCATGGATTCATGAAAGACAGAAGTTGTCAGACAAACCTGATTTCCTTTTATGAAGAGGTAAGTAAAACCCTGGACAGAGGCGTGGCTGTGGACGTGATATATTTGGATTTTGCAAAAGCGTTCGATACAGTTCCGCACACACGGCTCATGTGTAAGGTAAGGTCTACAGGATTGGATATATCAGTTTGTAAATGGATAGAAAACTGGCTGAAAGACAGAATTCAGAGAGTCGTGGTTAATGATTCTTACTCTGAATGGTCTAAGGTTATCAGTGGTGTACCCCAAGGTTCAGTGCTGGGACCCTTACTTTTCAATATATTTATAAATGATATTGGGTCTGAGATCAAAAGTAACATTTCTGTCTTTGCAGATGACACCAAGCTATGCAGTGGAATAACGTCCTTGCAGGATGTCTCCAATTTACAAGCCGACCTCAATGCTCTGTCTAATTGGGCGACTAAGTGGCAGATGAGGTTTAATGTAGATAAATGTAAAGTTATGCACTTGGGGGCTAAGAATATGCATGCATCATACATACTAGGGGAGTACAGCTGGGGGGGATCTGTAGTGGAGAAGGATCTGGGGGTTTTAGTTGATCATAAGCTCAATAATGGCATGCAATGCCAAGCTGCGGTTTCCAAAGCGAGCAAAGTCCTTTCTTGTATTAAGAGAGGTATGTACTCCAGAGACAGAGATATAATTTTGCCCCTGTACAAATCATTAGTAAGACCTCATCTGGAATATGCAGTTCAGTTTTGGGCACCAGTTCTCAAAAAGGATATCGGAGAACTGGAGAAAGTGCAGAGAAGGGCAACCAAACTGATAAGAGGAATGGAGGAGCTCAGCTATGAGGAAAGATTAGAAGAACTAAATTTATTCACTCTTGAGAAGAGGAGAATAAGGGGGGATATGATCAACATGTACAAATATATAAGAGGTCCATACAGTGAACTTGGTGTTGTTATTCACTTTACGGTCAACACTGAGGACAAGGGGGCACTCTTTACTTCTGGAGGAAAAGAGATTTCACCTCCAAATACGGAAAGGTTTTTTCACAGTAAGAGCTGTGAAAATGTGGAACAGACTCCCTCCAGAGGTGGTTCTGGCCAGCTCAGTAGATTGCTTTAAGAAAGGCCTGGATTCTTTCCTAAATGTACAGAATATAACTGAGTACTAAGATTTGTAGGTAAAGTTGATCCAGGGTAAATCCGATTGCCTCTCGGGGGATCAGGAAGGAATTTTTTCCCCTGCTATAGCAAATTGGATCATGCTCTGCTGGTTGTTTTTGCCTTCCTCTGGATCAACTGTGGGTATGGAGTTGGGTGTATAGGATTGTACTGTGTTTTTTATTTTGTTTTTTTTATTTTTTGTGGTTGAACTGGATGGACTTGTGTCTTTTTTCAACCTGACTAACTATGTAACTATGTCCCATAGACTTTAACGGCGTTGCAATATGGGGGTAGCTCTATAATAACCGCCAGCCAGTTTTTTTTGAACGCAAACATTTATTTCCATCACAACTAAACAAAATGACAGCTTACTTCAGCCACAGTAAATAACCGTCCAGAATCCTGGTGTCAATAATTTAAGAAGGCTCACAGCTAGTTTTTGGCCCCATACATGGGTTAGGCTTCTCCAGAGCAAGGGTGCCAGGCAGGCCAGACAGAGGGGGTCAGTAGTCTATGTCTCTGTAGGTCAAAAAGCTCACACTTGCCGCACAGCTTTTGAACTCTCTCTCTCCCACTCACTTCCTTGAAACAGGTGCTGATTTACCCCTGCTGCTTTTCAAGCCTCCCTCCCCTGGAAGTTAACCCCTTTGGTACCAAAGTCCTAGTAATCAGGGTTTGAAGACTCTGCAACAGTCCCCCTTAAAGGGATCATGACTCAAATATTGGGGAAATGTACCTGCCATCCAGGACACATTCCCAGTGTCCTGTACATATCCCCCCTCTGCCTCGACGCGGGGTGACTGAGACAATGTGGGACATCCTACAGTGTACCCTAGAGAGGGCATCCGCGTTCTGGTGTTGTTTTTCTGGTCTGTGTTCAACTACAAATTTAAACTCTTGCAATGCTAAAAAACACCTGGTAACTCTGGCATTCGTGTGTTTATTCTGTGTTTAGCCAGGTCAATGGGGCATGGTCTGACACCAGGCGAAACTTCCTACCGAGGAGAAAATAGTGCAGTGAGTTTAGGGCCCACTTAATGGCCAAACATTCCTGCTCCACCATAGGATAATTTCTCTTGCGACTGTCAATTTTCTACTCAGCAAAACTATGGGGTGTTCCTCCCATTGACCTCTTGGTACAGAACAGCTCCCTATCCTTCACTGGAGGCATCTGTTTGAACAACACATTTTCTTGAGAAGTCAGGAGCGACCAGCACTGGGTACTGACACAAGGGTGTTTTAAGATCCTGGAAGGCCTTTTCAGCCTTGTCATTCCATTTCACTATAACTGACCTTTGTCAGGTCTGTGAGAGGTGCAGCAATAGTGGCGAAATTGGGGACAAACATTCGGTAGTACCCCACGATGCCCAAAAAGGCTTGCACCTGTTTCGTCGTGACTGGGTATTTCTGACAGTGTATTTCTGATGTGGGCGTAAAGTTTTATCCATAGCTCTCTGGAAAGTAGCTGGAGCGGAATGCAAGCCAAACGGCATTCTTTTGTACTGAAAATGGCCATGTGGGGTAGAAAAGGCAATCTTTTCTCTGGCTTCCTTAGTTAAGGGTATTTGCCAGTAGCCTTTGATGAGGTCTAAGCTGGAAATGTATCAGGCTGATCTCAAACTCTCTATCCGTTCATCTACTCTCAGCCATTGGACTTTGGTACCAACACAATCGGGCTCGACCACTCGCTCTGCGATTCCTCAATGATATCAAGTTCGAGCATTTTCTGGCCTTCTTTTGTCACGACTTTCCTATGTGCCTCGAAGATGCAATGGGGTTTCATTCGGACCTTCACATAGTGTTCCGTGACAATAATATATTCCATAAGGCCCAGAAGTCCTGAGAATTTCTCTCTATTCCTCTGTAAGAACTTATTTACCTGCTGTGTTTGTGACTTGGATAGGGAGATGGAAACTGGGACTGAGTTCTCCCCTACCGGGGGCTTAGAAGTAATCTCAGCCAGAGCAACTTCCTGTTCACGGTCCTTCCAAGGCTTCAGGAGATTTACATGATATGTCTGATAGGGCTTCCTCTTCCCAGGTTGGTGTATCTTATAGTTAACCTTCCCAACCTTTTCTACAACCTCAAAGGGCCCCTGTCACCTGGCCAGGAACTTATTTTCTACTGTAGGTATAAGCACAGAGACCCGATCCCCCAACCTGAAACTGTCTAAGTTTGGCAGACCGGTTGTATACCCTTCTTTGTACCTTCTGCGCTTTTTGCATATGCTCCTTGACTAGAGGCATCACCTTAGCAATCCTCTCTCTCATCTGAGTTATATGTTCTACAACTGTCTTATGAGAAGAGGACTCACTTCCCCATGTTTCCTTCACCAAGTCAAGCAGTCCCCGTGGCCTTCGCCCATACACCAACTCGAACAGGGAAAAACCTGTGGACGCCTGAGGCACTTCCTTAAAAGCAAACATTAGTGCTGGGGGTAGACAGTCCCAGTCTTTACCATCTTGTTGCATAACCCTTTTAGGCATTGAATTGAAAGTATTGAACCGCTCTACCAGTCCATCTATCTGTGGATGACAGACAGATGTGCGCAGCTGTTTGATTTGGAACAACTTGCACAAATCTGCCATCACCCGAGACATGAATGGGGTGCCCTGGTCTGTCAAGATCTCCTTTGGGAATCCTGTCCTAGAGAACATATTAAACAATTCCCAGGCAATTGATTTTGACGTAGTCTGTCTTAGGGGAACTGCCTCTGGATATCCGATGGCATAATCGAGCCCACCAAATCCATCGCAATGCTCTCAAATGGATACAATGAATTGAAAGGGCTCTTGCGCTATCGGTGCTACAACTAAGGGGGCACTGCTGCAGTTACCTGGAACCGGTCCTAGCCGGGAAGATGTGAATGAGATATATGATAGTGACTGCGCTGTGTGGGGAAGGGGGAAGTGCAAAAGCAAAACAAAGTAGAAAAGCAAATTGAAAAGCTAAATGCCCCACTGTTGGACAATAGCTGAAATGCAACCTAACTTAAAAGGGTGGGGAGTCTGGTAAATAAGTGAGCGACAAATAACATAAATTACTAATTGCTACAAATACATAGTAGACATAGTTTCACATGAAAAACGTGTGAATCCAAGCTGCTATTATCAAAATACACAAAAAACACAAAATGGTGATGTGAAAAGTGGTGCAAACGTCCAAATACAACACAATCCAAGTGATGTCCCAGAAGAGGGACATGAAAATAAATAAATAAATAAATGAAAACTTATTAAAATTAAGACTCGGATGTCCAAAAAATATGAACAGATACAGGCTTTGGTGCACACACCTCAAGTGGTATAAGAGGCTCACCTCAGGGCTGTAGCACGGACAGCCCGAAAACACTTAGACACTGTATATTCAAACGCTCAGCAGGAGTAGAGGTGACGTAATGATCTACACATCAGATGGTCATGTCAAAAATGAAAAACAAGGGCAAACATGGCATTAACTGTAACTGTAGGTGAGAAAGGTAATGAATCACATGCACATGCACTCACATGGAGGCCGTGAGCAGTGGGCCTATCTCCTATGAACAGCAAGTTTGTGCGATCTGGTCAGAGTTCTTGATAGGTGCACTTCCTCTGGTTTTCGTTAGTGCACCTATCAAGAACTCTGACCAGATCGCACAAATTTGCTGTTCGTAGGAGATAGGCCCACTGCTCACGGCCTCCATGTGAGTGCATGTGCATGTGATTCATTACCTTGTGATTCAATAAAATTTCAGCAAATTTTGGATGGTAACTTGATGCCATCTGTGAAAAAGCTGAAGTTAAAGAGAGGATGGCTTCTGCAAATGGATAATGATCCTAAACACACCTCAAAATCCACGAGGGATTACATCAAGAGGCGTAAACTGAAGATTTTGCCATGGCCTTCACAATCTCCTGACCTCAACATAATTGAAAATCTATGGATAGACCTTAAAGAGCAGTGCGTGACAGACAGCCCAGAAATCTCAAAGAACTGGAAGACTTTTGTAAGGAAGAATGGGCAAAGATACCTCAAACAAGAATTGAAAGGCTCTTGGCTGGCTACAAAAAGTGTTTACAAGCTGTGATACTTGCCAAAGGGGGCAGTACAACATATTAACTCTGCAGGGTGCCCAAACTTTTGCAGACGCCATTTTTTTGTTTTCTGTAATTTTGAAAGTGTAAATGATGGAAATAAAATCTAACTTTTTTTGACATATTATAAGAATGTCTAATCTGTAATTTGATGCCTTTTGGAGATTTTCCCATCGTTCCTTGGCTTCGTTATTCACATTAATACATATTTTTACCTGGGGTGCCCAAACTTTCGATCCCCACTGTATCTCTCAACCATTTCAACTAGTTCATCTGCTGTCTTGGAGTCCCCATGAGTCACCCAGTGCCAAAGGTCATTTGGCAGCAACCTTGGTAAAGATCTAACATGACCCGCTCACCCATCTGGGGACCTGTTAACTTTTCGGGCTGCAGCCATTTTTTGACCACCTTGGTGGACAGTCCAGGCGGTACCTCCATCGGTGTACCCTTTGGGCCTGCATAGCAGTAGTCACCCGAAGGTGGGCCAGGATTTCAGCCGTTGGTAATCCTTGGCATAAGCAGTTGGCAAATCAAAATATGCCTTTTGGGGATCCCCAGTGAGGAGAGGAGCAACAATACCAGCTCACTGGTCTGAGGGCCACCTTTCTATTTCTGCTGTTCTCTCAAAAGTAGCCATGAATGGTGTTAACTTTTGCAGGTAGTGACTGGCTTTTATTGCTACCTGGTTGCTAGAGGCACCCACATTTTTTTCTTGTACTTGTGCAAGATTCTGCATTACTTCCTGTAAAGCAGCTACCTGTGCTTGAGTAGTTTATTGCTGCACTGTGAACTGGGCAACCAGCAAGCGAGTGGTTTTATGTTGCTGGGCCATTGCCACCTCATGGCGACAGTTGGCTTCTGCAGCGGCCTGCTGCTGGGCTATCGTGCTCTGAGCTAGAGCTTTTATCACCTCCTCAATGTTTCCTTGTGAGGTTTTTAGAGGTTGTGCTGTCCTGACCCAGGACATGTAAATGTGGATACTGGCCCTTTAAATACTTTCAAATGGCTTTTTGCGGCTATATCCTGCCTGCATTCTCCACCAAATGTAACCTGGGGATAGCTCTGTAATAACTTCCAGCCAGTTTATTGAAAGCAAACAGTTCATTTATTTCAATCACAACTAAACAAAACGACAGCTTACTTCAACCACAGTAAATAACAGTCCAAAATCCTAGTGTCAAAAATGTAAACAGGTTCACCGCTAGTTTTTGGTCCCATACAGGGGTTAGGTTTCTCCAGAGCAAGGGTGCCAGGCAGGCCAGACAGAGGGGGTCAGCAGTCTGTCCCTGTAGGTCAAAGAGCTCACACTTGCTGCACAGCTTGTGAACTCTCTCTCTCTCCCACTCACTTTCTTGACACAGGTGCTGATTTCCCCCTGCTACCTTTCAAGCCTCCCTCCCCTGGAAGGTAACCCTTTTGGTACCAAAGTCTTAGTAGTCAGGGTTTGAAAACTCTGCAACTGCCCCCTTAAAGGGACCATGACTCAAATATTGGGGGAATGTACCTGTCATCCAGGACACATTCCCGGTGGCCTGTACAGCGTGTTTGAACAAAATAGTTGCCTGTTTGCGTGTTCTGCTGCAAACCGAACTGGGGGGATGTTGTGTGTGTTCGGCTCATCCCTAATACCAAAAGACACATGTGAAACCTCCTGTGCTTCAGCAGATTTTACAACTGGGGAAGTTGGGATACACTAAAAACATAAAACAGAGGGCGTAGCAGCTTAGCACATTATCCTCAAACATGTATTTTATTATTAAAAAATCTATTACTCTCAAACCAACAGGTGTATAAAAGCTTTTCATGTTACAACAGCAACGTGTCCACATTACATAATAAATCGTATCATCATATCAAGAGTTACATAGTTAGTCAGGTTGAAAAAAGACACAAGTCCATCAAGTTCAACCATAAGAAATAAAATAATAATAATATCGTACAATCACTTATACCCAATTCTATACCCACGGTTGATCCAGAGGAAGGCAAAAAAAACAGCAAAGCATGATCCAATTTGCTACAGCAGGGGAAGAAATTCCTTCCTGATCACCCATGAGGCAATCGGATATTCCCCGGATCAACTTTACCTATAAATGTTAGTACCCAGTTATATTATAGGAGTTCAACAGGCTAACATGTTTTGAGGGGTTTCCGTCTTCCTCAGAGCCAACTGAACTACACCTTGCATCAGCCCTTAAATTACCAAATGGTATGTCAGCTGTCAAGCAGGGACTCCACCTACTCTGTGGGTGGGAGTTAACCCCTCATGTTTACAATCATCGACCAACATAGCACACATCTTGGTGTATTTGCTGTACGATAGATATGTGTGTGTATGTTTGAATGGATATGCTTTTTAGGGAAAAAGATGCATATAGGTACAAGCCATTTGACTTGTCTTTTATTTTTGTATTTTTTTCTATTGTTATTATCACTGTATGAGCCAATTCATATGTGTTCCTTTGGTTACATTGGTTACTATGTTAATATATGTGCATACCTGTATATTTACAGTGAACCCAAGGTTGCAATGTCCTAATAACAAGTGGCATGTGGCCTTACAGGGGCACCAGTGAGGAATATAAGTTATGGGGTGTAATGGTCACCACCGTTTACAACCTTCCATCCCATCCACGACAGCTCATCTGACACACAGACAAATCAACAGGCATCCCATTTTCCCAGAATCAAGACGAGACACAGCTCTGTGCTTGTTCCAAATGTAATGACCATTTTAATGGTTTCTTTCAGTCTTATATACAGTACAAGGCATTTGACAGTATTCAAAGGGACAATGAGATCTCCACCCCCCTAATCACACACTAAGGCTTCAATCACATTATTTGAGCTAATTACTAACCATTCTAGACAGGTCGGCGCCGGCCTATAATTATCATGTCTAATCACTGTAAATTCCTTCATTAACAGCATAACAAACAAAACCCCATCACACACTGAGTTCCCTAGGCAGACGTTTCCTCTCTGCATACAGCTTGACACCTATTCACACCTCTGAGCATCAATAAGTTGTAGACAGTGTTATCACACAATTAAAGGCCTTTCAAGAGCCAGCCTTATTTAACATGTTAACAGCCTTCACAGAGAGATGAGTCACTATTGACTGGTTGGGGTCACAATTAACCAACAACTTGCAATCTCTCAAGATCCTGCAATATGGACTATTATTAATGTCCCATCTCATGTAATACATGAATTATGATTAGCCACCCTATGCCCAAAAGGGGCACAGGGTGGACTCAGACCCAAGAGTTATCAGTGACGCTGAGTATCCCCCATCCTCACAAAGTCTCTGGGTGTCCCGGGTCATTCCGTTACATGGGGATTTTAGTGGCTCTAAAGGTAGAGGGAGGCATACGATTTCGTTTACACCATCTGGGAGATACATATGGGATGAAGGGAGCTTGGGATTTGCACCCTTGTGCTCATGACGACCGATATGTGTTCTACAGTGGAGCACATCATGTGACCATACCCGGATATGATGCAACAGGTTTACCGGAAGTGCCGCAGCTCTCCAGACGGGAGTAGAGCTGGAATGCAGTTCCGGGTGAGCGAGACTGGTGTGCATTCCAGCCTGACAGCTACCAGCATCACCTATCACTTAGCCATCTGGGCACTGGGAGATTCACTGGCACAACTGACCCAATTATTTTCAAGTAGACTGTAAGGCCACCTGTTTCTATAGAAATATTTAATAGCACCAGAAAGAATGGAGAGCAAATTATGATCAAACACATAGCTCAGATCATACAATTCGGTGTCCGGCTGTTTGTCGGTGTACCGTGTGCACATAGAACTTATGCCGATAATGATCTATTTTGAAGTCTGCACCATATGTGGCTACATAATTTATGGCTTGTATGAAGTAAAGTAATGGTTTTAAGTCTATACATTATGGCCCGGATTCACAAAGTATGTGCGCCGACGTATCTCAATATACGCCGCATAAGTGCAAATATGTGCCGTCGTATCTGTGCGCCATTTGTAATATTGTATATTATTTCTTAACTTTTTCAACAAGATGAGTGCTGTATAGAAATAAATGGGACTAAGGTCCCCGAACCGAAGAGCCAAAAAGAGGAAGGGCCAATAGGACTATTGCAGTACTGGTACAGAGGTAACAACATCAAAATACTAAAATTAAAACAAAATAACGTTTATTGAATACAACAACAATAAAAATACAAAAATAAAATGGTGATAACCATATACAAAGCCAGTATAAAATCCCCAATGGGGGGAATAGCACAGTGGGTTGAAGGTCACAGCAGTCTCGACTAGTTTCGCGGCATATGCCGCTTCATCAGGAGCATATCTAAAAATAATGATTGGACAAACAATCAAATTCAAAGAGAAACAAAGGTGTATATATAGATGGATTAGGGGAACACAGGGCTCAATCGCTTACCTAAAAAGGACCCCGCACACAAAAGATGTGTGCTGTGTTGGTCGCTGATTGTAAACATGAACGGTTAACTCCCACCCACAGAGTAGGGGGTGGGGCCCCTGATTGACAGCTGACATATAATTTATAGAGCTGATACAAGATGTAGTTCAGTTGGCTCTGAGGAAGAGGTAAACCCCTCAAAACATGTTAGCCTGTTGAACTCAATATATTATATGATTTCTGATGTGCCCTGTAACGAAATGTCCCACACTCCGCTTGAGTGCTTTCATCATATACCACTCCCTTCCAGTTTGAAGCTAGACATTAGATATTCCAAACGCTATCAACAACAAACAAGACGATACTTGTTTGATTGTTGAACATGGACTGTTTATTAGAACCAGAATACAAGTCTTATATACAGTAGAAGAGGAGGTTCCCCCTCCTGCTCATATTACTCTAACAATACACCACTAACCAGAAACCTAATTAACATCAGCTAATTAACGAATCCCTTAAGGCAGCCGATGTGACTCCGTGCCCTCCTGAGCATTGTTATGATTAATCAGGATTTCACTACAGGTCAGACTTGTTGTCATCGAGCTTCACACAGTAGATTATACATTATCATAAGTATAAACACAGGACACCTTTTCACAATAGCAGGAGCTCCAGCAGGAGTCGGCCAATCTCCTACATTGTACAGAGGCCAATGTGATCAGCGCTCTCAACTAACATGTTGAGTTCAGAAACAAGAATAGTCTTTACATATATCCTGGAAGATATTGTGGATAAATATACTGTCCCATTTTAAGTAATGCAAGACATTTTTTCTCAGTCACCCTGTGCCGGGATGCCACAAGGTGACGTAGACATAAGAGGTGCAAGGGGAGCTGAAACAAGGGTTTCCCAACCTTTCCAAGGGATTTGGGGTTCCACTGGCCCTCCCGTCACATGCCCCCATTGTCTTGTTTTATCATTTCATTAAGGCTACCAAAGCTGGACTTCCCTGCTAATATTTAGATTTCAATGAAATTAAGTAAAATGATGTTGCTCCTTTTTTGGTTCGGAGGTTCAGAAGCATTGCAAAATAACAGCTAAGTTAGCGATTTTGGGCTTTGGGAAGGTTACAGTGTAAAAAAAAGTCAGTTTAGTTAAAAAAAAAAAAAAAATATGCATAGAACTTTGACTAGTAAAAGTGGAACATTTATTCCATGAAAATGGGACAAAAAAAAGAAAAAAGAAAAAAAATGTTTTTTTGGCCAATCTTTGATTTAAAATGGATAATATTGCAAATTCATTAGGAATTTCTGAATTTACTTAGTGTCGTCTAGTGAACAGTTGTGTTATTTTCCATTTTAAATAAATGAAAAAACATTTGTCCAGCACAGGAAGCCAAATAACATGTATTCACACAGAATTAACACTAATGCCGCGTACACACGGTCGTTTTATGTGATGAAAAAAAATGACGTTTTTAAAAACGTCACTTTAATTGACCGTGTGTGGGGGAAAACGTCGTTTTATGTCTTCTAAAAAACGACCAAAAAAAATTGAAGCATGCTTCAATTTTATGTGTCGTTTTTCAAAACGTCAACTTTTACTTCACAGAAATTGACCGTGTGTAGCAAAAACGTCGTTTAAAACGACGTTTTTTCATCCGCGCATGCCCAGAAGCGAGCTTCAATGGAAAAACGTGGTGGAACGTAACCTCGCTTTGCTAGAACATTGTGAGAAAAACAATGGTGTGTAGGCAACTTCGTCTTTGAAAATTGAAGTTTCAAAAACGTCGTTTTTTACTTCACAGAAAATGTCGTTTTTTTTCATCACATAAAGTGATGGTGTGTATGCGGCATTAGGCTGGGATCACACAAATGTGGATGCGGTTTGCAGTCTGGAGTCTGGAGTATTTCTGTTTACTGACTCAGGTGCAAATTTTTACCTGAATCTACACCTGAACCGGACCCAAAAACACACAGAACCTGTTCAAAACCGCACATTGGCTGCCCCGCACATGTGTGAACCGGCTCCAGTGAAAGGCAGTCACATTCACGTGTTATGGGAATTGAATGCAGTTAAAAATGCATCCAATTCGCATATATGTGAACCCAGCCCGAGTGTATACTTTTGCAAGGATTTTTTTCTCCTTTTGCCCATTAACCTGTATGTACCACCAACTAAAAAATTAGGGGGTTTACTAGGTAATGTTCCAATAAAGTACCTAACCATCCTTAGAGAGAAATAAGAGGACTGCCATTACTGCCCCCTGTATGAAAATGCTAGTTGCCTGTTCACAGATCTGGAACAAGCAAGGTTGAACAAAGTAGGACATGCAAATTTGTATACTTGTTCTGGGCTGTTGTCTCAGCTGTTTCTGAAGCCAAAGCATTAGCAAGATAGAATTTTTAAGAAGAAAAGGTCAGAAATAGCAGATAACATATTTTTCCTTTTTTGTGTCTATTTTTTATTACATTTTTTAGGGTTATCCTGTACAGTACATGTACATTTACAAAGAAGAATAAAAGGCTGAAACAACTCAAATTAAAGTAAAAAATGCAATCGCATACAGTGGAGTTAGAACCAATAAGTATTACAATAGGTTACATCCACATATTTGCTTTTTGACAGAATTTCGGTGAGCTGTAGCTCCAAATGCAAAATGGATGTTGGAACAGTTGCAATTATAATAGACAACACCAGGTGTCTCTCTTTCCTAATATATGCAAGTAGATTCAGGAAATTATTTTTATATTTTGGACATTATCATTATTCATCCTTCATGAACGCAGCTCTGTGATGCATCATGACCCTGTCTTGTTTTATGAACCGGAATTTGAGATTCACCTGGCAAGGTCAGCAGCTTAGAAAGCAGGAGAATGTTCATTAATTCCTTCAGGGCATTGCCAATGTGATGTGTTCAAATGGCTTACCAAGTAATGAATGTACTATATAGTAATAATTATTCACTTTGCATTGCTATGCAGCAAAATTCTGAACATTATGTTAAACCTAAAAAATAGGTTGCCAGGCATGGACACTATGTGAAGTGCCCTTGTTTGTTCCTTCCTATCATCATTTACAAACACACTCATTGTTATGCGCAATTATTTAGTACCCACCCAGTGGGAACATGGTAATCTGCAATACTTAAAGTGGTATTAAACCCCAAAACAAAATAGTAATATATTGCATCTTACTAATCCTTAAAGGGGTTGTAAAGGTATAATTTTTTTACATAACAAACATGTTATACTTACCTCCACTGTGCAGCTCGTTTTGCAAAGAGTGGCCCCGAACTGGGTTTTCTGGGGTCCCACGGCAGCTGTCTCGGCTCCTCCCCGCTTCTGATAACCCCCTCTGGGAAGCACTCTCCCAAGGGGGTTACCTTGCGGGCGTGCTCCTGAGGCCTGTATTTGTCGTCCATAGCCGCTTACTACAGGACTCGGCCCCGCCCCCCAGCAGCCGCGTCATTGGATTTGATTGACAGCAGCGTGAGCCAATGGCTGCGCTGCTATCAATCTATCCAATGAAGAGCTGAGAAGACAGGGGAGAGGAAGAGCGTGATCGCAACGCAGGACTTCCAGGGCTCAGGTAAGTAAAACAGGGGGCTGGGGGGGGGGGGGTCACAAATCTTAAGATGTTTTTTCACCTTAATGCATATGATGCATTAAGGTAAAAAAACATGAACCTTTACAACCCCTTTAAATGTGGAGGCTGCATTTATTTTCTTTTTTGGCTTTTTTCCCTTTATGTTCACCTGATCAAGTGGCAAGTAATATACTTCCCATCATAGGTTGCCCTCACTCTAGGTGCAAGTTCAACAGACACCTTTGGACAACAGCATTGTCATTCTGGGGACAGGGTAGTGTTCGATCCACTAGAACAGATGTTCTGGTGTTTTGGGTTCGGCACTTTGTATTGGCCCTCCAGCCTCCAGGTTATGTGGTGTACTGCTGGCAACGATGCAACACATAATGGAGCGGTTTGGTGTTCCTCTCGCGGTGGACAAGACTGAGAGCCCTGCGGAGGTGATCAAATTCTTGGGTATTGAGATAGATTCCAGAGCCATGTAATGTCGTCTACCGGATGATAAGTTACTGGCTCGGCGGGAGGAGGTCCGTTTGGCTGTGGGGAGAACCAAGATCAGGCTTCAGGAATTGCAGTCTGTCACCGGCTTGATTCGGAACTCTGTGAGCAAGTCGAACTGGTCATCCTATTATAAGATCTGGAGAGAATGGGGGGCCTTGACGCTGAGGGTAAGGTTAGAGGGTGACAGTGGGAATGTTTGCCAGCTGGTTATCTACTTCCAGCTGGTTATCTACTTTGTGTGTCTCAGTTTTGCGGAGGGGATATCTCTTTCGGCCATACACCCACTGCAAATTAGCCGGCCTGGCTTTTTGGTTCAAACTACGGGGCATGCCCGATTATACCAAGGAATTTTTTGTGGAGCAGGCCCTGCGGGGTTGGTTATCAAGCAGGTGCCCGATGTCCGGACAACCGCCGGCCTATCACTTTTGGGATTTTGCAAACGTTGATTTTGCAGACGTCCGCGGTTTGTTTGTTCAATTTTGAGATGTTGCTGTTCCTGGCAGCCTTTACGCTGGCCTCAGGAATTAGTTATTCCATCAAAAGCGGCCCATGGGGGATTGTCCATGGCGGACGTCTGCTAAGACGGACCAGGCAGGACGGGGGGCTCACGTTGATTTGCTCAGTATTCTTAGCTCAGTCATATGCCTGGTGGCTGCGGTGGGGGAGTACCATAGAGCTTTGCCCAGCTGTGGCGGGCTCTTTTCTGGTCAATTCGGATGGTGCGGCTCTGTCGATTTTTTAATTTGTATTGGTCTTGCGATGCTGCCTGTCGGCGGCCGGTATCGTGGCCAGTAAATTTTTCACGCATTCTTTCCGTATTGGGCGGCCACTGAGGCTGCCAGGTGGGGATTGGACAACGTGGTGGTCAATCGCATTGGCAGGTGGGAGTCGGATAGTTTCAAACGTTGTCTGCCCCCATTTGGTTTAATACAGGTGGGCATGGGGGGGGGGTGAGTTTTAAGGTGTGTACAATTTTTTCATACGTGCATGGTAATTGTTGTTGTGCTGCTGTTCTGTGTGTGTGTGCTATGTTTCAAATGTTTATTTCAGATCACGCTTGCCTCGTATTGATACTGGGCCATTCTTTTTTACATTGGGGGGCTAGGAGGGCTGACTTAAGGCCTAATGGCCGCCAGCTAGGCTTCCCCAGGACGGAGGTCAGTGTTCGGTGGATTGGTGTTCATGGGCTGCTCTGGAGCAGGGTGGTCCCAGAGGTCAACAGGGCTGCTCGATGGAGTTTGACGTGTTGCAGTTGCAAGCCGCATTTCTGCATACAGTGGTGGTGTGGTCAGACATGGTTGCTCGCACCCCCTGGCGTCTTGCCAGGTCAGTGGCAAAACTCAATAGGGCCCGAGTAAAGGCTAACAAGGAGGGTGGGAGGTTTGTGGCAAGAAACGGGGGTTTTGTAATCAGACATCGGGATCTTGAGGTGGAGACGTGGAGATATCTCCATAATGATGCGGTCCATCTAAATGTGGTGGGCATGGACCTGTGGACTTACAAGAAGGGATACAGCAAGCAGTGCATTTTTGGCACACAGGTGTGAGGCTTCACACTTTGCACTGTGGTGGTTGGTTCTTTGGAGGCATTGGTAAATAAACTGCTGGAATGGGTCCCCGGTGAATGCCAGTTATGTGGAGTAACTGGTTATTGAATGGTATATATGCTGAAGGTGTTCGTCCCTGAGTCGATGCAATGTGGCAGGGACCATAAGAGAGTTTGTTAAAGGGGTCTCCCAGATTCCGATAAGCCCCCCCGCCCACAGACCCCCACAACTACTAGGCCCTTGTTCCCATCAACATGGGGACATGGTGCTTTGAGGGGTCACAGACCACCAAAGCATCCTCCCAATGTTGAGGGCATGTGGCCTGGTACGGTTCAGGAGGATTCTGCGGCCTGCCAGTTTGCATGCTCGGATAAGGGGTCTGGTGGGGATTTTTGGGGGAACTCCACGCCATTTTTTTTTTATTTGGGGTGAAGTTCCCCTTAAAATCCACACCAGACCTGAAGGGTCTGGAATGGACATTTGGGGGGAACCCCACATCATTTTTTTTTTTAAATTGACGGGGTTCCCCTTAATATCCATACCAGATCTGAAGGGCCTGGTAATTGAATTTGGGGGGACCCCCAAGCTTTTTATTTTTATGAATGACTTTTCTCTGAATTGCCGGGAGCCGACAATTCATTATAGCCGCAAGTGATTTTAAATGACTTTTTTTCCTTCAGAAATTACACTTTGTGCAGAGACAGTTCTAAGCACGGGAAACATGTGCTGCTTCACAGGCATACTATACACCCCCCCCAGGTACGAAATGTAAAGGAATATTTCACTTTTATTGTTTCACTTTAAGCATTATTAAAATCACTGCTCCCGAAAAAACTGCAGTTTTTAAAACTTTTCTTTGCATTGATACATGTCCCCTGGGGCAGGACCCAGGTCCCCAAATACTTTTTAGGACAATAACTTGCATATTAGCCTTTAAAATTAGCACTTTAGATTTCTCCCATAGATTTTAACAGGGTGTTCCCCGGCTTTTCGAATTTGCCGCGAACACCCCAAATTGTTCACTGTTCGCCGAACAAGAGAACAGGCAATGTTCGAGTCGAACATGAGTTTGAAACAAACTCGAAGCTCATTCCTAATCATCAATACAGATTCACGGAGATGCAGGTGAAGCCAAGTCCAGGTGACAAAACACATCAGACAGTGCATAGAGACACTGATACTGAGTGAGGCATCATGGACCAGGCATCTTGGCTATTATATTATATTAGCTAAGTGAAGCTCTGTATACACAATTACCCAATAGTGCTGGGAGCACTCACCATGGTGTGTGTCATGGAGCCGGGTCTGTGTTCGGTGGCACTGTAGCAAGGTCCCGCCCCCCTAGACCGGCTCATGCGATAGGCGGAACACTGATTTAATCTACTATCACAAGAGCTGGTCTAGGGGGGCGGGACCTTGCTACAGCACCACCGAACACAGACCCGGAACACTGGCTCTGTAACACACAGCCTGCATCTCCATGACACACGGAGGAGGAGAGAGGGAGGGAAGCACTGTAGCCTCCGCTCAAAGTGGTCCCAGGGGGATCGATTAGGTAATCCTACTCCTGGCCGCTCTGATGTCCTGTAAAAAAAAGCCTGCACTGCTTCTGCCAGAAGCGATCAGCCAGGAAGCTGTCAGACTGGTCCACCCCTGCTCCTCACTTGCCCTGCACTAAAATCCACTCGCAAAATGCGAGTAGGCGAGTGGAATTTTTGAGGGCTGCTTTAGATTATCCTCAGAGACCGGAACCGAGGTAGGGAGAGGACAAGAGGATTTATTGAGGACCAAAGGCCTTTTAGGAATAAGCAAGGACATGAGAGGATCAACAGGAATCTGAGGAGGGTTCCCCAGACCTTTACAGATGAACTGGACATCTAGCACAGGACCAACAGACTGGGCAGAGGTCAGTGAAACCCTGAGGTCGGGTTGGTTAGAAGGTAACATGTCACAGGAGTCAAGCTGGATGGCTGAAACACAAGCAGAATGCAGAGAGCCCTGAAAAAAAGGTTGGAAACCCCACCTGGCCGAATGAGGCAGTCTATCCAAAGGATGGATTGAACCCCATAAATGGGTTTGAATGTACGTAATAGTATTAGGGTGAGGCAAGGTTGCAGAAGGTCCTGAATAAGAAAAAGTAGGAGGCTCACTGGGCATGGGCTGGAGTGGCATAACTAGTTCAGAGGCCGAGTGAATAGCACAGTCAGGTGTAGTGACTACCTGAATCGCATCGCAAGGCGTAGCGACTGCAGAATTTGCAGACAAGCTAGCCTGGCTGTGCGTCCAAGGGTATTTAGGGACAGACAAAGGTAAATGGTTATGCAAACTGGAGTTACATAGTTACATAGTCAGGTTGAAAAAAGACACAAGTCCATCCAGTTCAACCACAAAAAATAAAAAAAACAAAATAAAAAACACAGTAAAATCCTATACACCCAACTCCATACCCACAGTTGATCCAGAGGAAGGCAAAAAACCCCAGCAGAGCATGATCCAATTTGCTACAGCAGGGGAAAAAATTCCTTCCTGATCCCCCGAGAGGCAATCGGATTTACCCTGGATCAACTTTACCTACAAATCTTAGTACTCAGTTATATTCTGTACATTTAGGAAAGAATCCAGGCCTTTCTTAAAGCAATCTACTGAGCTGGCCAGAACCACCTGGAGTGAATGATCGGCTCAGGTTCACAGGTGGGCTCCTCATCCAGAGTGCCACATGACCTAGAGAGTGCCCTGTGGAAAACAGTACATGGGTCGGACCATATGGAGCTTTTCCACAAGGGTAGGTGAACATGTCACTAGCATCCAAAAAGGTTGTACCAATCATATTTTCATATTCCTGCTGTCCTGATGATTAATCGGAAACACTGGGCCCGAATAGCCTATGGCTTTCATTATAGGAGGGAGAGGCAGAGATTAACTTATTATTAATATGGGTAGATTAATTTAAGATCATTGATATGGTAATTGTGTTTTTTTAAACATTTGCCTATTGGTTTGCTGGCTGGCTTCCCTGCGATGTGTGATAAGCCCTGTGGAGCGCATGGTTGCAGCAGGTGAGGCGCATGGCGTCAGCACATTTCCGCGTCACGTGATGCGCGCGTCGGGTTGCACTGACGCGTGCGGCGTGTAGAGGCGGTGTGTGGTACGCATGGTGGAGCACATATGCGTATGACGTCATGATGCCCGCTGCATCCCTTGAGGCGTAGCTGGGAGGTCAGATGCATAGCGCCAACCACTTCTCCTCTTATTGGAGGGTTGAGAGAAGTAGGGGGAGACATCACCACCTCCGGGTGGGCGGGAGCCAGACGAACGTATAGGGATTTGATTTGATCATCCCGCCCATGTACTTCCGCACCATGGAACGCACATTCCAGGAAGCATCCTTGATTGGCATGCAGGCCGCCACCTCTCGGCGGGGGAAGCGGGGGTCTCAAACAGGTGGGTGCATAAGGTATATAAGTGCAAGGAGGGGTGGGGGCCCGGTTGTACACCCCTGTTGAAGTCTTTATCAGACGAAACCGGTCGGGTACACTGGTCCTACCACTCCTACCATTGCACACCATTGGATTACTCCTGTCAATTCATCCAGGTGGCGGAGCTGCTGTGTGTTGCTACTTTTTAAGTGTGTTTTTTTAAATGAACTTTTTCTTTGGAGCTTTTTTGTCACCATTGTGAATTTTGAAAGTGTTTTTATTAAAACATTTTCTACATTTTTACACTATGAGGAGTTTTTTCCTTTTCTCCTTTTTTCCCCCATTGCTGAAATTGTTTGAACGGTATTATTATGGTCCTTACCTGCCCACTGGAGTACCTGGATCACCTGGCTACTAGTGCAATCTGTGCACCGTGGATTACCATACAGACGGCAACCAGAGAGGGCGATCGGCCCACACAAGCCTTTAAGACCCCCCTATCGTACGGTGGGCTGCGGGTCCACCATATCTGGTAAGAGTACCTCATTTAAATCTACTTTCAAGCACTGTGGGAGTTGTCCCTTGAAGCATATATTTCTACCCAAGTCCATCAGGAAGGAAATTTATATTCATACTATCATCAAGGTGTATGGACTTATGATATAATCTCTATTCTTGGGACTTTATAAAACAGCAATTCATAGCTGGGGTGGACAATTGCATCCCTTAAGTGCATATGAGGTGCAATATTGTTACATAGGACCATTCAAACTTACTTTGCTTCTTTGTTCAATCTAACAGCGATACATAGGTACCTGAGTCCAGGGCCTGTGTATTTGTGGTCTATATACTGTCGCAGAGAGGTATATTTACCATTGGGGAAGCACTCTTTATTTATTTATTTTTCATGTTTCACTTGAAATTGGTTTAGCTGTCCCTCTCGGGACACTTGAATTACACGTTCACATGTGTGGTGTGGACTCACCTTGTCAATCACACTGTTATCACTGGTTATTTTCACCCAGGTTGTTGTAATCAATTGTTGGCTATCGCCTTTTACAGGTTATTGCCAGGGCCGGCCCTATGATGGGACCGGGTGGTACCATGGGTACCAGGCAGCACTTTTAGGGGGGCAGCATAATGATGCCCACCAGCCCGTTCCGCTACCCAAATAAAATTTGATGTCTTTTTTTTCCCACAAATAGAGCTTTCTTTTGGTGATATTTGATCACCTCTGCGGTTTTTATTTTTTGTGCTATAAATCTATATATTTTTTTACTTTTTTCTATAATAAATATCCCCAAAATTTAGAAAAATAAACAATTTTCTTCAGTTTAGGCCAATATGTATTCTTCTACATATTTTTGGTACAAAAAAAAAAACAACACAATTAGCGTACATTGATTAGTTTGCGCAAAAGACATTGTGGCTTCCGGCAATTCACAGATCCATTTATACTCCTGGATACATGTATAGAGCAATGGCAGGTCCTTTAATACGCCTATATGCATGTACAGAGCCATGACAGGCCCTCTTTATACATCTATAGAGCCATGACAGGCCCTCGTTATACTCCTTTATACATGTATAGAGCCATGACAGGTCCTCTTTATACTCCTATATACATTTATAGAGCCATGGCATGTCCTCTTTATATTCCTTTACATGTAAAGAGTAATGACAGGTCCTCTATATACATGTATAGAGCCTTGACAGGTCCTCTTTATACATCTATAGATCCATGACAGGCCCTCGTTATACTCCTTTATACATGTATAGAGCCATGTCAAGTACTCTTTATAGTCCTATATACATTTATAGAGCCATGACAGGTCCTCTTGATATTCCTTTACATGTAAAGAGTAATGACAGGTCCTCTATATACATGTATAGAGCCATGACAGGTCCTCTTTATACTCCTATACATGTATAGAGCAATGACAGGTCCTCTTTATACTCCTTTATACATGTATAGAGCCATGACGGGTCCCCTTTAGTTATCATGAAATAAAATAATGAATGTGGGGGCCTTTTGGTTGGCGTGATTTTTTTTCTGTGGGGGGGGGGGGCAGCATTTTATTCTTGGTCCCAGGCAGCACAATGTCTTGGGCCGGCACTGGTTATTGCACCACAGTTACTGTATTGATCTTGCACATGTAAGGCTGTCCACTCATACTATATATAGGTCATAGCTCCCAACTGTCCCTGATTTCGAGGGACTGTCCCTGGTTTGGAGCAATGTCCCTCTGTCCCTCATTCTCCTCATCTGTCCCTCATTTTGGTCTGATCTATAAAGATGTATATAAAATGCACTTTTTATCTATCAAAAAGTGTTTCCCAGCGCTAAACCTTTCATCTGATTTCTAAATTGCTGCATTTGTAAATTCCAAAAGCCAATATAAAGGAATAGTAGTGGTAAAATAAGCACTTGTGGGTTTAACCAATCTTATTTTTTTGTACAATTCTCCTTTAAGGGGGCGTGGCAAGGGGTGTGTCCTATGCCTACATACTTTTGCTGATAGGTGTCCCTCATTCCCATCTCAGAAAGTTGGGAGGTATGTATAGGTCACTCTATTGTAGTTAGTGCACCCATTTCATAATGGGTAAGGTCCATTCTTGGATATATACAGCACTCAGAATTTCTGTCACAACAAATCCACCGCACAAGTGGGTCTTCCATTGGCGCTACACTGTATTTTACACTTATTTCCACAATTATCCTATGTTGTGTTGGCTGCCTAAGTATATATTTCATTTGAGGTTTAGCGCAGTATATTTACTATTTTATTTTTTGCATCAGCCCGACTATTGCAGGACACATCCCAGAAATCATTATATACAGAAGGAAGAGCAAAAGATACTGGGATGATGACAACAGGAAGTTTCTCTTTTGGGACAACCTTGGCAGGACGAGGAACAGGAGGAACCCCAGGCCAAGATCTGTCCAGTTGTCCAGTCCACATGTGGAGAATGGAACCATAACCAAGGAAGACGCAAAACTATAGGAGTTGAGGGCTTAGGTAAGATAAGGAAGGACATCCACTCCTGATGGAGTGTCCCTACCAACATCTTAACAGGGAGGGTCTGGAAGCGGATAGGACCCCCTGGGAGAACAGTGCCATCAATCGCCAAGACAACCAATGGCGTAGGGAGGGGCAGAAGGGTAAGCTTCATAGACAATGCGATTTTCCAGTCCATGAAATTGCCAGCGGCTCCGGAATCCAGATATGCCGAGACCGAATGAGAAGAAGCACCAACATGAAGGAACACAGAAAAAAAAGACGAGAAGGTGAAGGTGATATTTCTGGGTCCAATACTCCACCTTACAGATGTATTGGACCCGAGCATTTTTCCGGGCGAAGAGAGCAAGTGTCACGAAAATGATCTTTGCCCCCACAGTAGAGACACAGGCCCAGAGTTCTGCGCCTAGCACGTTCCTCGGGGGATAGCCTGGTCCGACCCAGCAGCATGGGTTCCTCAGCTGGCAAGAGATGCTGCACGGGTCGAAGAGAGGGGAGCTCAGGCTGATTAAGGACCAAGGAGTGTGGGAGGGGTGTAGTATAATAAGGGGGCGCTAATAATAGGTGATAATATATTGTTTCAAGCTAGAATTTGGAATTTATTTAACTATAAGGTCAACAATATAATAGTGATTTAAAGTGCAAGTGCTTATATAATGACAACATCAAAAAATAGGTGCAAACATGTCCAAAAAATGCAGCAATGGTCACTAAATGATAAGCATTGGTAAGTCCATGCATCAAATGGTTGACTTGAGAGTAAACACCATCACCACGGAACAGATATCAAACTGGCGACACCCGGTGAAAGGTTACCGGACCACAATGACCCTTCGTATGAACAATAACTTGCATATTAGCCTTTAAAATTAGTACTTTAGATTTCTCCCATAGACTTTAACAGGGTGTTCCACGGCTTTTCGAATTTGACGCGAACACCTCAAATTGTTCGTTGTTCGCCGAACAGGCAATGTTCGAGTCGAACATTAGGTTCGACTCAAACTCAAAGCTCATCCCTACTAAGAAAGGCAGGTCCACTGGAGCACTAATAGGGATCCCACAGGGAGCTAGAGCCCAAGATTCCCCAGGGCGCGGAGTCTAAGATCCAGCAGGTGTTCACCAGAGCCTCTAGTGGTGAGGATGGGCTGGGCTGCAACTGGATCCAAGTTTGGGCCCCCAAAGTCCCCCAGCTCACGCTCACAGTAGGCTATAGAGGATAGAGGGGAAGCAGTAGCTCAGGATACAAGAGATAGTGAGGGGATAAGCCAAAGGTCTGGGCGACTAGCAGACCAGGATTAACAAAAGAAAAAAAACAAAGGTCAAGGTCACAAGCAGACAGGGATAGTCGAGAACAAGCCAAGATCGGTAAAACAGAGACAGACGTAGCACACGGCAAGCAGGAACTCAAACACACAATAGCTAAACAAACACGGTTGATCAGCACGGCTGGCTTGCAGTGCACAGGTTAGAATTCCCTGATAGGACCTGGGGTGGAGCCATGCTAGAGGAGAGATTACTTAATCAGCCAGGTGAGAGTGGCTGGCCTCTAAGGTGAGCACATGGAGGTAAGCTGACAGACAAACATTTACTGCATATCCATGACATTCCTCCTTCATTGATATGTTAATAAACCAGATGGATATGTTTAGGAGCTAAGCAGAGAAAGTTGGTGTATGCAGGAAATGGGTGGGAGGGGCATGGGGAGCGTTTGAAAGAAACGCGTTCGGACAAGAGATGTGTTTGGAAGGACGAAAGAGTAAGACATGGCTGCTGGAAGCTGGAGAGTTTGAGAGAACTTTTGAGTTAGACTCTAAACAAGGAACCATGAAGGACATTACATCTTAAACCCCTAAGTTGAGTAACTGTTTAGTTTACTTAAAGCGTACAAATTTTACATGCTTATATTTCTAGGCATATATTTTGTAAGCTATGAATTGTGTTGTATTATGCATCCTACAGTTGTATGTGCAGATTTTTCCTGTTTAGTAAAGCATTGATACGCTACAGAAGTCTAAGCTTCCTTGGTTTTACCACAAGAACCTTAATAGATAGATGTAAAAGCATTTCACCTGGTGCCACCACCCCCTTGTGACATCACTGACCCAGTAAGCAGCTGTCGGTGACGTCACAAGGAGGCGGTGCTACCAGATGACATAACCAGGTTAGAGAAAAATGGCTGCGCTGCGATATGAAGCTGCTAGTGACAAAAGGTGATGCACGTGTAAATAGTGATCAATTACAAAAAACACCATATGTAATGTTTAAGGTCACCTGCACCCCCCTCTCCACAATAAAGGCAGGGTAGGTGAAATACAGTGACTATACCCTAAAAACTATTGAGACAGTGACTGTCCGTAGAACCTTGGTAGGACACACTGGCCCCAAACAGGAAACTATCTCATCAAAATATATAATATAAAGAAATAAGTAAAAATTCAATGTAAATGTAAGAAATCAAGTAATAAAATGAAAGTCCAAATAAAGTCCAATTGATCCAGTGCTGATAAAATCCTCTCCAACAGTGAAAAAAGTGGTGACAAACAAAACACTCAAAGAAAAAGTGATGATCCCAGATGAATAGAAATGCCTCCACCAAGGAAATCGCTGCCGCTTACCAGATTTCCTGTTCTCATAGAAAAGAGATGAGAATAGCTTTTGGCTCACACCCCAGCCAAGGTCTCTGATTTTTCTAAGCGAGTTCCTCTATTTTCCAGTACAAGTGAATCAGTGGAAGTGGTAACTCAATCAGCCAATCAGTCCCATAAGGTAGAGCAAAAGAAGAGAGGCTCACATAGCGTAAAACAGCTTGAAGCACTTTAATAAACTTTAAAAACAATAGTCCACTCACATTTGTGCAGATATACAATAGCGTGTCAAGATAGAAAAGCCGGACGGCTCCCACAGCCCGTACGTTCCGGGACTCTGCGTGGTTTGGTATGCAGTATCGTCAGCACGCCGCTCCTCCCTATGTCGTTTCGTCACAGATGATGTCGTCCAGAGTGCCCCTGGTGACGTCATCTGTGACGAAATGACAAAAGGTGATGCACATGTAAATAGTGATCAATTACGAAAAACACCATATGTAATGTTTAAGGTCACCTGCACCCCCCTCTCCACAATGAAGGCGGGGTAGGTGAAATACAGTGACTATACCCTAAAAACTATTGAGACAGTGACTGTCCGTAGAACCTTGGTAGGACACACTGGCTCCAAACAGGAAACTATCTCATCAAAATATATAATATAAAGCAATAAGTAAAAATTCAATATAAATGTAAAAAATCAAATCATAATAAAATGAAAGTCCAAATAAAGTACAATTGATCCAGTGCTGATAAAATCCTCTCCAACAGTGAGAAAAGTGGTGACAAACAAAATACTCAAGGAAAAAGTGATGATCCCAGATGAATAGAATTGCCTCCACCAAAGAAATTGCTGCCGCTTACCAGATTTCCTGATCTCATAGAAAAGAGATCAGGGTGCAGGTGACCTTAAAGGGTCACTAAAGGATTTTTTTTTTTAGCTAAATAGCTTCATTTACCTTACTGCAGTCCTGGTTTCATGTCCTCATTGTTCATTTTTGCTTTGATGTTGCTGTAATTCCTCTCTGTTCTGGACACTTCCTGGTTGTCTGTTTCCTGGTGACCACAGTACTGGGAGATTTCTCACTGTGGTGACTAATCAAGGAGGTGTGTCTAAAACCCCTAAGCACCAATCCAGTTTCGTTTTGCAAAACCTTCTCTGCCCTCTATTGGCTCTATGGCTCTGTACATCAGAGAACCAGGAAACAGCAAAAACGAAACAAACTGTATGTACATTATATGATTGTTTTTTTTTATCTATTTTTAATCATTTTTAAAATGAATGAGTTAACTATTATGTCTCTATACCCTGTAAACAGTCATTTCAGCAAAACATTTTTTTTTCCTTTAGTGACCCTTTAAACATTACATATGGTGTTTTTTGTAATTGATCACTATTTACACGTGCATCACCTTTTGTCACTAGCAGCTTCATATCGCAGCGCAGCCATTTTTCTCTATTATTTGCTCTCCATGATGTATCTTACATGGTTGGTTGCAGCAGCGTATTGTGTTCATACACATTAACACATTTTTTTCTTATATTATATTTTTTTCTTATTTGATCTAAGACATTGCAGTATTACTTACACTATACATGACATAACCAGGTGCCTGGTTATGTCAAATGACAGAGCAGGCATTCGGTGTTAAGCTTTCGTCATTGATCTGGGACATTGTTTTTTATTTTATTTTTTAATGAGGGAATTGTCAAACGGCCTACTGTCTATTTTTTGACACTTTGTTTTTGGTGAATAGGTATGGATACAATGTACCCCATACTCATTCACATAGGGTGGGGCAGGGATCTGGGGGGCCTCCTTGTTAAAGAAGACTTCCAGATTCCAATAATCCCCCTACCTGCAAACCCCCACAACCACAGCCCAGGGTTGTTGTGAAGAGGTCCTTGTCCCCATCAACATGGACATAAGGTGCCAAAACCATGTTGAGGGCATGCCAGGCTGCGTGCTCGGATAAGGGTCTGGTATTGATTTTGGGCTTTTAATCAACATTTTTGTATTACCAACAATGGTATTGTATTGCCGAAAATATAAATCTAATTTTCTTTCTTTATAAATGTCAGTTTTGCTGCAGCAGGTTCTATACACTGTACATATGTGCCACTTTACAGGCAGACTAAGGGGACCCCCCAGGCACTATATTTAAAGGAACTTAAAGACATTACCATAAGGCCTCCAACCAAATCAGAGTCATGGATTCTATTGGCCCATACACACGATCCAAAAATTGTACGACTGCTTTTTTTCGATTGAAATGCAAATGTATCACACATGGGAGAGTTTACTAACAATATGAATTTTCTTGTATGATACTGCAATAGCTTCCTGTATGCGTAACCACGTTTTAAAGTGTGAGGGGGAAGTGATGTAATGTGTGTGTGTGACCCCTCTAGCTAATTTTGTGTCCGATCACATTGATTTGATCATTCTATATGGATTTTTGGCATTTAATTTGGCAAAATTGAAGATTCCAGGCTTCCAGTAGCTATCCTTGGTGTTATGGCTATCCACGTTTTTAAACAAAAAAAGACCAGGTAAAGGGCTTAGTGTAAAGAATGGCTTCTCAACTGTGCCAAGTACTCTCACAACAGGCCATTTGGGGAAATACAGGAAAACAACCCAAATTATTTCTGCATTTATTTGCGCATGAATGAGTGCTCCCAGCAACTCCTGTCAGCTGTAACTCCACAGATACAGAAACCGGACACAGCAATACGTGATATTAGCGTAGAGCAAAGGGTGAAGCCTGCAGGACTTAAAATTTATTACAGAAATTTCCCTGCAGGTCCTTGGTAGGATCATCCCTGAGGCCCCGTACACACGAGGAGACATGTCCGATGAAAACGGTCCGCGGACCGTTTTCATCGGACATGTCTCCTGGGAGCTTTTGGTCTGATGTGTGTACACACCATCAGACCAAAATCCCTGCGGACAGAGAACGCGGTGACGTAGAAGACACCGACGTTCTCAAACACGGAAGTGCAATGCTTCCACGCATGCGTCGAATCAATGCATGCGTGGGATTTCGGGACGCTGGTTACACGTCATAACCAACCAGTGTACTAACCATCGGACATGTCCGACGGACATGTTTCCAGCAGACAAGTTTCTTAGCTTGCCAAGAAACTTTTGTCCGCTGGAAATCTGTCCGCTAGGTCGTACACACGGTCGGACATGTCCGCGGAAACTGGTCCGCGGACCAGTTTCAGCGGACATGTTCGACCGTGTGTACGCGGCCTGAGACATGCAAGGCACTGATCACTGCTCTACAGAGTGAATATATAAAGGTAATTTGCATATTTTTTTTGTTACAAACCTTAAAAAATATTTTCATATTTTTTGTGATCAATGTCTTCTTGCCATTGACTTTCGCTTATTACCATTGCCATGTATAAAATATATGGCTAGGTGTAAATTGTTGTCTGGTGCACACAGTTGTGCTTATCCTATATCATTAGATGTTTTACAGTTTCCCCAAAACCCAGAGGAATGGTTGGAGGTGGGCAAAAACTTCCAGGCAATGTGGAACTGAAATGGATACTCACGTTTTCTAAGGCTACGTTCACACTGAGGCGATTTGCAGGTGCTATAGCGCTTAAAATAGTGCCTGCAAAGCGCCCTGAAAGAGCCTCTTTTTTGCACTCCAGTGTGAAAGCCCTCAGGCTTAGACACTGCCAGGACAGTAAAAAAATATCCTGCTAGCCGCATCTTTGAGGCGCTGTAGGAGCGGTGTATACACCGCTCCTAAAGCGCCCCTGCCCATTGAAATCAATGGGCAGTGCCGCCGAACCGCCGGCAAAGCCCCTCTGCTGGAATTTTCTCTTGTCAAATGTTTTTTTTTTTCGTTTAAAGTGTATTTTTGTGAGTGTACTCGAGAGAGGAGCCGGACTGCAGGAGTTGGGAGTAGGCAGGCCTCCCCCAGAGGCAATCTGCCACCTTTCTCCATGCCCCGGGTGGCAATGGCGGGTGTTCCCTACCTGTTCCGCTTTGAAGCCCAACGGGGCAGAGGGACTCCCTATAAGGGAGTGAGAGGATCTAGCCCGCTCAACCAGCCCCGTTAGTCCTTCGCCTCTCTTTTTTTTTAGAGACCGCATGGTCAAAGTGCGTGCATGTTAACTCAATTTCGAGTGCGTGTAAGTGTGGTGGTTTTTGTGGGAGGGGGGTGGGGCGTACTAAGCGCAGGCTTACCTCGCATAGCACACCCACCGGGAGCCGGGCTGAGACCACCAAACTCAATTCACATGTAGCTGATACCGGGATCCGAACCCCTAGCTGCAGAGGTGAATGACTTGTCAAATGTTTTTATTGAGATTTCAATAGGGGAACACAAGTTGGGGGAGGAGAAAATAAAAAAGGATATGTACTGAAATACATAAGTATATATATATATATATATATATATATATATATATATATATATATATATATATATATATATATATATATTAGGGCTGTGCGTTAAACGCGATATTAACGGCGTTAACGCAAACCCATGTTAACGCCGTCAATATTTTTGTCGCGCGATTAACGCGGGGGGGCTCGGGGTGGACGTGCAGAGTGTGCAGCGGCGCGGCGCGGCTTACCTTCTCGCTGGATTCACAGGCAAGTTACTCACCTTGTCCCTGGATCCAGCGATGCCACCCCGCTGTGTGATCGAGCGGGTCCTCCTTGCTTGGCGGGTCCTCCTCGCTTGGCGGGTCCTCCTCGCTCGGCGGGTCCTCCTCGCTCGATTCACAGTGTCTGTGTGCCGCCGATCTCCGTTTCCTGCGACGTTACGACGCACGGGGACGGAGAACGGCGCCAAATTCAAAAAAGTAAACAAACACAATACACACAGTATACTGTAATCTTATAGATTACAGTACTGTATGTAAAAAATACACACCCCCCTTGTCCCTAGTGGTCTGCCCAGTGTCCTACATGTACTTTTATAAAATAAAAACTATTCTTTCTGCCTGAAAACTGTAGATTGTCCAAAAGTGTCCCTTTATGTCAAAAATGGTTTTAGATCAGCTAGAAAACAGCGATCATAAATTATAATCACTTGCAGAATTGTGCGATATTTGTGGGGAAATTTGTCATAAATTAGATAGATTAATCGTGAGTTAACTATGACATTAATGCGATTAATCGCGATTAAAAATTTTAATCGTTTGACAGCACTAATATATATATATATATATATATATATATATATATATATATATATATATATATATATATATATATATATATATATATATATATATATATATATACGGGTTACATTTGCATTCCCTAGTACAACACATTTAATCAATACATATGCAGTTATGTGTTCCCTATAATTAATAAATACACACAGAAAATTAAGTGAGTATATAAACTAAGAAGGAAAAAATAGAAGATGTATCGATCCAACTATTTGTCAAGGAATTATTATAATGTGATAGGACATGAAACCATAATAGAGTTCTGAGTGAGTAACACTAGAAAAAAATATCGGTAAACAAAAAAAGGAAAAAAAAATAATAAGATGAATAATTTTTTTTAGATAATAAAAAAAAGTAAAGGGTACAGAAGAGGAGAAAGTCAACAATATGAGAGAAATAATAAGTACCCGGGATGGTGGTCACATATACATATACTTTGAAAAATTGTAAAGGATTCTAGTTTGGTAACAACAAGAACTCTGCGTAAGCCCGCCTAATTTAAAGTAGGTGGAAGGTGGGCGTAATCCATTTAAATGAACCGTGACCCCATGCAAATGATGGGCCAAACGAACAGCGCATGCGCCGTCCCATGGATGCTTCCCAGTGCGCATGCCCAGAATCACGTGGGAACGAACGCCTAAGATACGTTGAATCAATGAACGTAACCTACGCCCAGTCCTATTCACGTAGTACTACGTAAACAACGTAAAATACGACGGCTGTTCCGTCGTCCATACCTTTGCATTGGATGCGCCTCCTTTAGGTGGAATAACTATACGCCGGACATAAGCCTTGCGCAAACCGCGTATATTATGCGCCGGGCGCAACCAAGTTTGTGAATCACCGTATCTCCCTCATTTGCATATTTGCAATGAGGCGGCCAGCGTAAATATGCGCCCAAGAAACGCCGGCGTAGGAAAGTTACGTCGGTCGGAGGAAGCCTATTTTCAGGAGTATCTAGTTCTATGGGCACGGCGCATAGATGCGACGGCGCACATTGACACTTACGTGGCGTATCTGTAGCTACGTTGGCGTAAGTGCTACGTGAATCTGGGCCTCTATGTTTAGCCTCTGCCAAGATTAGAGAGTTTGATTTCCAAGATTTGGCAATAGTCTGTTTGGCAGCTGTAGTGAGATGAATTAGTAATTAAAATTGAGTATAGGTAGGTGTGGAAGGCTTAAGGTTTAGTAAATCAGTAGCAGGGTCTGGAGGAATTGGATAAATCGAAGATTTTAGATGCCATTGAAAATATATTCGTCCAAAAATCTTGGACCACCGGACATTGCCACCAGATGTGGAAATGTGTGCCTGGTAAATCGAATTTTGCAACTCTAGCTGGGACTAGGTACCAGCTGCTAGAATCTTGTAAGTAGTCTCTACCGCATAGCAATTTGGAGAGGAATTTTTCATGGCTAGCCATATACTTGACCAATCTTTGATGTCAAAAGAACGATTCATGTCTTGTTCCCATTTGGTTGCATATAAGGGTAATACATCATTAGGGTTTGCAGTGAGTAGTTGAAATAAGTCTTCTAGTATGTGGGTTGCTTATACATATCCGCTCAAATTGAGACATTTGAGTAAGTGATGAATCTGTATTGATGAATAGAGTTGAGCGGACACCTGGATGTTCAGGTTCGACCGAACTTCGAAAAAAAGTCTGGGTTCGGGACCCGAACTTGAACCCGAACCCCATTGAAGTCAATGGGGACCAGAACTTTTGAGTACTAAAATGTCTCTAAAAAGGTAATGGAAAGGGCTAGAGCAGGGGTCTCAAAGTACCGGCCCGCGGGCCATTTGCGGCCCACGGACCGGTTTTAAATGGCCCGCAGGCAGGGCGGGTGCCGCGGAAGTGTAGATCGAGGTGCATGAAGAGTAGCGCAGGAAGCGTCTGTCAAAAGTGCACTTGTCTCTCATGTCACACTGCTACTCCCCGGCGGCCCCTCCTCTCTTCTCGTCCATCCCCATTTGCTTGTGACATTATCTGAGATGGACGAGAAGAGAGGGGGGGGCTGCCGGGGAGTAGCAGCGTGACATGAGAGACAAGTGAACTTATGACAGATGCTTCCTGCGCTACTCTGCCTTTGAAGAAAACAACAATTAAATGCTGACCTGTGCCCTGGTGTGCTCTCATGTGCCCTGGTGTGCTCTCATGTGCCCCGATTGTGCCCCAATGTGCTTTCATGTGCCCTGATGTGCTCTCATGTGCCCTGATGTGCCCTCATGTGCCCTGATGTGCTTTCATGTGCCCTGATGTGCCCTCATGTGCTCTCATGTGCCCTGATGTGCCCTGATGTGCTCCCATGTGCCCTGATGTGCTCTCATGTGCCCTGATTGTGCCCTCATGTGCCCTGATTGTGCCCTGATGTGCCCCATGTACCCCAATGTGCCATGTGCCCTCATGTGCCCCATGTACCCTCATGTGCCTCATGTACCCTGATGTGCTGGGCTCTGTACATCAGGTTAATCTGTGCCCTGTACCCTGATGTGCCATGTGCCCTGATGTGCTCTCATGTGCCCCATGTTCCCTGATGTGCCCTGATTGTGCCCTGGTGTGCTCGTATGTGCCCCATGTGCCCTGATATGACCCATGTGCTCTGATTGTGCCCTGATGTGGCCCATGTACCATGATGTGCCATGGGGCACATGAGTACATCAGGGCACAATCGGGGAACATGGGGCACACCAGGGAACATGGGGCACACCAGGGAACATGGGGCACATGAGAGCACATCAGGGCACATGGGGCACAGCACATCAGGACAGGGCACATGGCACATCAGGGTACAGGACATGGCACATCAGGGCACAGCACATCAGGACAGGGCACATCAGGGTACAGGGCACATGAAACAGCACATCAGGGTACAAAGCCCAGCACATCAGGGCACATGGCACCACAGGGTACAGGGCACATGAAACAGCACATCAGGATACAAAGCCCAGCACATCAGGGTACATGGGGTACCCTGATGTGCTGGGATTTGTACCCTGATGTGCTGTTTCATGTGCCCTGTACCCTGATGTGCCATGTGCCCTGTCCTGATGTGCTGTGCCCTGATGTGCCATGTCCTGTACCCTGATGTGCCATGTGCCCTGTCCTGATGTGCTGTGCCCTGATGTGCTCTCATGTGCCCCATGTTCCCTGGTGTGCCCCATGTTCCCTGATTGTGCCCTGATGTGCTCTCATGTGCCCCATGTGCCCTGGTGTGCTCGTATGTGCCCCATGTGCCCTGATATGCCCCATGTGCCCTGATGTGCTGTGATTGTGCATCATGTACCCTGATGTGGCCCATGTACCCTGATGTGCCATGTGCCCCATGTACCCTGATGTGCTGGGCTTTGTACCCTGATGTGCTGTTTCATGTGCCCTGTACCCTGATGTGCCATGTGCCCTGTCCTGATGTGCTGTGCCCTGCTGTGCCATGTCCTGCACTGTGCCATGTGCCCTGTCCCGATATGCCCTGCCCTGATGTGCCGTGCACCCTGATGTGGTCTGTTGTGCTGTACCCCTATGTGCTGTGCTCTGATGTGCCCTGTACCCTGATGTGCTGGGCTTTGTACCCTGATGTGCTGGGCTTTGTACCCTGATGTGCTGGGCTTTGTACCCTGATGTGCGCTGTGCACTCATGTGTGCTGTGCCCTGTGCCCTGATGTGCAGTACCCTGATGGTGAGTGGTCAGTGTGTAGTGGTCAGTGTGCAGTGTAGTGGTCAGGGTTAATAATGCATTCGCTGACACCAGTACTGTTTTTGAAGTTTGAAAGTTTGCATGCGGCCCCCCATGGGATATGGAAACTTGTCTTGTGGCCCTCAGGTAATTTGAGTTTGAGACCCCTGGGCTAGAGGGTTGCAAATTGCAGCAAAATGTTGGTAAGGGCATGGCAAGTACTCTGCAAACAAATGTGGATAGGGAAATAACTTAGAATAACATAAAATAAAATAAAAAATAAACAATCTTGACCTAGGAGGACGAGGTCCATATGGAGTAGGAGGTTGAGGTGGCGTTGTAGGTGGAAGCGGCGGTGGAGGAGGACGAGGTAGCCAACACAGGTTTTTGTTTTTAATTTTTTTTTTATTAGGGTACACCCCAAAAGAGTGAGAAAGATCAAAAATACAAGAATGGCTGGGTAAGGGCGGTATATGTGTCTATTCTGCACAAGGTACGGACAAGTCCTGTGGGATCCATGCCTGGTTCATTTTAATGAACGTGAGCTTGTCCACATTGGCTCTGGACAGGCGGCTGCATTTGTCTGTGATAACGTCCCCTGCCATGCTAAATACACGTTCAGATAATACACTGGCTACAGGGCAGGACCTCCAAGGCGTAAAGGGAAAGCTCAGGCCATGTGCCCAATTTGGAGACCCAGAAGTGGGCAGACCCGTCATTCAGTACGTGTAGGCGTGTGCACACATACTGCTCCACCATGTTGGTGAAATGCTGCCTCCTGCTATCAGCTGGTGGTGCTGGTTGTTGTGGCGTGCTGACAAAGCTTTTCCACATTTCAGCCATGCTAACCCTGCCTTCTGAGGTACTGGTGGTGCCCCGGCTGCGTTGGAGACCTCTTCCTCCTCCTCTGCCTTCACCTTGTGCTTCCACTGTGCCCCCGCTGTCAGGTGGGAATTCCACCAGCAGCGCGTCTACCAGCGTGCGCTTGTACTCGTGCATCTTACGATCACGCACTAGTGAGGGAATTAAGGACAGTACATTGTCCTTGTAATGGGGATCCAGCAGCGTGGCCACCCAGTAATCAGCACCTGTTAAAATGTGGGCAACTCGGCGGTCATTGCGGAGACACTGCAGCATGTAATCGCTCATGTGTGCCAGGCTGCCCAGAGGCAACGAAAAGCTGTCCTCTGTGGAAGGTGTATTGTCTGTGTCCTCTGTATCCCCCCAGCCACGCACCAGTGATGGCCATGAGCTTGTTTGGGTGCCACCCTGCTGTGAGAATGGTTCCTCGTCCTCCATCTCCTCCTCCTCCTCATCCTCTAGAACTGTGCCCTTGCTAGACAATTGTGTACCTGGCGTTTGTTGGTGCAGGAACCTACCCTCGTAGCCACTTGGGAATGACTGCCCTGAAAGCCTTGGAAATGATCCCGATTCCTCCTCCTCCTCCTCCTCCTCCTCCTCCTGTGCCACATCCTGTTCCATCATCGCCCGAAGCGTTTTTTCAAGGAGGCATAGAACTGGGATAGTAACGCTGAGAACGGCGTCATCGGCACTGGCCATGTTGTTGGAGTACTCGAAACAGCACAACAAAGGCACACAGGTCTCGCATGGGGGCCCAGTTATTGGTGGTGAAGTGGTTCTGTTCCGCAGAGCGACTCATGCGTGCGTGCTGCAGCTGAAACTCCACTATCGCCTGCTGCTGCTCGCGCAGTCTGGCCAGCATGTGCAAGGTGAAGTTCCACCTTGTGGGCACGTCACATATGAGGCGGTGAGCAGGAAGGCCGAAGTTACGCTGCAGTGCTGACAGGCGAGCAGCAGGGTGAGATCGCCGAAAGTGCGCACAGACAGCCCGCACTTTCTGCAGCAGCTGTGGCATATCGGGGTCATTTTTAAGGAACCTCTGCACCACCAAATTCAGCACATGCGCCAGGCAAGGAATGTGCGTCAAACCGGCTAGGCCCAGAGCTGCTACGAGATTTCGCCCATTATCGCACACCACCAGGCCCGGCTTGAGGCTCACTGCCGCCAACCATTCATTGGTCTGTTGTTGCATGTCCCTCCACAATTCCTGGGCAATGAGGGGTTTTTCCCCCAAACAGGAACGTTTTAAAACTGCTTGCTGTTGTTTACCCATGGCTGTGCTGAAGTTGGTGGCAGTGGCAGATCCAGAGTCTAGCCTCGGGAGAGGCACTGCCAAAAAATAAGGCGATCGCTCCCCACAGAGATAGAACAGCGTTCTGCCGATGTAAACAATGCAGATCGCTGCTCTGTCAGACATGAACAGAGTGATCTTCTGTTTCTGCTAACTAGGAACACGGATCACTCTTTTCATCTAGTGAATCCATCCCCCCACACTGTTAGAAAGCACCCCCTAGGGATACAGTTAACCCTTTGATCACCCCTGATGTTAACCCCTTCCCATCCAGTGTGATTAATACAGTGACAGTGCATATTTTTAGCACTCATCACTGTATTAGTGTCACTGGTCCCCAAAAAAGTGTCAAAAGTGTCAGTTAGATGCCCGATTTGTCCGCCGCAATCTTACAGTCCCATAAAAATCACTGATCGCCGCCATTACTAGTAAAAAATAAATAAATAAAAACGTAACTATATCCCCTATTTTGTATGCGCTATAACCTTTGTGCAAACCAATCAATATACGCTTATTGTTTTTTTTTTAATAGCAAAAAGAAAAAATTATTGCTTTTTTTTTCAAAATTTTTGTTTTTTTTTGTTTATATAAATAGAGGTAATTAACCACTTACCCCCCGGACCATATTGCTGCCCAAAGACCAGAGTACTTTTTGCGATTCGGGACTGCGTCGCTTTAACAGACAATTGCGCGGTCGTGCGACGTGGCTCCCAAACAAAATTGGCGTCCTTTTTTTCCCACAAATAGAGCTTTCTTTTGGTGGTATTTGATCACCTCTGCAGTTTTTAGTTTTTGCGCTATAAACAAAAATAGAGCGACAATTTTAAAAAAAATGAATATTTTTTACATTTTGCTATAATAAATATTCCCCAAAAATATATAAAAAAACATTTTTTTTCCTCAGTTTAGGCCGATACGTTTTCTTCTACATATTTTTCGTAAAAAAAAAATCACAATAAGCATTTAGTTATTGGTTTGCGCAAAAGTTATAGCGTTTACAAAATAGGGGGTATTTTTATGTAATTTTTATTATATATTTTTTTTACTAGTAATGGTGGCGATCAGCGATTTTTTTTTCGGTACTGCGACATTATGGCGGACACTTCGGACACTTTTGACACATTTTTGGGACCATTGGCATTTTTATAGCGATCGGTGCTATAAAAATGCATTGGATTACTATAAAAATGCCACTGGCAGTGAAGGGGTTAACACTAGGGGGCGGGGAAGGGGTTAAGTATGCCTGGGTGTGTTCTTACTGTGGGGGGGGGGTGGCCTCACTAGGGGAAACACTGATCCTCGGTTTATACATTGTATGAACCGAAGATCAGCATTTCCCCTGCTGACAGGACCGGGAGATGTGTGTTTACACACACAGCTCCCAGTCCCCGCTCTGTACCGAGCGATCACGTGTGCCCGGCGGCGATCGCGCCCGCCGGGCACACGCACGGGAGTCGGGGGCGAGCGGGGGGCGCGCGCGTGCCCCCTAGTGGCGGCTGGGAGAGAGGACGTCATATTACGTGCTCTCGCCCAGCCGAGCCACCTTGTGGACGTATAACGACGGTGCGCGGTCGGCAAGTGGTTAAATACCATCAAAAGAAAGCTCTATTTGTG
Organism: Rana temporaria; assembly: GCF_905171775.1. Classification (NCBI taxonomy): domain Eukaryota; kingdom Metazoa; phylum Chordata; class Amphibia; order Anura; family Ranidae; genus Rana; species Rana temporaria. Next base: position 72,184,470 of record NC_053495.1, read on the forward strand.
GGAAAAAAGAACATCAATTTTACAACGCCACACGACCGCGCAATTAACAGTCAGTTAAAGTAACGCAGCACAGTATCGCAAAAAATTGCCTGGTTATGAACATGTGAGGGGTAAAACTTTCCGGAGCTGAATGAGTTAACAATGAACAAGACTAAAAGGGCAGCTGCAGCGCTTTTTTTCCCTCATAAATAATGGCACACATGTATTTTGTACTTTTACATATTGATGAATTTTTTTACTCACTTTTTTTTATTATCAACATTTTTTATAAATTTTTCAAACTTTCCGTTTAACAATATATTAAAATGTATCACACCATTATACCATAAACATTCCTATCTGTATCCCATTCCCTTCCCCCCGGGGAAAGAAAAGAAAAAAGGAAAGAGGAAAAGAGAAAAGAGAAAAAGAGAAAAAGAGAAAAAAAAAAAAAAGGAGAAAAATCGTCCCCCTCCACCCTCACTTGTTCCCCGCGACTCTCTCCCCCCCCCCCTATAATAAACAAACAAAAAAATTATTTGGTGACCCCTTAGATATGAGGCTTCTAAAAAGCCATTAACCCCTCTAAAACTCAACTCATCACTCATTATTCCTTATAGCCCATCACCTTCCCCTTAAAACACTTTTACCAAGTGTTCAAAACCTGAGGCCTCTAAAAGGCCGTAGAACCACTAATAACTTACCCGCCCTTTTTATATTCTCCCCTTCCTCCCATCCCCATTCCACACTCATAAACCCCCCCCCCCAAAAAAAAAAAAATATTATATATATATATATATATATATTTAATTTCTTTTCCCCCTTCTTTCTCTTTCTCTTCCCTTCTCCCCTCCCCCCCCATAATAAATCCCCATCCTCAGTGCCCCCTTCTCTTAAACGTATACAGGTGGGGGTTGGGGGCAATTCACATTAAGAGCTAAGAGAGAAGAAGAAAAAAAAATTACAAAAACTCACAAACAACTTCGTCTCCACCCCCCCCCCCCCCTTTCCCACAGGCTTTCCACTTACATTTTCCTGCAGCTCCTTAAATTATTCAATCTCTAGCCAGCATTGTTCCCATTGTGACCATATTTCTCTAAACTTTTCCTTCCTATCTTTAACCCTGGAAATCCATCTTTCTGCCTCCATAATTAAATTCACTTCTCGCTTCCATTCAAGAATAGTTGGCCTTTTATCCTGTTTCCATAATCTAGGTATTAATAATTTTGCCGCATTTAATAAGTGGGGCTTAATACTCTCCTTATATAATCCCATGGACCTTGCTGACCCGTGAAATAAAAAGTTTAGAGGTGTCAATTCTATTTCTTCGGGAGATAGCCTTCCAACCCAAGGGGCAATCTCTTGCCAGAATCCTCTGATCTTTGGGCATGACCACCATAGGGGGAGTAGGGTACCCTCCTGTCCACATCCCCTCCAACACCTATTGTCCGCATTCCTATACATCTGTGCCAGTCTTACTGGGGTTCTATACCACCTTGATAAAAATTTATAAGACATCTCTTGAATCTGTGAACTTACAGATGTATAGTGTGCGGAATCAATAAGTTTTTTAATTTGTAGCGTGGTAAACCTGTGGTTTAGCTCTCCTTCCCATTCTCTAATATAGTAAGGTGTTGTTTTTATCTGTATCCCTAGGATTAATCTGTACATTTGAGACAGTAAGTGTTTGGCCCTTATTATCTTTGCACATCTAGTTTCAAATATGGTAAGCGTATTAAGAGGCCTTATCCTAGTTTTCCACTTTTGAAAGAAACACCTTAATTGATGATACCTCCACTCCACCATTGGAACTGTTCCCAGGCTCCGCCTCAATTCTAGTAAGGAAGTCAGAGTTCCACATGGGGCAAACTTGCCGCATGTGGTGTCCCCATCCCTCCCCCAGGCCTTCATTGATCCTACTTCCTCTCCTGGGGGGAACCACAGGAATCCCTCCAGGGGAGCCAAGGGGGATATCCCAGGGGCATAGTCTCCTGATTGATTTATTCTATCCCATATCCTTAAAGGAGTTCTCTGACTTAAAACTTTTAACCCCCGCTGTGCCCGGGCTGTAAAAAAATAGAAAATAAACTGTCACTTACCTGCCTACGATCCCCCGTTGTTCCGATATCGCCGTCCCGTTCTCCGGTCCCGGTCTCTTCCGCTTCCTGTGTGTCGGTGACTCATAGTGCGCTCAGCCTATCAGTGGCCGCGACGGGACATTGCTGCGGCCGCTGATAGGCTGAACGCACTATGAGTCACCGACACACAGGAAGCGGAAGGGGCCCGGGACCGGAGAACGGGACGGCGATATCGGAACAACGGGGGATCGTAGGCAGGTAAGTGACAGTTTATTTTCTATTTTTTTACAGCCCGGGCACAGCGGGGGTTAAAAGTTTTAGGTCAGAGAACTCCTTTAATGTATTATCAGTTAAAGGTGACATCCATTTTGAGAGCCCTCTTCTAACTTCTGAATCCAAGGTGCTTCTGCTAGGTTCCTTCCTGCCATTGTTTGCTCTAATTTTACCCATATTTTATTTGAATGATCGTGATTCCAATTTAGTATACGTACTAGTGCCATTGCCCTATAATATGATATTACATCTGGCAACCCCACTCCACCCTCTGACTTTTCTCTACACAAAATTTCATAGGCTAATCTGGGGCGTTTATCGTTCCATACAAAGGATACAAAAGCTTTCCGTATGCCCTTAAAAAAACTCTGTGGGAGGGAAATTGGCACTGTATGTAAAACATAAATTATTTTAGGTAGTATGTTCATTTTTAATCACTTTTAATAAAATAGTTTGGTGCTCTGGTGGGGGGAGGGGCTCCCATGCAGGACGACCATGGGAGATGAGCAGTGTCCCGATTATTGCACTGTTTGCAGGCAGGGCAGCATCAGATGTCAGTGAGTGTTCACTGCTTCTTCCTCCTGTGTACACGCCGCGCTGCCTGCAACCTGCAGTGTGGAGAAGATGAAGGGAGGAGGTGGGTGGAGCCAACACTGAGCTCAGGAGCGGAGAAGGAAGAAGGCTGCGCTTTGAATGCTGGGGGCTCTCCTCCTCAGCTGCTCCGATGTGACTGACGTCACTGATTACTAGACACCAGGTGGCCCAGGCGTTATCAACCAGACTGAGTGCAGGAAAAACTATAGGTCGAGCCAGCGGCGTGGCTTCACCCACCTCCTCCGTCCTGGTCCAGCGCAGCCGCGGCATTATGACAGTTACAGAGTCTCTCTCTCTCGGCGCTGCTGTTCAGATGACGATACTGGTGTGGTAGAGAGTGAGACTTGCAGTCAGTCAGTGATATTTTCAGGGGGGGGGGCAATTTCCACATTCCCCCCCCTGGATCCGCCCCTGGTTGGTGGTGAATGTGTTACGCTGACCGGATGAGGAGGCGGTAGAGGATGAGGAAGTGGAGTAGGAGGAGTTAGCAACAGGAGGAAAACTGAAACGCCCTGCAATCCTCAGTGGTGGAAGGACATGCGCCAAACTGCTATCCGCCTCAGGCCCAGCCGCCACTGCATTTACCCAGTGTGCTGTTAGGGAGATATAACGTCCCAGACCGTGCTTACTGGTCCACGTATCCGTAGTTAGGTGGACCTTGCCACAGATGGCGTTGCGCAGTGCACACCTGATTTTGTCCCCCACTAGGTTGTGCAGGGAAGGGATGGCTCGCCTGGAAAAGTAGTGGCGGCTGGGCACGACGTACTATGGGACAGCCAATGCCATTGGGCTTTTAAAACTCTGCGTCTCCACCAGACGAAATGACAGCATTTCAAAGGCCAGGAATTTTGAAATGCTGGCATTCAGGGCCAGGGATCGCGGGTGGGTAGGGGGGTACTTCCTCTTCCGCTCCAGTGTTTGGGAGATAGAGAGCTGAACGCTTCCATGGGACCCAGGTGGTAGTGTTGCTGGCAGATCCTCTGTTTGCGGGGTGGCAGGTGCCACTGTCACTACAGAGGTGGATGAAGAGGCCGAGACTGAAGCAGAAGAGGAAGCAGGAGGAGCCAGAGACCTTTCTTGGTTTTTGAGGTGTCTACTCCACTGCAGCTCGTGCTTTGCACTTAGATGCCTGGTCATGCAGGTTGTGCTCAGGTTGAGAACGTTTATGCCTCGCTTCAGGTTTTGATTGCACAGCGTGCAAACAACTCGTGTCTTGTCATCAGCACATTGTGTGAAGAACTGCCACGCTAGGGAACTCCTTGGACCTGGCTTTGGTGTGCTCGGTCCCTTGCTGCGTTGGGCAGTAGCAGGCGTACTGTCTAGGGGATGGACGCTCCGCTTTTGCACCCTGCTCCCTCTCCTGCTGTGCTGGTGGCTCTGTGCCACCACCGCCTCTTCCTCGGAACTACACAGGTCACCTGCATGACGTTGATTCCATGTGGGGTCGAGGACCTCATCATCCTCCACATCATCTTCCACTCAGTCTTCACTCCTGCCCTCCTTGTCGGTCTGCACAATTGCAAAAGCAGCATCTTTCTTCATCATCCGAGACGTGCTGCGATGGTCGTCCCATGTACTCATCTTGAAACGTAAGTGGTTGGGCATCGGTGCACTTAATCTCTTCCACTTCTGGGGCAGGGCTAGGTGGATGGCCCTGGGAAACCCTGCTAACAGAGTCATCAAAAAGAAGAGACTGCTGCATGATTTGGGGCACAATGTGAAGGAACTGGAGGCACTGTCAGCAACCCAATCTACTACCGCCTGTTATGCTCCTGGCCTCAACATTCGTAGAGCCGGATTAGGCCCGACCAAATACCGCTGCAGGCTCTGTCGCCTACTCGCACCTGAGGAAGGTGTTTCACTTGTGCGTGTAGCTGGCACAGATCGACCAAATCCTCTCCCTGCAACAGGAGCTCCACCAGCAGCACCACGACCGGGGCCACGTCCCTTATTTGACGTTCTCCTCATATTTCTCAAATGTAGGATCTTGCCCTAAATGGGTGTTTTTTGAATAGCACAATAGAAGAACAGTATCTAAAGGGTGTATCTCACACGTACAAATATGCAGGAAACGCACCAAAAAAAAAAATGATTTGCCCTAAATAATTTTTTTCTTAATAGCACAATAGAAGAACAGTATATAAAGTGTGTATCTCACATGTACAGATATGTAGGAAACGCACCAAAAAAACTGATTTGCCCTAAATGGGTGTTTTTTGAATAGCACAATAGAAGAACAGTATCTAAAGGGTGTATCTCACACGTACAGAAATGCAGGAAACGCACCGGCGTGTCGCTGGAACGTGGAGCAGGTGAGTATGTGTTTATTAAAAGCCAGCAGCTACACTTTTTGTAGCTGCTGACTTTTAATAAACACAAAAAATGCCTGGAACACCCCTTTAATGGATGTTTTTTGAATAGCACAATTGAAGAACAGTATCTAAAGGGTGTATCTCACACGTACAGATATGGTGGAAACACTGAAAAAAAATAGTTTTGCCCTAAATAAATGTTTTTTGAATAGCACAAACAATAGACGAACGGTATCTAAAGGGTGTATCTCACAGTAACATATGCAGTGCTGGTGTCATTTTATTTCTGAAGCAGGACTGACTCCTATCTATTTCTCTCCCTAAAACCAACACCAGGAACCTTTCCCTAAAGTATCTAAAGCACAGTGACTTGCTGTGCTATGTAGATCGCTGAGTAATTTGATTTCTGAAGCAGGACTGAGAGTCTGACTCCTATCTAATTCTCTCCCTCAGAGCAGCAGCAGTGCCAGCCTTTCCCTACCCTATCTAAAGCAGAGTGACGTGCTGTGCTGTGTGCCTCTAGCTTATATAGAGGCGGGTCACATGCTGCACTGGCCAGCCAGAGCCATGCCATTAGTAGGCATGGCTGTGATGGCTTCTAGGTCACACGAGTTAAACGAATGTTGATTGGCTCCCCTGCAGTGCGCCATTACATTGCCGAACACCGAACACGAACGCTAACTTACAGTAAATTGTTCGGGTCCGGGTACCAGAAATCCAAAAGTCTGGTACGAACCCGAACTTTACAGTTCGGGTTCGCTCAACCCCATTGATGAATGGTTTGTAAAAATTCTTTATTTGTAAATACCGGAAATATTCAGTTCTGGGAAGACCAAAAGTTTCACAAAGTACAGGAAATGTGTGAAAATTAGTAGTAGATGTTAGTTTGTGTAGACGAATCAAGTTTGCACATGACACTGCTGAGAATGTGTTTGGATATTTCTAGGCTGGAAAGAAGGTGGGATTCTTGAGGATCGAAAGCAAGGGATTGTGTGTGGATTGGAGCTTATGTGAGCTTTTAAATGTATCCCATAATGCTAAGGAATGCTTTGTTATTGGGTTAGAAAAATGAGATCTATCAGCGGGCTTGAGCCATAACATATTAGCCACTGATATGGGATCAGTATCTACTGATTCAATAGCAACACATAGAGGCGTTTCCACTGCAGCATGGTATTTAGAGAGATGCAATTTGTTAAGCGTTATAGTAATGCCGCGTACACACGGTCGTTTTTCGGCATGAAAAAAAACTAAATTTTTCAACATGCCCAAAAAACAATGTTTTTCCAACTTCATCATTAAAAACGATGTTGCCCACACACCATCGTTTTTGAAAAATGATGAACAAAGAGCGGTGATGTACAACGGCACTCTGAAGGGGAAGTTCTATTCGCCTTTGGGCTGTTTTTAGCTGATTCCTTGTTAGTAAAAGACGATTCGCGCTTTTTTGTCTGTTACAGCGTGAATGAATGTGCTTACTCCATTATGAATGGTAGTTTTACCAGAACGAGCGCTCCCGTCTCATAACTCGCTTCTGGGCATGCGCGGGTTTAAAATGTCGTTTTAGCCCACACACGATCATTTTTTACAACCCGAAAAATGACATTTTAAAAAACAACATTAAAAAATGCAGCATGTTCGAATTTTTTTTTGTCGTTTTTCAGAAGCCGAAAAACGATGTGAAGCCGACACACAATGATTTTAAATGACGTTATTAAAAACGTCGTTTTTTTGATGCCGAAAAAACGACCGTGTGTACGCGGCATAAGAAATTAAGTTGGCAATCCCAATCCACCTTTCAACTTATGTGGATAAAGCGTAGATTTAGAAATTTGCGGCTTAGTTGAACCCCAGATAAAAGACATGACTTTATTTTGAATGAGTCATAGGAAGTAAGCTGGTAATGGAGTGGGAAGCACCCTATATAAATATAAAAATTTAGGCAGTATAAACAATTTTATAGCGTTAAGTCTACCCATCCAAGACAGTGAATGAGTAGTCCAATTTCATTAAGCCTGAAGTTTGTTTTAAAAGAGGTAGATAGTGGCGAAGATATCTTTAAGGGAAATAGTGAGTTGAATGCCTAAATAAGGAAGTTGTTTTGAAACCCAATTAAACGGTAAAGAGGTTTGAGCGAGTTGAAGATCTGATTGTGGTAGAGATATGTTGAACGCATTTGATTTCGTGGTGTTAACATGAAGTCCTGAGATTTGGGCAAAATTATCTAATATTTTCAATAAATTTGGAGCTGATATGTGAGCATGTGACATGAAGCTGAGGATGTAATGTGTAGAGATGGCCTGCGGTTCGCCCGGCGGTCGTTTTGCGGCGAACTTTGCGTGTTCGCGGTCCACCAAACCGGCGGACATCTGGCGATGTTCGCAGCGGTCCGCAATGTTACATGGGTAAGAACTTTGACCTATGGACACATCCATCAGGTGGTGCAGGACAGCTAATTGAGACATTTCAGCACTACTTTTTGTCAGTGTAGGGAGAGGTTGGCGTTTCCAGCAAGGACAGACTTTAGCGACACAAATCGCTACCTAAAAGGTCCACAAAAGTCCTTTCAAGCACTGGTATAGGTGTGCTACTTGCTCTGCAGTATATAGGTGTTTAATACATTCCTTCATATACTTTTTGTCAGTGTAGGGAGAGGTTGGCGTTTCCAGCAGAGACAGACTTTGGCGACACAAATAGCTACCAAACAGGTCCACAAAGGTCTTTTCAAGCACTGGTATAGGCGTGCTACTTGCTATGCAGTATATAAGTGTAATATACACTTATAATATACTTTCGAATATAGAAAGCATATTAAAGTAGATTTGTATTGTGCACCATTGTGACTGGCGGTGTATTTGGTTACTGCTGAATTTTTGCCTCTTTCGCTGCGTTACCTTTGCTACACACATTTAAAAAAATTCCTGAAAAAAAGTGGCCCCCCAAAATGACAGATTTTGTTATATACCTTCTTCCACATATACTACGCTTCTCTAGAGACATTTGTTGTCACAGGGTCATTTAAAAAATGACAGGCAGAGGAAAAGGCAGGGGTGGTAAGGGTAGGGCAGGAGCACCAGGCCGGAGCCAAAGTGGGAAGTGGCACAATGTTCGTTCGATTACGTCAAAGGACGCACCAGACTTCATTGAGTGGCTCGCCACCAACACCACCATATACCCTCCACTTGAGTCACAGGAATTATTTTCCGATCCATCAGAAGACATTTCGGATGCGCAGCCATTCTTGGCATTGGATCAGGAAGAGGAGGTAGCAACAGCCGGCACTCAGCAGTCTGTACTCAGATCAGCCCAAGGAGGTTGGTGCCTGCTGTTGCTGCCTACTCCGAGATCTCTATTGCTAGTGATGGGGAAGGTGACGTAGATGATGACGTGTCTACAGACGTCATGTGGGTGCCCACAAGAGAGGAAGAGGAGGGGAGTTCAGAGGGAGAGATGGACCAGCAAATAGGGAGGAGAAGCAGGCCGAACTTACATTGCACAGGAGGGACAAACCAGACTCCTAATGTATCAGGAGCGAGCCATCAACCATGTACGGTCACATCTGGCGCTCCCAGGATGCCGGCCCATGGCTCCGCAGTGTGGGCTTTTTTTTAACGTGTCGCTGCAGACAATAGTGTTGCCATCTGCAGCCTTTGCAGTCAACGCATAAGTCGCGGTAAGCCCAACACTCACCTAGGGACGACCGCCTTAAGAAGGCCTCCCATCACCGAGCCCAGAGGGAGCAACGCCATCAGAACCCACAAAGCCACACTCCAGGCTCTCACCGTACAGCCTCTTCTCCTTTTCCTTCCCCCTCTATGCTCACAATTGTCCTCCACTCCACCTTCCTCACGTTTTTCTACAAAAAGGCAGGCTTCCGTGGCCCAAATGTTCGATTGTAAAAAAACGATGACGCCGGATAACCCTCTTGCCCAATGGTTGACTGCTGACTTGTCGGAACTGATAGCCCGCCAACTACTGCCATATAAACTGGTGGACTCGGAGGCCTTTTCGAAAATTTGTGGCCATTGGAACACCACAATGGAAGGTCCCAGGAAGGAATTTTTTTCACATAAGCATCTCAGAGCATGCAGAGGCATCCCAGAGCTATATGGCCATGTTCAGGGGCAAGTGAATGTATCTCTTGCGTTCATAGTCAGATCAGTGGCTAACACCGCTCAATTTGACAGTTGGTAAAGTGGTGTGCGACAACGGTGCCAATCTGCTGAGCGCGCTGAAACAGGGCAAAGTTACACACGTGCCATGCATGGCACACGTCCTATACTTGGTCGTGCAGCGATTCGTTGCCAAATACCCTGGGATCCAGGACGTCTTGCGGCAGACCAGAAAAATCTCGACCCATTTCATAAGATCTTACACGGCCATGGCTCGCCTTGCTGACATTCAGCAGCGACACAACCTGCCCGTCAGACTTCTTATTTCTGACCTCCCTTTCTGATGGAACTCAACATTGTATATGCTTGATAGGCTGCTCCAGCAGAAACGTGCAGTTAATGACTACCTGTACGAACTCTGTGGCAGGACAGGTTCTGGGAGCTTGTTTTTTTTTCACCGCACCAGTGGCTGCTCATGCGCGACTTCTGCAGACTTCTGCAGCCATTTGATGCGATCACCAACCTGGTCAGTCGCAGCCAGGGCGCCATCAGTGACATCATACCTTACGCCTTTTTTCTGGACCATGCAATGCATTGTGTCATTGATCAAGCCGTCGAGGAGCAGGAAGATGAGGAAGTCGCAATGCTGGATGAATTCCCAGGGGGGGCTACTCCACCTGAGACAAGTCAACAATGGGAGTCTGAAGAGGAGTCAGAGGAGGATGGTGCCGGGGCGGAGGAGGAGGAGCAAGAAGAGCATGCTTTTAACCATGGGTCTTCAAACTACGGCCCTCCAGTTGTTCAGGAACTACAATTCCCATCATGCCTAGTCATGTCTGTGAATGTCAAAGTTTTACAATGCCTCATGGGATGTGTAGTTCCGCAACAGCTGGAGGGCCGTAGTTTGAGGATCCCTGCTTTAAACCTTTCTGGGATCCCTGGTGTTGTCCGTGGATGGGGGGAGGAGAATGAGGACGACATTATCCTGGATGATGAGCAGGAGCCAGGCCAGTACAGCGCTTCCAGTTTAGTGCAAATGGGGGCCTTCATGCTCCAGTGTTTTAAGAGGGACCCCCGTATAAAAAGCATAAAGGGCAAGGACCAGTACTGGGTGGCAACATACTTAGACCCCCGGTACAAACAAAACATGGCGGAAATGTTACCACCATCACAGAGGGTTTCGGGTACCAATCCAACAGCACCTGCAAGAAGAGAGCGGTTTGAAGATGTCTTGGTCACTAATGATATGAGATCATTCTTTCAGCTGACCCATCGACAGCTGTCCTCCGGATCCAGCATCGGAGAAAGCCTAGACCGACAGGTGTCCGACTACATCGGGTTAACGGCCGATGTGGATGCTCTGAGAAGTGATGAACCCCTGGACTACGGCGTGGGCAGGCTTGACCTCTGGCCAGAGCTTGCACAATTTGCAATGGAACTGTTGGCTTGCCCCTCATCCAGTGTCCTGTCCGAAAGAACGTTCAGCGCAGCAGGGGGGGTCATGACCGATAAGCGCACTCGCCTAGCTCACAACAGTGTTGACTACCTCACATTTAAAAAAATGAATGAAGCATGGATCTCGGAGGAATTCAACACATGTGACCAGTAGACCATGTTTCATTCAAATTCTGGTGAACACCTGTGGGCTAATTTTTTGGGCCTGTACTGGCCGACACTTTTTTCTGTATCCGGTGAATGCCTAACGTACCACCAGCCACAGAATACAAGGTTGTTTGCTGTCAGGTGACCACCTGTGGCCGTGGGCTAATTTTTGAGGCCTGTAATTGCCGACACTTACTTCACTTACTTCTGTATCTGGTGAATGCCTATTGTACCACCAGCCACGGAATACAAAGTTGTTTGCTGTCAGGTGAACGCCTGTGGCCGTGGGCTAATACTATATGTACTCTCAAAGTACCTGAGCTATATTGCCTCTCATATGCAATTAATACTTGTTACTACTAATACTATATGTACTCTCAAAGTACCTGAGCTATATTGCCTCTTATACGCAATTTAATACTTGTTACTACTAATACTATATGTACTCTTAAAGTACCTAAGCTATATTGCCTCTCATATGCAATGTATTGGGATATTGACCTTGAACTAATTTTAAACGCTAAGCCTTGGTCGCATGTTGTAATGCGTCCATGCTTAGTAGCTCAACACCTTTCTTTATATGACACAGAGATGATGTATAGATCCCCAAACTCCTGTTGCGAGGAGTGACGCCTGGGGCCTAATACTAAATTTTTGCATAGAGAATCGCATTGAATTCCTTGATAACCGCAGTTGTGGTTCCCTCCGTTTACCAGTGCTGTTACAATGCCTAATGTACCACCAGCCACAGAATACAAGGTTGTTTGCTGTCAGGTGAACGCCCATGGCCGTGGGCTAATTTTTGGGGCCTGTAATGGCCGACACTTACTTCTGTATCTGGTGAATAGCTTAATGTATCTCCAGCCACAGAATACAACGTTTTTTGCTGTCAGGTGAACGCCCGTCGGCTAATTTTTGGGCTTGTAACGGCCGGCACTTACTTAAGTATCCGGTTTTTCACTTAATACTTCCGGTAGGTCAGTGTCCATGTTGTGGGACTATTTGTGCACAGCTAGTTAGTATTTTGTGGCTGCAAATATGACCTGCAGGTTTTTAATATTCGCATGCCTTTAAAGTCAATGGGGCCCGCCGCGAACTTGCGGTTCGTGGACATTTGCGAAAGTTCGCGGTTAACGTTCGCAAACCGTCCCGTCGGATGTTCGTCCATTACTAGTCATCTGCAAAGAGACATAGTTTATGGTGATGACCGCCTAATTCTATACCCTTGATGTCAGGATTGGTTCTAATTAGTTGTACTAGGGGTTCAATGAGTAAAGCAAAAAGTAAAGGGGAAAGGGGACATCCCTGTCTAGTACCTCTTTGAATATCAAACGTTGGTGACTTGTAACCAGCATATTTAATGTATACTTTTGGGTTGTTGTATAAGGAGGAAACCTAGGTTAGGAAATGATTACCAAAACACAATTTTTGAAGAGTGTACTGCATATATGGCCATGAAACAGAATCAAATGCCTTCCTTAGGTCTATCGACAGTAGGCAAGCTGGGATACGTCTATTCTTGGCCGCATGGATAAGTAAGAGTGCTCGTCTAATGTTATCTCCAGCTTGACGCTTAGGTATGAAACCTGTTTGGTCTCTATTTATTAAACGGCCGATTATATTATTTAATCTAATGGCCAGATTTTTAGCTATAAGTTTGATGTCTAAGTTTAGGAGTGATAGTTGGCCCAGGATGTAGAGTCGGAGTGTGGTTTAGGGATCATAGCTATAATAGAGGTCAAAGTCTCAGTTTTGAATGACTGTCCAGTCAGGATCGCATTAAAGGCTCTGGTAAGGACTGGCATTAAAATATGTGAAAATTTCCTATGATAGGCTGCCGAAAATCCATCAGGGCCCGGTCTCTTATGACGTTTTAGGGTTTTTATGGCATTTAAAACCTCTGTGTCTGTAATAGGGCTTTCAAGAAGTACACGTTGTTCTTGGTCAAGAGTTGGAAGGTTGATATTGTAAAACAGAGAGTCAGCTTTTGTAACATCAAAGTTCTAAGCAGGGGAATATAGTTTTGCCAAATTAGAGCGAAAAATCTCTAAAATCTTAACTGGGTTACTGGTGTACGGGATATTTTCAACCTGATGGGTGCCTGTGAATGTTGTGTTTATTTAAGGCTTCTAGCCATGGGTTTATTAGGTTTAATAGCCTTGAGATATTGTATATGTTGACGTTTGCGTATAAGTTTAACGGTCACCACCGTTTACGACCTTCCATCAACTACGACAGCTCATCTGACACACAGACAAACCAGCAGGCCTCCCATTTCCCAGAATAACGAGACTTGCTCCGTGTTCTCTGGTTTCAAATGAAGACAATTTTAATGGTTTCTTCTCAGCTTATATACAGTACAAGACATTAAAGGAACAATCAACTCCCCCACCCACACACTAAGGCTAATTACTAAACATTCCTTCATTAACAGCATTACAACCAAAACACCATCACACAATGCTCTCTTTCTAATCCACATCCCCAGACAGACGTTCTGTCTCCAACAAGTATATTCCACACATAAACAGTATTTAGCATATATAATTCAAGGTCTGGGAGCAGATCTGGATTAACACCTGTCTGTTACAACACCTTTACACAAGGACAATGAAATGTCTTCCAGGCCCTGACTCAATTAGCATGTCACTAGTCAGGGCTAATCATAGAATGAGTCACTATTGACTGGTTGGGCCAACATCTTGCAGTATCTCAAAATCCTGCAATACGAACTATCAGTGATGTCCCATCTCATGTAATACATGAATTTTGATTCACTTGCCACCCCATGCTCAAAGGGCACAGGGTGGACTCAGACCCAAGAGTTATCAGTGACGCTGACACAGGAGTATCCCCCATCCTCACAAAGTGTCTGGGTGTCCCGGGTCATTCCGTTACAATAAGTTTATCAGCCAAGTCTTTTTAAGAAGAGATCAAGATCTAGACGGGCCTGTTCCAATTTGTTAGTGGCATTCGGGGAGGTTTGAAATGCTGAGTGGCATGAATTGAAAACAGTCTTAAACTTAGCGAATAATAATTTGCGTTCTCTTTTAAGTTTAGATGCTTGTTGTATCAAACCCCCCCCCCCCCCCCAAAGAGTAATGTCAGAGATATCATCTGTATCATTAGTGTTCAAGTAGTCAGTTATCAATTTCTCAATGCTATGGGATGGGTGAGTCAAGATTGAGTCACTTATACACCAGGTTTTATTGTGTGATCTGGGAATAGTGGAGGAAATAGTAATAAATACTGCGCAATGGTAAGACCATGGAAAGGGGATGATTTTGGAAGAGATGACATCAGGCAACATACTAGTTGGGATTAAAATGTGATCAATGCACGGATTTGTGTGGATAAGAATAATGAGTATAACGTCTACTGGAAGGGTTTATTTCTCGCCACGTGTCTACTAAACTGTGTGTAGTGAGTAAATGTTGGAATGTTAGTTTAGACAAGTTTAGACAAGTAGGACCTGATGGAGACTTATCAAGAAAAGGGAGAACTGTAGCATTAGAATCCCCACATAGAATAACAGTGCAAAACTTATGAGCTTCTACCACCTGGAAAAGATGAGAAAGAAAAGCCATTGGGCGTTTATTGTGGTCGTAGTAAGATACAATTGTGACAGGGTTATCAGAAATGAAGCCAGTAAGACCCGGTTCACACTGGGGCGACTCGTCAGGCGACGCAGCCGCCTGACAAGTCGCGTCCCATTCTAGTGAATAGAACCGTTCTAATAGGAGCGACGCAAGTCGCTCCGACTTAGAAAAAGGTTCTTGTACGACTTCGGGGGCGACTCGGGGCGATTTGCTTTGACTTCTATACAGAAGTCATTTTGCAAGTCGCCTTAGAAGTCGTCTTCAGGTCGCCTGGCCGAGTCGCCCCCGAAGTCATGCCGCCCCTGTGTGAACCGACTCTAAGTAGTAAGTAGAATATATCTACCTTCAGGGTCTTTAATTTGTGACACAAGGTTAAACGGAGTGGAACGATGAAAGCCAATAAGGGTTCCACGCTGTTTAACCGTCGTTGATGCAGAATAAAACTGAGGATAGGAAGTTGAGACAAATTTAGGATGGGCTTTATTGGTAAAATGGGTTTCCTGAAGACAAATATGAGCTTTTTTAGTCATAAAGGAGCGAAGAGCCTTCGTACGTTTGTGAGGAATATTTAACCCTTGTACATTTAAAGATAAGACATTTATAGGAGCCATAAATCTAATAAGTTGAGCATTAATTTGTTACAGTCATAGCACTTACCAGGATCCAGAGTCACCGACCAGGGAAGAGGAAAGAAAAAGAGTAGGTGAGAAAAAAAAAAGAAAAAAATAAGTACAAAGTAAAACAATAGTTCTAACCCATAATACCAGAATTGCATCAAAAGAATAAAGAATAAAAATTGGGTGTAGGAACGTCTCAGAGAAGTGACCAAAACTCTCTGAGAAGGTCCAGGTCCACCAGGAGAGTCCCACATAACAATGTCAGGAGTCTCCTGGCAGTATAGGGGGCAGCAATTAAATCCTACGGAAAGACAACACCGGAGAACAACAGGAACCTACAAAAAACTACCGTAACTTAATAGTGTATTGCCAAAAATTGTAAAGACAGAGAACAGAAAAAAAGATTTGTTCCATATCTTAAACTGTTACTAAGCTTATAAACCATGAACCATAACTGTCAAAAAAATGGTTCCAGCAAATAGGTAGCAAGACTAGCTAGTAATGCTGGAGACCTTTGAGGAAAAGAGAAAATGCCTCTAGTCAGAAGATTAGTTCAATCTATAGTGTCCTCATTGACGGGCAATGAAATATCAAAGTGACCACGCTTATGCAGATTTTGATGCATGGTAAAAGGATGAACCAGGACCAGATTTAAATCGTTGCTGGGAAGATCGAGAGGCTGAGCGTCTGCGAGGGTTGGTGATCAAGTGTGGCTTTTTCCGCAAGGACCATTTCAATTAGTGCTGACTGTAGGTCCTCTGAGGAGTGGCATACATATTTAGTTTCCAGATGAGTGAATCTGAGACAAAAGGGAAAACCCCAGTGGTAGGAGATTTGGTTATTCTGAAGTATTTGTAATTGTGGTTTAAGAGCACGTCTCTTAGCTACTGTTAGTGGAGACAGATCAGTAAACAATTTAAAGGTATTACCCTGAAAGCTGAGGGTATCTTTACCTCTAGCTGCTGCTAGCAACTGTTCTATTATATCCCTAGGGGGACCATTAGGTTTCCGTAAAGCTAAAGCTCTATGCACTCTATCCATTTCAAGCCTATCAACAGGGACACCAGGTATTAGTTCCTGAAAAAGCGCCATTATAGTTGCCTGTAAGTCAAGGACAGTTTTAGGGATACCTCTGATCCTCAAATTTGATCTGCGATCTCTATTCTCCTGATCTTCTAAACGTGCCTGTAGAACAATGTTTTCTTCTTTAATAGATGACATTTCAGAGCTGTGGTACTGTGTAAGATTATCAATCATATTAACCCTCTGTTCCAGTTCAGAAGTTCTCTGACCTAGCTCATCCCAGAACCTGTATATAGCTCATCTCAGAACTCTGCACCCAGTATATAGCTCATCTCAGAACCCTGCACTCTGTACATAGCTCATCCCAGAACCCTAAACTCTGTACATAGCTCATCTCAGAACCCCGCACTCTGTAAATAGCTAATTTCAGAACCCTGCACTCTGTATATAGCTTATCTCAGAACTCTGTACACAGCTCATCCCAGAACCCTGCACTCTGTACACAGCTCATCCCAGAACCCTGCACTCTGTACACAGCTCATCCCAGAACCCTGCAATCTGTACACAGCTCATCACAGAACCCTGCACTCTGTACATAGCTCATCCCAGAACCCTGCACTCTGTACACAGCTCATCCCAGAACCCTGTACTCCTTACATAGCTCATCCCAGAACCCTGCACTCTGTACACAGCTCACCCCAGAACCCTGCACTCTGTACACAGCTCATCCCAGAACCCTGTACTCTGTACACAGCTCATCCCAGAACCCTGTACTCTGTACACAGCTCATCCCAGAACCCTTCACTCTGCACACAGCTCATCCTAGAACCCTGCACTCTGTACACAGCTCATGCCAGAACCCTGCACTCTGTACATAGCTCATCCCAGAACCCTGCACTCTGTACATAGCTCATCCCAGAACCCTGCACTCTGTACATAGCTCATCCCAGAACCCTGCAATCTGTACACAGCTCATCCCAGAACCCTGCACTCTGTACACAGCTCATCCCAGAACCCTGTACTCCTTACATAGCTCACCCCAGAACCCTGCACTCTGTACACAGCTCACCCCAGAACCCTGCACTCTGTACACAGCTCATCCCAGAACCCTGTACTCTGTACACAGCTCATCCCAGAACCCTGTACTCTGTACACAGCTCATCCCAGAACCCTTCACTCTGCACACAGCTCATCCTAGAACCCTGCACTCTGTACACAGCTCATGCCAGAACCCTGCACTCTGTACATAGCTCATCCCAGAACCCTGCACTCTGTACATAGCTCATCCCAGAACCCTGCACTCTGTACATAGCTCATCCCAGAACCCTGCACTCTGTATATAGCTCATCCTTGAACCATGCACGCTTTTTTTAAATGAATGTGCTGGGGTTTGTATGTATCTATGAGTCTCTTGCTTGTGGAACAATAATAAAAGGAACAAGAAAAAGCAATAATGCAAGGCAGCCCAAGTTTTGTTTAATGATGCCCATTAAGCGCCTCCCACTGTCAGAAGTTTGACCACGCCCACATTTGCCACAGCACGCTATGCAATGTTACTTCCTTCCTCAAGTGTCCCTCATTCTGAAGTTGGGAGGTATGGAACTGTGTAGCAAACTGTCAGTAGAACTAGGCAGCAAGCTGCACAAAAAAGAGCTTCCTCTGTAGCAGAAGGAATTTAGTGGACTTTGCTTCTTCAAGACACTAGCCAGTGTTTCCTTTAGCTTACACCCAGTATGCTGACTTCTAGAACTAAGAGGGGGATTTTAGCAACAACAGTCTGAAGGATTCCTTTAAGAGGTCTGTACTCATAAGGCTTCAATGTTTCAGGCCATCAGGTTGCCCGACTAAGACTGCATGGCAGCTTGTGCCTGAGGAGAGGCCACAGCCCACAGCCCCCTCCCCACCTGGACCTCTCTCTGTAAAGGAAGACCCAGAGCCCATGTGCTCATCAGATATACATACAGTTACCAAGCATGCATTGGGGCACATCCTCTTCTAATTGGCCAGGGCTGTATAGACATCCATGCTCTCATCTGCCAGGTTTCCTCCCACCTATTGTAGCTACTAGACCAGTGTGAAATTCCAGACAGCATGAGCAGTGCCAGAGAATACTGAGCAGACTTTGTTAAACAATCACAGCCTCTATTAGGCAGACATCACTCCAATTTGCCTAACTTTATCTCTGTTAGGCACAGAATACCAAAAACTAGCTCGCCTCTAGCACCTGCCTTGGGTGGCGCTACACATGCATATTAGAACATGTAATACTTTTTATGTGGACACACTAGTGCTGCTGCATCAAGTAGGCCTCATGAATTGTCGTTGGCCATGATTTTTGGATCATACCTCATCAATTTTGGTTTAATTTTGTAAAAAAGTTTGATTCTACATCTGTTTGACCATGCAAGTTTTTTGAAGTTCAGCATGTGCTATGTGCTTAATGTACCATGACCATTACAATTTTTCTTGGCAGGAAGAATGA
The DNA here is from genome assembly GCF_905171775.1 of Rana temporaria. Classification (NCBI taxonomy): domain Eukaryota; kingdom Metazoa; phylum Chordata; class Amphibia; order Anura; family Ranidae; genus Rana; species Rana temporaria. The sequence continues at coordinate 72,203,141 of NC_053495.1, forward strand.
CAGACAAGTTCACCAACCCTGAATTCCTTTAACGCTTTATTGAAATGTACAGGCAAATGCCTTTCCTTTGGAAGATCAAGTCCAAAAAGTATTCAGACTGCTACAAGAGGCGGCGTTTAGTTTAGTAAGCTAGCAGAACTGTGTATAGCTGTAAAGCTAATCCTTCAGTGAAGTATGTGCAGAACAACATTTTAAATATACAGTAATGTAGCACCTGTGTACTGTATGGTACCAGCATAGGTGTGCGCAGTCTATTGCATTAGGGTGTGCACCCCAAAGCTCAAACACACTACTGATCACTCACCATGTTCATTCATAAAGGGAAAGGGATGGTCAATTACATATTTACCGGCCCCTTCCTCCACTCATCCGAAAAAATCCTTGCAGCAACAGCTGGTGGGATAGGATGGAAGCTGGGGGTAGGAGGGAGCCAGGGAAGTAGGGGGGGACATGTGCTGTAAAGGGTGATTAGGGTGTGCCTAGGCACACCTGGCACACCCTGTGCGCACGCCTATGGGTACCAGTGCTAGTTAAAGTGGTAGTTAACTCTGTACTACCACTTTAACCTACAGGTAAGCCTATAATTCGGGATTTTCCTAGTTATCATGACGGAAAATCTGAGTTATATGATGACAGGAGGCGAATATCTTGCATTAATCTTTCTTTTTAATGCTCATAGCAGAAAACATAAACATTTGTTTCTTTAAATTTTTGAGAAAAAAAAACTTCATAGAACTACAGTACCCAGATGCCCCATGGACCCCTCCCCCATGTCCTTGACTCTATATAAGGGGCTGTCTGGTTCTCCTCCTCCTCTTTCTTTATGCGACGTTGGTAAATCCAAAATTTCTCGTAACTTTGCCGTAGTAGACAACACGTTCCACTGTGGTCTGGAGATCTGTCCCCGACGCTGGGAGTAGGCCAACCTGGCCTCGTCGACAGTAATACCTGGAGGATGCTCCGACGGTCATAACAGTGCTCAACTGGAACAAAAACAAAATAACCGTCATACTGGAACTCCAGAAACTTTTCTTATCTTCCGCATAGGCGTAGACTCCACCCCTCAATAACCTGAAACGAGAAAAGACATCGTGATAGGGTGGGTAGGGTGGGAAGATATTCGCCTCCTGTCATCATATAACTCAGATTTTCCGTCATGATAACTAGGAAAATCCCGAATTATATATCAGACAGGAGGCTTCATATCTTGCATGTTTAAAGCTAACAGACTTAATATGATACATGCAACAATGTTAAAGTATTGAAGAGGAAACATGACTTTGAGGTCGGAAGTAATAGCGACGAAACGTCGTTTCTGACGACCAATCCGCCGCTAGTAGGAGGTCTGAGAGAGAACCGCCCGATGTGACCACCTTAGTAGCCATGGCCCCTCTGGTGGAATGAGCTCCGAAGAGCGAGATGTCGATCCCAGCCATTTCCATGGCCGTTCTCACCCATCTGGCCAATGATGCTGAAGACACTGGTAGGTGGGGTTTCACATAAGAGACCAGTAATTGAGTACAAATGGGCGACCTCAGGGTTGCGGTCCGATGTTCATATTGCTGTAAACATCGCACCACGCAGATGTGTGGGTGGTCAGTGAAAAGGGGATAGAATACTGTCTGTATTCCCGTTTTCGTCCGACGAACCACAGAGAATCTAACTCCATCTGGCAGGAATTGGCGTCGGGATATGTCTAGAGCTCTAACATCCGAAACCCTTTTTATGGAAATAAGGCATAAGAGGGTAGAAAGTTTGACAGAAAGTTTCTTCAGAGAGAGGGCCTCATTGTCCCCCCACGAAGCGAAGAGTTGTAGAACCCGAGAGACATCCCAAGTGGATTGATACCTTGGTCGGGGAGGTCGTTTGAATCTCACTCCCCGTAGAAGTCTACAGACCAGAGGGTGTTTACCCACTGGTGCTGCGTCAACCTGACAGTGATAGGCCGATATGGCAGACCTATAGACATTCAGGGAACTGTAGGATCTACCTGTCTCATACGCGTCTGCTAAGTAGTTCACTACCGCTGCTACAGGTGCATGAACGGCATCAATTTGCCGTTGATCACACCAACGAACCCACATGGTCCAGGCAGATCTGTACGCCGACCTAGTCCCGGGGGCCCAGGCCAGGGCGAGGAGATCTCTAGCCGATTGTGAAAAATTGATGTCAGTGGTTCCGAACCCGATACTAACCATGCTAGCAGTGGGAGGTTGCCCTCCAGCAGCAATGGATGGCAACCCTTGGACGCGTTTGATAGGAGCTGAGGTGAGAAGGGAAGCAACCGGGGGTAATCGATTGACATTCCCAGCAGAAGGGGAAACCACGGTTGCGTTGGCCACCAGGGGGTGACCAACACCACCGTCGCCCCTTGAGTCACTACCTGTAGAAGGGTTCTGGTGATCATATTGAACGGAGGGAACGCATACTGTGTCCCTCTCGTCCAAATTTGACGGAATGCATCGACTGCCAATGCTTCCGGATCCGGCCTCCAGCTGTAAAAACGGAGTAGTTGTCTGTTGAGGCGGGAAGCGAAAAGGTCCGTATGAAAGGGACCCCACATTGTTTGTAAGGTCAGGAAAACTGAACGATCCAGTGACCAGTCGCTGGAATCCGTCAGATAACGCGAGTTCCAATCTGCGACTGTGTTGGAAATCCCGGGGAGGTATTCCGCTACCGGAGTGGTATTTATTGACAGACAGAATTGCCAGAATTCTGACGCGATGTCTGCTAATATCTTGGATTTTGTTCCCCCCAAGCGGTTGACATATTGAACCGCTGCTATGTTGTCCATGCGTAAGAGTACGCATTTGTTGGACGTATGTGGAAGAAAACTTTTGATCGCAAAGAATGCTGCCAAAAGTTCCAAAGCATTTATGTGGAGGCGAGTTTCCTCCACTGACCATTTCCCCCCGGTGGTAATTTGTCCGCATCGAGCGCCCCAACCTTGGCGACTCGCATCGGATTCTATGATCACATCTGGGTATGAATTGAAAATTGTTCTGCCGTTCCATTCTACTGCGTGGCGGAGCCACCACAGCAATTCCTCCACTGCGTCCGAGTCTAACGAGACTTCGTCTGCGTATCGCAAGCCCTGGCGCAGATGGAGTGTTTTTAGGCGCTGTAGAGCGCGATAGTGTAAGGGTGCTGGGAAGATTGCCTGAATAGACGCCGATAGAAGGCCTACTATGCGAGCAATCAACCGCAGGGATACCTGTCCTTTGCGCAACGTGGCTCTGATTTCTTTGCGAATCAGAGCTAGTTTCGCCTTCGGTAAGAGGAGCAAAGCCTGTTTGGTGTCTACCAGAAAACCCAAGAATTCCATCTCCTGAGATGGTACCAGAACGGATTTCTTGTAGTTGATAAGGAATCCGAGTTCCCTCAGCAAGGACACCGCCCATTGGCTGTGTAGGGTCGCTTGTGTTCTGGAACGTGCCATGATCAGCATGTCGTCCAAGTAGATGATTAGTCGTACCCCCCTGCTCCTCAGAGCAGCTACTACTGGTTTGAGTAGTTTGGTGAAGCACCAGGGGGCTGATGACAATCCGAATGGAAGGCAGGTGAACTGCCACATTCGGTCCCGCCACAGAAATCTTAGGAAAGATTGAGATTGCTTGTGCATAGGGACCGTAAGGTATGCGTCTTTTAGATCTATTTTTATTAGCCAGTCTCCCGGCCACAGGAGGTCTCGTAACAGGTGAATACCTTCCATCTTGAAATGGCGGTATGTCACGTGTTGGTTGAGTTCCCTCAGATTTATGACGGGGCGGTAGCCGCCGTCTTTCTTCTTTACTAGAAAGATGTTGCTGACGAATCCGTTGGAGAGGGGGTCTACCTCCTGAACCGCTCCTTTGGCCAGCAGTTCCTTGAGTTCCTCGTCTATTAATTCTACGTTTTGAGTAGCAAAATGAATAGGAGGGGGTATGACATTCAGTGTTGGGGGAGACACGAACTCTATCCGGTAACCCGTTACCGTCGAGAGGATCCATGCGTCCGCCGAGATCGTGGACCAGGCGTGGGAAAAATACATCAGTCTCCCCCCCACCTGTGTGTGTGGAATCGTATGTAGAGATAAACTCACCGGTCGGTGGTCTCGATCTGGGGAATCCACGTCCTCCGCGTCCTCTCCAGGGTCGTCCGCGAGGAGGGAAGAAGGGTGGTGGTTGAGCCATCGGCATGGTGTACGGCTGTGGAGCAGGAGCATACTGCTGGTTTGGTCTTGCATAGGGCCTGTACTGAGCCATGCGGCCGGTAGATCGCCCTCTGCCTCTACCGGCCTTGCCAAAAACCTTGCCCGGTTGAGATTTCCGTAGCGAGGTCTGTGCCTTGTCTAGGCTTGAGAATAAGCTGACAAACTTATTTATATTTTTTTTATTAGGTCATCACCGAATAGAAGGCCATCGGCGGATGGTCCCGGTTCGTTCTCAGCGAGATGGCTTAGTTGGGGGTCCAACTTCATCAATATGGAACGTCGGCGCTCCACTGAGCAGGTCGTGTTAGCAGTGCCCAGCAGGCATATAGCCCGTTGCGCCCAGCCTCTAAGCTGTGTCAGGTCAACAGGTTGGGCTGCTGACGCCGCCTGTTCTGACAAGTTTAAGATTTTGGTGAGCGGACCAAGGAGGTCCAAAATGCGGTCTTGAATGACTTTAAAGGACCGCTCGATGCCTTTTTTGGCGTATTTCCCGGATCTCGTGAGATATTTAAGTAATACCGGGTCTATCTCTGGGGTGATAGCCACTTTGTTTGCCACCTGAGGTCTGGGGCATTCTGCCCGCAATTTATTGCGGTTGCCTCTATCTAAAGACCGTCTGGTCCATAATTCAAGATATTGGGCCACATGAGGTAATGGGGTCCAGTCCCCTGAACGAGGATGTGAAATCTCGTCCGGATTAAACAGGGATTGCCCCTGGGCATCCAATATGGCATTTTGCAACACTTCAGTGTTGGCATCTGCCGTAAACCCCGTCTCCTCTTCCTCACTTATGTCAGAGTCAGAGGTCTCGGCGTTGTCAGACAATTCAGATTCGTCTTCAGACGTGTCAAATGAATTTGGTTTAATGCGCCTAGCGGCTCTTTGCCCTTTTATAATCTCCTTGGGGCCCAAGGGTCGCATGTGGTCTGGCCTGTGTGAGGCCTGGCAGGTCTGGTCAGATCCTGCTTGGGGCACATTATAAACTTCCCCTGCCGGGGAGTCGAGGTGCACTGACAAGTGCTTCAACTTTTGGGATGCCTTGCCCTTAGTAGGGGGGCAGCCCGAGGTGGATGGCACTGGTAACTGGTGTTTTGCATTGGCTGTCAGCGCTGCATGGATTGATTTTGAAATCAGTTCTTGAATTTGAGTTGTGGATAGCAGATGTGTCGCATCCATATCCACTACCTCTTTTGCCACCTCAGTATTTGCCATTTTTACCACTTTTCAATCTTTAAATATATATATATTTTTTACAATCTTTTGGAACCAGAGAGCTTGTCAGGGATAAATCACTGACCTCTCCCACTATTAGTTAATAGGCAGGGCGGGGGGGTTAGAGCACTCTATTCCCGATTGGCCTAGTCAGGGATAGTGTGTCTAATCGTTCCCCCCAAGCTTATTAAGGTACCTGACCGAGGTTAAGCAGCAGCCGTATCGTCCAGCGCTCCCCTGTGCTCTCCGTCCGTACAGTGAGAGTCAGGGGACGGCGCGTTGCTAGAAAACTCCTCGGCCGTAATCTCGCGAGATTACGGCCGAGAGTGTTCTGATAGGTCGGCTGACGGTGCAGAGGCGTGTCGAGGACACTCGTCGCTCGGCCACGCCCCCGTGCAGGAGAAAAAGCCCGCGAAGCGCGGCTAAGTGAAAGGGGGGAGGGAAGGTGGATGAGGAGAGGGCCGTGTATTACGGAGCCTGACTAAGCCAGGATGTCAGTCAGGGTAATACACGGCTCGGAATCGCGGGATTCCCGCGGCAACCTGTAATACAATTACATAATAGATACCAAAATCTACATTCCATAACATATATAAACAAATAAATAAATAAATCAATAAATAAATCAATAATTAAATCAATAATGACAATCAATATGACACAAAGAAAATTTTTGTACTTATCTCTATGCCATGAGCAGAAAGAAAGAGGGGGAGGAGAACCAGACAGCCCCTTATATAGAGTCAAGGACATGGGGGAGGGGTCCATGGGGCATCTGGGTACTGTAGTTCTATGAAGTTTTTTTTTCTCAAAAATTTAAAGAAACAAATGTTTATGTTTTCTGCTATGAGCATTAAAAAGAAAGATTAATGCAAGATATGAAGCCTCCTGTCTGATATATAATAAGGCTTACCTGTAGGTATAAAGAATATCTCCTAAACCTTACAGGTTTAGGAGATATTCCCCCCGCAATGCGCCGCTGACTGCAGCGGCGCATGCGCAGTGGGGATCCTCGGCTAGGGGGCGGGCAGCCGCCGGACCTTGCTGGAGAGAAGTCTCCCGCGCGCATGCCCGGGAGTGATGACATCGCCGCTCCAGCCAATCACAGCGCTGAAACGGCAATACCCGGAAGACACGCCGAGGAAAGATGACATCTCCCTTGGCGTGGACCAGGTAAGTTCCTTTCACCTCAGTAAGTATTTCATAATCAGCTAGTATGTGGTGCATACTAGCTGATTATGGCTTTTGCTTTTCATGTTAAAAAAAAAAAAAGCTTTTGCTTTTGCTTTTCATGTTAAAAAAAAAAAAGACAGCGGGTATACAACCGCTTTAAATTTAAGGGTAGATCAGAATGTAATTAAACTCTGATCCAGACTGTTAAGTGCAAAACAGGGTCTCTGTCTCAGTTTGACTGTACTGTGGGCTTATTCTGTTGTACTGGGGTGTTCTTCCAGCCCGGTGCTGCAGGTGGCAGCAGTGGAGTCAAGGTTTGGGTTCTCTTTCCCAGCAGCCAATCAGGAGGGTTTGTCCTCGCTGTGCATGCTGGGAAGGAGTATTTATGAGGCAAACACCATTGGTTCTGGGTCTTCTTCGTCCACAGTGGCACCCACCTTTAGGGTGACCACATCACGGCGCCCTGGCGTTATGGCCTACCTGGCCGGGGTGTGCGTTCCACGCAGTGTTCCTGGTTTCCGGGGCCATGCTGACCCGCAGCATCTGAACAGCGACGGGGACCCAGTGAGTGACTGGGTTCTCATCTTTGAGGATCCCAAGCTGTACTGCCGTTCAGTGGGGAGTCAGTCTGAGGAGCGCCATTGAGAGGCTGGCGGTCCAAAAGGGCCTGGACAAACCACCGGGGATCAAGGTAGCCGGACACTGAAGGATTGATCACCTGTTAGTCGGTACCTGGACGACAAGTTGAAGGAGATCCAGACGCAACTCATGATGTAAAGCGCTGCGCAAACTGTTGGCGCTATATAAATCCTGTATAATAATAATAATAATAATAATAATAATAATAATAATCTAAGGAGAGATATCTCCAAGAATTCAATCCAGAGAGGGCCTGTGGCAGAGGTATCTTTCTGGGGCTCACTGAGAGGAGTCTGTGGCAGAGACTTTCTCCCAAGTTCAAGTTCACCAAGGAGGATCTGTGGGAGAGACTTTATCCTACAATTGTCCGAGTGATACTCCGGCTGCCAGGTCAGTGAGAGAGGCCTGTCCTGGTACGCTAAACCTATTCCGGCAGGAGTGGTGCAAAGAAGTGTTACGTTTGGAAGCAGGACTGTTTCCTATCATTACGCCTGAATCTGCTATTCTCCTTTCTTCTTCAACTTTACTTTCCTCACCACAAGTTTACTGTTTTTACCCGGCTGGGTAATAAAGAGCACAGCAATGAGCACCTGTCGTAGACATTCCTTTACTTCTACTACATGCAATACGCATCATTCACCCCTAGGAATTTCGGAGGAGCCATGAGGTAACATGCCGCCCAAAAAATCCAGCAGCTCCACTGGGGGTAATGCTACAATAAGAACAGTGTTCAAAAAGGAGCTAAATAAAGTACAGTGGGGATCGAAAGTTTGGGCACCCCAGGTAAAAATTTGTATTAATGTGCATAAGGAAGCCAAGGAAAGATGGAAAAATCTCCAAAAGGCATCAAATTACAGATTAGACATTCTTATAATATGTTGTAGCGCCTGTGTACTTTCAGTCCAGGTGCAATGTTAAATTTAGAGGGGGGTGAGAGAGTTAGTTTACTCTCATCCAGCTAATCTGTGTAAATTGGGCCTCTACTCTGGCTGGGATGTGCTGCGGGTTCATTCTGTGTTCCAGAGATGCCTTCCCATTTCTGGGCGACAGGTGGCGGCAGTGGAGTTCAGTTGTGAGGCGCCTCTTGCCAGCAGCCAATCAGAGGAGTTTCTCTCTCGCGGTTGGCATGCTGGGGGAGGGTACTTCTAGAGCGGACGCCATCTTTGGGATGTAGTTCCTGGTTCCGGGTGCGGCACAGTAGAGGCAGAGGTTGTTCAAACTTCGATGTTGGCATTTCTCCGGGCTTAGTGATGGGCGGATCAGGCCCAATTGCATTGGTTCAGGTGCCTCTGGAACAGGTGGGGCAGGATTTCCAAACACTGGGTCAGTAGGCCTAGGTGCCTTGGGCAACGGTACTGGTTTGAACTGCTGTGAAGATCTCTCAGATCCAGAAAAATGGATTCAATAAAATTTCAGTAAATTTTGGATGGTAACTTGATGCCATCTGTGAAAAAGCTGAAGTTAAAGAGAGGATGGCTTCTACAAATGGATAATGATCCTAAACACACCTCAAAATCCACGGGGGATTACATCAAGAGGCGTAAAGGGGTGCAGAAGTGCAGGGGGCTGTGTAATGTCTATCCATAGATTTTCAATTATGTTGAGGTCAGGAGATTGTGAAGGCCATGGCAAAACCTTCAGTTTACGCCTCTTGATGTAATCCCCCATGGATTTTGAGGTGTGTTTAGGATCATTATCCATTTGTAGAAGCCATATGCACTGGGGGAGGAGCCCACGTTGAGGGACCTGTTGCAAGCCATCAATGCCTGTAGGGATTCAATATCGGGCTTGGATACCGAGTTAAAGGGCATTAAGGGCGAGCTTCTTTCAATGGGGGACAGGGTAAGCAAGACAGTGGAAAAAATGATTGTGTTAGAGGAGAGACTTAGCACAGTGGAGGACGACTTATCCCCCCTTAAACTAGCATTTACTGATATGAAGAAACAAATAGATAAACATGCTGCAAGAATCGACGAATTAGAAAACAGAAATCGCAGAAACAACATCAGGATCCTAGGCATGCCGGAACAGAGCGAGGGCGCCGATACGATTACATTCCTGGAGGGATGGTTTAAGGAGGTTTTCGGAGGTACATCCTTTACACCATTTTTTGGAATTGAGCGGGCACACCGAACCCCCTTTAAACCTCAACCAGCAAATAAATATCCCAGACCACTACTTCTTAAAATGTTTAATTACATTGATAAAGTGACGCTGCTTCGGAAGGCTAGAGAAAAGGGAGATATTTTTTTTAACGGGGCAAGACAAACTAAAATTAGACAATAATCTACAAATACAATTAAAATTACCAAGGTGGCAATACACACGTTATGTATGTGCTACTGGGCTGTTCTTCACAGCCCAGTAGCACATTCTGCTACAACCTAAGAACCAAGGGCTCACTGTGTTCCTGGCTGACAGACCAAGGAGAACCCTCCGCTTCTTACCATCACTGCTACTAACCACCAGGATCTATTATGCTTGGATGCGATTTCATCGCTACTTTTCCCTGTCATCTTGGGCCTCCCTAGGTCACAACCCACATATTGACTGGGAATCTGAATAGAGTTTCTATCACCTTACTGCCAGAAACTATGCTGCCCAGCAACATCTCAATCTCCTGCTTCTTTACTCTGCTTGGAATCACATGCTGAACTGTGTCAGGTAGTCTCCAAATGCTAACAAGAATACCTGGATGTATTCAGAAAACAGGGTACAGACACCCTTCCTTCGCACAGACCAAATGACTGTCCCATTGAACTTCTTCCTGGGGCAGAGGTTCCGAAGGACTATATTGATGAGAACCTACAGAAAGGGTTCATTCGCCCCTCAACTTCACCAGCCGGTGCAGGTATCATTTTTGTGGAGAAAACAGACCAGTCACTAAGGCCATGTGTGGACTACCGTGACATAAATAAAATGACAGTCAAGAACCGCTACCCCTGCCCTTTATTCCTGAACTCTTTCAAAGACTCAAGTCTGCAAGCGTGTTTACCAAACTTGACTTACGAGGAGCCTATAACCAGGGTTTACCTAGATCATTTTGCACCCGGGGCGGATCCAATATCTGGCACCCCCACGTTAAAATTTAAAAACACCCCACTGTGCCCCCTGCATACTTTTGCATCCTTTAATATTTCTTTGTTACTACTGTGTACCCGCCCTCCTCAACTGCACCTCTGTACCCCTTTACATCACACAGCCCTCTGGACCCCTTTACATTACACAGCCCCCTGCACCACTTTACATTACACAGCCCCCTGCACCACTTTACATTACACAGAACTCTTGACCCCTTTACATTACACAGCCCCCTGCACCCCTTTACATTACACGGCACCTCTGCACCCCTTTACATTACACAGCCCCCTGTACCCCTTTACATTACACAGCCCCCTGCACCCCTTTACATTACACAGCACCTCTGCACCCCCTTACATTACACAGCCCCCTGTAGCCCTTTACAATACACAGCCCCCTGCACTACTTTACATTATACAGCACCTCTGCACCCCTTTACATTATACAGAACTCTGCACCCCATTACATCACACAGCCCTCTGGACCCCTTTACATTACACAGCCCCCTGCACCCCTTTACATTACACAGCACAGCCCTTTGGACCCCTTTACATTACACAGCCCCCTGGACCCCTTTACATCACACAACCCTCCTGCACCCTTTACATTACACAGCCCCCTGCACCACTTTACATTACACAGCACCCTGCACCACTTTACATTACACAGCCCTCTGCACCACTTTACATTACACAGCACCCTGCACCACTTTACATTACACAGCACCTCTGCACCCCTTTACATTAAACAGAACTCTGCACCCCTTTACATTACACAGCCCTTTGGACCCCTTTACATTACACAGCCCTCTGGACCCCTTTACATTACACAGCCCTTGCACCCTTTTACATTACACAGCCCCCTGCACTTCCGCACCCCTTTACATTACACAGTACACAGCACCCTTTTACATTACACAGCACCCTGCACCTCTGGACCCCTTTACATTACACAGCCCCCTGCACCTCTGGACCCTTTTACATTACACAGCACCCTGCATCACTGCACCCCTTTTACATTTTTTATTTCTAGACTCATTAAATGCTAATCCTCACAGACCATAAAAACCTTGAATATTTGCGAACTGCAAAACATCACAGACCGCGTCAGGCCTGCTGGGCGCTCTTTTTCTAATGCCGGGTACAGACGAGAGGATTGATCCGCAGATACAGTCCGCCGGACCGTATCCGCGGATAAATCCTCTCGAGGATTTCTGCGGATTTGGATCCGATGGAGTGTACTCACCATCGGATCGAAATCCGCGCCGAAATCCCATCGCGATGACGTGTCGCGCCGTCGCCGCGATGATGATGCGGCGACGTGCGCGACGCTGTCATATAAGGATACCCACGCATGCGTCGAATCATTACGACGCATGCGAGGGAGGGAATCAGACGGATCGATCAGACGGATCGATCCGGTGAGTCTGTACAGACCACCGGATCGATCCGCTGAAGCCGATTCCAGCGGATAGATTTCTTAGCATGCTAAGAAATTTTTATCTGCTGGAAATCGGTCGGGCCGAAAAAAATCAGCGGAAAAAGATCCGCTGGGATGTACACACCAGCGGATCTATCCGCTGGAACTGATCCGCAGATCAGGGGCCTAAAGGTTCGCTTTTCATATCACTTACAGACCTGGATCAAAGAACACCAAACCTGATGCGTTATCACGCATGTTTGAGCATTCAAAAGACATAACTTCACCAGGTACCATCTTACCAGCCGGAAGCTTCCTTCTGTTACAGTCAGACCTACTACCAAAATTACAGCAAGCCTCAGCAGGTACAGCCAATCCTCCAGGGGTCACATTGCAGGCAAAGAATGGCCTACTATGGAAACGGGAGCAAATCTTTGTGCCAGAAACCGCCCGAGTGGCTGTCTTAGGGTTCTGTCATGATCACCCGTTAACAGGCCATTTCGGAAGCCACAAGACCATAGAGTTGGTACTATGTACATTCTGGTGCCCTGGATTGGAGAAGGATTGCAAGGCTTATGTCAACGCATGCACTGCATCTGCATTCGGAGCAAGAACACCAGAAATAAAGCTTGAGGTTTACTTAAACCCTTACCTGTACCTGATAAGCCTTGGAAGATGATCGCCATGGATTTTGTTGTGGCGCTTCCACCATCTGAAGATTGTTCTGCTATTTTTGTGGTGGTGGACCGCTTATCAAAAATGGCACACTTAATACCCCTGAAGGGTACCCCGTCCGCTTTTGAGACCGTTCGGGTCTTTATCAAGGAGGTTGTCAGACTTCATGGCATTCCGATGAACATTGTGTGAGACCGTGGAGTCCAATTTACTTCAAGATTTTGGAAGGCATTATGTATGTCTTTAAGGATTGAACGCTCTCTTTCCTCAGCTTACCATCCCCAGACCAATGGGCAGACAGAACGGACCAATCAAACCCTGGAGCAACACATCCAATGTTTCACGTCCTTTGCCCAGGATGACTGGGTATCTCTTTTGCCAATAGCAGAGTTTGCTTATAATAACGCCAGTCATTCTGCAACCAAACAATCTAACTTTTTTGGAAATTATCACCCAACCTTCCTACCTGATCTGATTCCTGAAACTGCTGTCCCTGCTGTCCAGAGTACTCTGGACTTCTTTTCCGCTAATACCTTGTTGTTACAGGAGGTAGTCATGAAGAATGTTTGACAGGAAGAGAAGAGGGGAACTGTTGCTACAACCAGGGGACCAGATATGGCTTGCCATGACAAACTTGCCCGTCAAAAAAGCTGGCACCGAAATTCATAAGACCATTTCTGGTAGGGAGAAAAATTTATGATGTATGTTATGAATTAACATTACCAAAGTCCCTTAAAGTGTTCTATGTATTCCTGTTGAAACCGGCAGTACCAAATCCATTTGCGATCATAGTTCGGGACCCCCTGCAACTATTACCATTAATAGGGATGAGGAATTTGAAGTCAAGGCCATCATAGACTGCAAGAAGAGAAGGGGGCAAATACAACATTTAATTAAATGGAGAAGTTATGGTCTGGAGTAGGGATGAGCCCAATGTTCAAGTCGAAAGTAAGTTTGTCTCGAACATCGGGTGTTCTGGTGTTCGCCGTTTGGGGACCTGGGTCCTGTCCCAGGGGACATGTATCAATGCAAAAAAAGTTTTAAAAAGTTTCAAAAAAATCCATACCAGACCCTTATCCGAGCACGCAACCTGGCAGGCCGCAGGAAAATAGGGGGACAGAGAGTGCCCCCCCCTCCTGAACCATACCAGGCCAAATGCCCTCAACATGGGGAGGATGCTTTGGGGTCTGACCCCCCAAGCACCTTGTCCCCATGTTGATGGGGACAGGAGCCTTATCCCCACAACCATTGCCCAGTGGTTGTGGGGGTCTGTGGGCGGGGGGCTTATTGGAATCTGAAAGCCCCCCTTTAACAAGGGGACCCCCAGATCCCGATTCCGCAATGTGAATTGGTAAGGGGTACAGCCCCTACCATTTTACCCAGAAAAGTGTAAATAAAAAAATAAAAAAAAGACAAGAGACAGCTTGGGACTAGGAATGAGCCGAACACCCCCCATTCGGTTCGCACCAGAACCTTCGAACGGACTGACAGTTCGCGCGAACATTTAGAACCCCATTGACGTCTATGGGACTCGAACTTTCGAATTCAAAAGTGCTAATTTTAAACACGGTAGTTTTTTGTGATTGTAACGGTCACCACCGTTTACGACCTTCCATCCCATCCAAGACAGCTTATAGACACTCCACAATCAGGCAAACGAACACGACCCATAAGAATTCCCCCAGAAACGAGACACACAGCTCTGTTTGAGGTTTAAAACAGGGAATGAATCTTTATTATCTGCACATAGTAACACATTTCTCTTCAAAATACATCCCTCCCACCCTTGGGAAACAGGGTGGGTTAAATTGTCCAATGACAATGGTGATACAGGTCAGGTGTGTTCAAACTTCTCCTTCAGTAAACAGTCTTAGCAGGGGGGGGTTGCTGGAGTGATTCCCCCCCTTTCCTCACAGCAAGACACTTAAACATCCCATAATAGGTATCCAGACTGTCTACCAAGCTCCAATCCACATAGCAGACTTAGTTACCACAATAGACAATGGAATGCAATCACATCCCACCCCTTTCATCACAGCAAGCTTACTAGTATACATCAGCCAACACACAATATATATACAATATATACAATATCTGACCGCATTAAATGTGACTAGCACAGACCATAGTGGGGTTCTCATTCACCCTCTGCCCCTAAAGTCACTCCTGTTACAGTGATGAAATAAAACAACGTTTTAAAAAACATCATTTAAAATGATCATGTGTGGGCTTTATGTCGTTTTTTTGTCTTCTAAAAAACGACAAAAAAAAAATTCGAACATGCTTCAATTTTTTATGTTGTTTTTCAAAATGTCGTTTTTCATAAAAAATGATTGTGTGTGGGCTAAAACGACGTTTAAAACAACGTTTTTAAACCCGCGCATGCTCAGAAGCAAGTTATGACGCGAGCTTGAATGGAACAGAGTGCCGTCGTACGTGTTGTACGTAACCGCGTTTTGCTAGAGCATTTTGAAAAAACGATGGTGTGTAGGCAACGTCGTTTTTTAAAATGAAGTTTGAAAAACTTCGTTTTTTTCATGAGAAAAAACAACGTTTTTTTACAAGACAAAAAACGACCGTGTGTACGCGGCATAATATGCAAGTTATTGTCATAAATTGTCTTTAATAACCCGGGTCTTGCCCCAGGGAACATGTATCAATTAAAAAAAAGTTTTAAAAACGGTCGTTTTTTTCTGGAGCAGTGATTTTAACCACTTCCAGACCTTAGGTGTTTTCTCAGATTTGGTGTTTGCAAGACTAAAACAGTTTTTTCTGCTAGAAAATTACTTAAAACCCCCAAACATTATATATATTTTTTTTCTAACACCCTAGAGAATAAAATAGTGGTCATTCCAATACTTTTTGTCACACCGTATTTGCGCAGCGGTCTTACAAGCGCACTTTTTTTGGAAAAAATTCACTTTTTTGAATAAAAAAATAAGACAACAATAAATTTGGCCCAATTTTTTTATATATTGTAAAAGATAATGTTACGCCGAGTAAAATGATACCCAACATGTCACGCTTAAAAATTGCACCCGCTCGTGGCATGGCGTCAAACTTTTACCCTTAAAAATCTCGATAGGCGATGTTTAAAAAATTCTAGAGATTGCATTTTTTGAGCTACAGAGTAGGCCTAGGGCTGGAATTATTGCTCTCGCTCTAACGATCACGGCGATACCTCACTTGTGTGATTTGAACACCATATTCATATGCGGGCGCTACTCGCGTATGCGTTCGCTTCTGCGCGCGAGCTCGTCGGGACGGGGTGCTTTAAAAAAAAAAATTGTGGGTTTTCTTATTTATTTGTATTTATTTTATTACTTTTTACACTGAAAAAAAAAAATTGATCACTTTTATTCCTATTATAAGGAATGTAAACATCCCTTGTAATAGAAAAAAGCATGACAAGTCCTCTTAAATATGAGATCTGGGGTCAAAAAGACCTCAGATCTCATAATTAGACTAAAATGCAAAAAAAAAAAAAAAAAAAATTGGAAACTGTGATTTTTTCAAATGACAAAAAAAAAAATTGTCTCTTTAACCACTTCCATACCAGCCCATTGTAAAATGACGTCCACAACGGACCTCTAACGATCCGGGTGGACGTCATATGACGTCCTGGGCTTTGCGGGTGGATATCTGAATGATGCCTGCAGCTAGAGGCATCATTCAGATATCCTTTCTCTTGTGCCGGCGATTCTGCACAACGTAAGAACGATCATAGCGGCGGTTCCGCCGCTAGATCGTTCTTACAGGCGGCAGGAGGGGACATCCCCTCCTCCCGCCGCCATCCGGTGCTTCTCCGGGCTCTCCCGTTCCATCGGGGGCCCGGAGAACGAATCGTCCGGCGCTGGCAGGAAGCATAGAGATGACTGATGACCAGATGGTCACCAGTCATCTCTATGACCGTCGGAGGACCCGGGCGCGATGTGATGACGTCACGCCCGGGTCCCCGTAAGTAAACAAAGCCGCAATTGCTGCTAAGCAACAACAAGCATGAGATCGGTGAATTTTTTTTCACCGATTTCATGCTTTCCAGCCTGGAGGAGAGATGTGGGGTCTTATTGACCCCGCATCTCTCCATAAAGAGTACCTGTCACACACATTCCTATTACAAGGGATGTTTACATTCCTTGTAATAGGAATAAAAGCGATAATAAAAAAAAAAAAAAAAAAAAAAGTGTAAAAAATTAAATAAATATGTAAAAAAAAAAAAAAGAAATCAATTTTTTTTTTTTTAACGCCCCTGTCCCCAGTAGCTCGCGCGCAGAAGCGAACGCACACGCAAGTCCCGCCGACATATGTAAACGCCGTTTAAACCACATATGTGAGGTATCGCCGCGTGCGTTAGAGTGCCAGCAACAATTCTAGCACTAGATCTCCTCTGTAAATCTAAACTGGTAACCTGTAAAAAATTTCAAAGCGTTGCCTATGGAGATTTTTAAGTACCGAAGTTTGGCGCCATTCCATGAGTGTGCGCAATTTTAAAGCGTGACATGTTAGGTATCTATTTACTCGGTATAACATCATCTTTCATATTTTACCAAAAAATTGGGCTAACTTTACTGTTTTGTTTTTTTTTTAATTCATGAAACAATTTTTTTCCCCAAAAAAAGGCGTTTGAAAAATTATTGCGTAAATACCGTGCAAGATAAAACGTTTCAATGACCGTCGTTTTATTCCCTAGGGTGTCTGCTAAAAAAACATATATAATGTTTGGGGGTTCTGCGTAATTTTCTAGCAAAACAATTATGATTTGTACATGTAGGAGAGAAGTGCCAGAATAGGCCTGGTAGGGATGTGTGTATAACAGCCCGGTATGGAAGTGGTTAAGAGGCTGGGCGGGACTGACGTTTTTGATGTCACTTCCGCCCAGCAGAGCTATGGGGATGGGCGAAGGAGATTTTTCCTTCAGTCTCGTCCCCGCTCAGTTGCCGAACTGTCCCGATCTCCTCCGCCGACGGCTCCGGTAAGCGGCGGAGGGCGCGGGAGAGCGTCGGGAGGGGGGGCCCTCTCCCGCCACCGATAATGGCGATCTTGTGGCGAATCCGCCGCGGAGACCGCCGTTATCGTGTACCGGACCGCGCACACTAAAGATTGATACCTCGGTTGTGGCAGCAGCTGCTGCCGTTACCGAGATATCAATCTTTAAAAATAGGACGTACATCGTCGTGTGCAGGTCTGGAAGTGGTTAATGATGCTTAAAGTGAAAAAAAAAATTCCTTTTAAATATTGTACCTGCTGGGTGTCTATAGTATGCCTGTGAACTGGCACGTGTTTAGAACTGTCCCTGCACAAAATATGATTACTATAAGAAAAAATTAATTTAAAACTGCTTGCGGCTTTAATGTAATGTCTGGTCCCTGCAATATGGATGAAAATCATTGAGAAAAATAGTACAGACAGTACACACACCACGTAGCTTTAGGTGCACACTGCAGAGGACACAGGCAGTACACCACGTGAGAATACTGAAGCTAGCACAATCACCTGCCTGCCAGTAAATTAGGAAGTGCGGATCTAGATAAACTATACAGTGTATAAATATATATACACAACACCTGGGATGCATATATATCCTCTACACACTGTAACTTTAACTGACTAGTCTGCCTGCCTGCTCTATCTACCTACTAAAAATGACACTCTCTCTCTGTCTTCTCTCTTTTAACCACCTCTTTTAACACTACACATGGCTGACCTGCAGGCGGCCTTTTATAGTGTGGGGCGTGAACTAAACCCCCTGTGCCATAATTGGCCAAAGCCACCCTGGCTTTGGCCAATTATGGCTCTCCGTTTTTTGCAAGCTGTGATTGGCCAAGCATGCGGGTCATAGTGCATGCTTGGCCAATCATCAGCCAGCAATGCACTGCGATGCCGCAGTGAATTATGGGCCGTGAAACGCCACTCGAATTTGGCACAAATGGCCCAAAACGTTCGTAATTCGACGAACGATCGAAACATACGATGTTAGAGTCGAACATGAGTTTGACTCGAATACGAAGCTCATCCCTACTTGGGACAAGTTCTTTATTAAAAAAAAAAAATGTCCAGCGATGTAAATCCATCTGGCGCCGATGACTGAAAAAAAAGCTGCAACGGTTCCTCCTCCATGGGAGGTGGCCGCCAACGCTTCGTCGCTGTCATAGTTGTTATATAGCTGAGGGCGTGGCCACCCCGTGACGTATATGGGTGACCCCGTCCCCCTCTGACGCCACAGGCTTCCCCCATTTTTTTTTTGGTGCAGGGTTCCCCTTAAAATCCATACCAGACCTGAAGAGCTTTGTATGGAATTTGAGGGGACCCTCAAGCAATTTTTACATTCTGGTTTAGGGTTCCCCTTAATATTCATACCAGACCCAAAGGGCCTGGTAATGGACTATGGGGGGAACCCATTACGTTTTTTTCAGTGAGTTTTATCTGTATTGCCGAGACCCAATAAATCATTACACCTGCGAGTAGTTTTAAATTACGTTTTTACCTTTAGAAATGTCATTTTGCTGCAGGACTGTTCTAAACACAGGAAAATGCACCACTTTACAGGCATACTATAGACACCCCCCAGGCATGAAAAATAAAAGGAATATTTCACGTTATTGTTTCACTTTAAGCATTATTAAAATCACTGCTCTCGAAAAAAACGCCAATTTTTAAATCTTTTTTTTGCATTGATACATATCCCCCGAGGCAGGACCTGTGTCCCCAAACACTTTTTATGACAATACCATGCATATAAGCCTTTAAAATTGGCACTTTTGGTTTTTCATGTTCGTGTCCCATAGACTTTAACGGTGTTCGCGTGTTCGAACAAATTTTTTGCCTGTTTGCAAGTTCTGGTTTGAACTGAACCGGGGGTTGTTCAGCTCATCCTTAGTCCGGAGGAGAATTCTTGGGAACCTAGTAGTAATGTGCACGCAGCAGACTTGATTTGTGTGTTTTTCATAGCCACCCATGGAAGAGGAGCCAGTTGGGCATCAAGAGGTTGCCTGTACATGGAGGGAATGTCAGGAAAGGCGTGTCCATGCAGCAGGAATTGCACGACAGGCATGCACGCTCACCACGCGCCGACATGCGCATGAGCACACGCGCCTGTCATAAACGCTCATCCAGCCTGCCATGGTTCAGCTCTGTCAATCGCATACGGTTCCTGCTCCTGTTGCGATTCCAGCCTGCCACGACTCTGGTTTGCCTAACTGTCACCAGCCAGCCTGCTGCACATCTGGCCATGGACAACCAGCTATACTGCCTACTGGACTGATCTCAGGCACTCCTACGTCACCGTGCTTCTGTGGTTGCTGAATCACCTCCAGTGACCCACAAGCCGGTGTGGTACAAGAGGCTCTCCTCTACAGGTCAGGCTCACGAATTGAACATTACCTACACATCTAAACTATTACTCCCCTATCTATTAGGAATATAATTATAACTTATCCAAAAGCTAGGGAAGTCAGTACGATTACAGACCCACTCCCCAAACCTACATTGTGGCCTGTGGCCTGTGGCCTTTTATATGTTGGAAGAACGAAAAGGTTGTTGAGAATTTGTATTTCTGAACACCTTGCCAACATAAAAAATGGCTATAAAGATCATAGTGTGTCGGCACATTTTAGGGAAAAACATAACCGGGATCCTAGTTTAGCACAGTTTTGTGGCATTGATTGTGTATATCCAGCTTGGAGGGGTTCTAATAGAGTCAGAGACCTGTCACAACGAGAAACCCAATGGATATTCCTTTTAAAATGTCTCTTTCCGAGAGAGTTAAATATAGAGCTGGATTTAAATTGCTTTATTAATAACTCCTAAAGAAATGAGAAAAATAATATATACATATATATATATACATATATATATATATATATATATATATATATATATATATACACATACATATATATATATATATACACATATATATACACAGGGCTTTTTTTCAGGGGGAACTTGGGGGAACTCAGTTCCACCACCTCTGGCTGAGACCCTTTGGTGCCTGCTCACCACAATCACTTGTAAACACAGAAGTCTGGTTTCTGTGTGTTACAAGTGACAGCTCTGCACTCTGTGTGTAACGCCCTGAACTCTGCATGTAATGCAATCCTGATATTTAATGCCCCTTTAAGAGCCTTCTACTGTTTGTGAAATCTGAACGGAGTCATGGTTGAGTTCCTGCACTTATTTTCTGAGAAAAAAAGCTCTGTATATATATATAATTTTTTTTTCCCTTTTATAGACCAATGTATATAGTATATCTTTTATGGTTCATCTCATGTTTCAGGTGGTCGATATAGTAATATAGGAGTGTTTGGTAGTTGATGCACTTTATATCATATATTCGCACTTATATCTTAACCACACCCTGTATTTAAAGTTTCTCTGTTAAGAATATCAGGGGGAATTTTATCTATACTTTTATCATTTTTTTAGACTATTTTATTTAATTTTAAGAAGTCTTTTATAAACATCATTTTAAAATAACATTATGAGAGGCGTATCAGTGCATATTTAACATTTGCACATCATCTTCCACATAGATATTATGGGGCTGATTTACCAAGCCTTTACTCCATGACTCATGGAGCAAAAGCAGGAGTAGCAGCCGTTTGGTCATTTACTAAAGAAATACGCTGCTAGTGCAGTGTATTTCCCTAGTTACTAATGTGCTCTGTGCGTCCAGGAGAGGGTGCATTGTGCACCAGTACAGACCTGGCGCACGGCACATTGAAATGTAAATTACGGGGGTTTGGGCGGGAGTATATTAGGGGGGGAGGTGGGGGGATGCAGGGGAAGTGAAGTGACATGTGTTTGAAAGTGTTTGGCGGGCCAAATTGAAAGTGAAAGTGTTTTTTGAAAAAACAGATCCCCGTACGCTTGCACAGTGCGCCTGAACCTCGGGAGGTTCATTTTCATACTGGGCATGCGTAGAGAGAAATTTCGGAGCTTCCCGTGCGCCGTGTCAGTACGCCGTGAAAATCTTGGTAAATACCAAGCGGCGTACCCGTGATTGCGCTGCGTGACGCGGCGCACGGGAATCTCCAAGCTGTTTTCAGCCATGAAGGGGAACTCCGCGCCAAATTTCAACCTTGAAATCGGCGCGGGGTTCCCCCCCCCAGATCCAAACCAAGCCCTCATCCCAAGCACGCAGTCTGGCCCGGACAGGAATGGGGGTGGGGACGAGCGAGCGCCCCCCCCCCTCCTGAGCCGTACCAGACCGCATGCCCTCAACATGGGGGAGTGTGTGCTGTGGGGGAGGGGGCACTGCCCCCCCACCCCACAGCACTCTTGCCCCCATGTCGATGGGGACAAGAGCCTCTTCCCGACAACCCTTGCCATTGGTTGTCGGGGTATGCGGGCAGGGCTAATCGGAATCTGCGAGCTCCCTTTAATAAGGGGGCCCCCAGATGCCGGCCCCCCACCCTATGTGAATGAGTATGGGGTACATCATACCTCTACCCATTCACCTGGGGGAAATGTAAAGTTAAATAAAACACCACACAGAATAAAATATTTTATTAATCAGCTCCGGAGCCCCCCCTTTCTTCTTTAGCTCTGTCACAAGGGGGGGTTTCTTCTCTCCCGATCTTCTGCCGGGACCCTGGGCTTCTGTGATTTCTGCCGGGGGAGGGCGCCATCCCTCGGTCCTCTCCGGAGCCTTCCGCCCTGTGCCCCCACCCCATTTAAGCTCTTTTACATTAGGGGGGGCCATCCGGACTTCGGCGACTTCTGCCGGGGGATGGCGCCTATCCCCCGGTCTTTCCGGTGCCTTCCGCCAGGGTTCCGGTCTTCCTGGTCTTCTGCCGGGGGTGCGCCAACTCCCCGGTCTTTTCTCTGCTCCCTCTTCTGCCTGGCTCCCCCGCGGAGCCAGGGCTTTCTTCCGTCTTCTTTCTTCTCTCTTCCTTCTTCTGCCTGTCTCCTCCGGGAGCACAGGGCTTGTCTGCGCTGTCCTCTCCCTTCTCTTCCATTGGATGTTGACACGACGAGGTTCCGCGCTGACATGCCGTGTCAGCGGCGGGCATGGACTTATATAGGGCAATGCCACCATGTGACCTCAACCCATGTGACATCACATTCCCTGGGCATGATGGGAATGTGATGTCACATGGGTTGAGGTCACATGGTGGCATTGCCCTGTATAAGTCCATGCCCGCTGCTCAGACGGCATTCCAGCGCGGAACCTCGTCATGTCAACATCGAATGGAAGAGAAGAGAGAACACAGCGGAGACAAGCCCTGGGCTCCCGGAGGAGCCAGGCAGAAGCGGAAGGCACCGCAGAAGCCCGGAGGGTGGCGCCCTCCGGCGGAAGAAAGCCCTGTGCTCCGCGGAGGAGACAGGCAGAAGCGGAAGGCATCGCAGAAGCCCGCGGGTGTCGCCCCCCGGCGGAAAAAAACGTAGAAGCCCGGGACCCTCCCCCAAAGGCAAGGAGCCTCACTGGTGAAGGGGGTCCCGGTGAAAGACGGCGCTGAAGACCCCCGCAGAAACCGGCGAAGCCCGGGACCCTCCCCCAAAGGCAAGGAGCCTCACTGGTGAAGGGGGTCCCGGTGAAAGACGGCACTGAAGATGGGGGGGGGTAGGTGAACCCCCCGCAGAAAGCGACGGAGCCCTCCCCCATAGGCAGGAGCCTCATGGTGAAGGGGGCTCCGGCAGAAGACGGCGAAGCCCGGGGCCTAATGGGGTGGTGGTGGGGGGCCCCGGCAGAAGACCCCCGGCAGACTAATAAATTAATTTATTAATGTGTGTTGTGTTTTATTTCTTTACATTTTTTTCCCCAGGTGAATGGGTAGGGGTACAATGTACCCCATACTCCTTCACATAGGGTGGGGGGCCGGAATCTGGGGGCCACCTTATTAAAGGGGTCTCTCAGATTCTGATAAGCCCCCCGCCCGCATACCCCGACAACCACGGCCAGGGTTGTCGGGAAGAGGCTCTTGTCCCTATCGACATGGGGACAAGAGTGCTTTGGGGTGGGGGGGCAGTGCCCCCCTCCCCCACAGCACACACTCCCCCATGTTGAGGGCATGCGGTCTGGTACGGCTCAGGAGGGGGGGGGGGCGCTCGCTCGTCCCCGCCCCCATTCCTGTCCGGCCAGACTGCCTGCCTGGGATAAGGGCTTGGTCTGCATCTTGGGGGGGGACCCCACGCTGGTTTTCGGCGTGGGTTTAACCCCTTATGTTCCAGACCAAGCCTAAGAGCCTGGTATGCACCTGAAGGGGAACCCACATTTTTTTTTTTTGGTCTGGAGTTCCCCTTCATGAACAGCGATCTGTCATTTACCCATGTCAGTCCCACCCCCCCTTCAGTTAAAACACACCCAGGGAACATATTTAACCCCTCCCTCGCACCTAGTGTTAACCCCTTCCCTGCCAGTGGCATTTTTATAGTAAGCAATGCATTTTTACAGCACTGATCGCTAGAAAAATGCCAATGGTTCCAAAAAAGTGTCCGATGTGTCCGCCATAATGTCGCAGTACCGATAAAAATCGCTGATCGCCGCAATAACTAGTTAAAAAAAATATAACAAAAATGCCATATTTTGGAGACTTTTGCCAAAACCAATCAATAAACGCTAATTGCGATTTTTTTGGAACCAAAAAGATGTAGAATATGTATCGGCCTAAACTGAGGGATTTATTTATTTTTTAGAATATATATTTTTGGGGATATTTATTATCGCAAAAAGTCAAAATTATTCTTTTTTTTTTTTTTTTTTTTATTGTCGCTCTATTTTTGGTTATAGCTATAGCTAAAAATTAAAAACACGCAGAGGTGATCAAATACTACCAAAATAAAGCTCTCTTTGTGGGAAAAAAAAGGTTGCCAATTTTGTTTGGGAGCCACGTCCCACGACTGCGCAATTGTCAGTTAAAGCGACTCCGTGCCGAATCACAAAAACTGGCCCGGTCATTGACCAGCAATATGGTCCGGGGCTCAAGTGGTTAAAAATTCACAAAACACTAAAGTTAGCCCAATTTTTGGTGATAATGTGAAAGATGATGTTACGCCCAGTAAATAGATACCTTACATGTCACGCTTTACTATTGAAAACACTCCTGCAATGGGGCCAACATTCAGTACTGGAAATTCCCCATAGGCGACCTTTTTTTATTTTTTTCAGGTTACCAGTTTATAGCTACAGAGAAAGTCTAGTGCTAAAAGTATTGCTCTCGCTCTAACGCACGCGACAATACCTCACATGTGTGGTTTGAACGGTGTTTACATATGTGGGCGGGACTTACGCAAGTCCCGCCCACATATATAAACATCGTTCAAACCACACATGTGAGGTATTGATGCGTGCGTTAGAGCGAGAGCAATACTTTTAGCACTAGACCTTCTTTGTAACTATAAACTGGTAACCTGAAAAAAAAAAAAAAGGTCGCCTATGGGGAATTTCAAGTACTGAATTTTGGCCCCATTGCAGGAGTGTTTTCAATAGTAAAGCGTGACATGTAAGGTATATATTTACTTGGTGTAACATCATCTTTCACATTATCACCAAAAATTGGGCTAACTTTAGTGTTTTGTGAATTTTTAACCACTTGAGCCCGGACCATATTGCTGGTCAATGACCGGGCCAGTTTTTGTGATTCGGCACGGCGTCGCTTTAACTGACAATTGCACAGTCGTGCGACGTGGCTCCCAAACAAAATTGGCAACCTTTTTTTTCCCACAAATAGATTATTAAATGTGCGTGTTCAATTCTGTCTTTAACACTTCCCCTTCAGGCTGGAAAGCATCAGATCAGGGGAAAAAAAAAAGCTCTCATGCCATTGCAGCTTGGTTCCTACATGTGTGATGAACTGAGTCTGCTCAAACACTTAGAAAAAAATTATCCTTTCTTTTTAAAAGGTGAAAAACACTTGGATGCTCATAGAGCGTGGTTTGGGTTAATACCAGGTGTGCGCAATTACAAGCTCACCCAAACTAGAGACTGCAATTTGTTCATGTGATTTCAATTGCTTCATTACTAGCACTGTTATAAAAAGCATGGATCGATCATTCCTCAGCTGCCCTCAGAAGGGGCAGGCTGGCAGAAATTCTGTTGCTAAACACAAATGTGGTTTGTTGCATGTTTTTTTTATTTTGCCAATGGTTTTTGTTTATTTTTAAATGATGTTCACTTTGATGTATTTGTCTATGCGGCCTTATTTTATGAAAAATGTGTCAAGATGTGACTTTAAAACTATGTTTATTTTGATTATTGAAATGTATTTTTGTTTGTGTGTTTGTCTTTTTTTGCTTTCCTTGTTTTGTTGACCAATAAAAATTACTTTAAAATTTGGAAGTTTGTTTTTTGTTACTTTTTCATGCTATATTTTGACAGCTGCAGCTGAAATAGGTTTGGGCCTAACAAATGATGTGTGATTTTTGTCTAAGCTTCTTTCCTGGTGTGTAGGCATGAAATGTTTGCCATGTTTAATCTCGAAATTAAAAAATAATAAATCTGCGCTATCAGGGTGACAAGCAGCTACATACAATCCAGTGAAAAAACGGAAAGCAATACAAACAAAAATCCAAAGAATGCAGCGCTGGAAAATAAATAGTGAATAGACAATGATGTCTATATTGAACACACATAAGTATAAACAAAAATGTATGAGTCCATAAATTGGTACATTAATCTTAAGGTAGAGAATAATAAATGATGTGATGGAGACACCATAGACATATGTCTAAATCTCAATAAATGTGAAAATATGAGTCCATAAAAGTGAGCGTGAAAATAAAAGTTGAGATGGTCAATCAGATGACAGTGACAGGACACCCACGGTGATTCTAAGTGAACTAGAATATTGGTAATAACGCCCGCCACCAGGAAGGGAGGCTTACCGGATGCGATGGACCCAAGTGAGCTTATGCCCAGAGGGTCAGTAAAGCTTGTAAATAGGATGGATATAAGGATATACCGGAACACACCAAAACATACGGCCAGCAAATAACGATGAAGTTTTCACTTCGTAGCAGGTGGAAGGGATAACCTCAGCTGGGAGATGGCTCATGGAAGTAGAAGAGCTTGCCCAGAGTATGTGGAGGAAAATGAAAGGCACATAGCGTAATTCCGCAAAAACGGGGAAGTTTAATACCGGTTAAAAACACTTACGGTTATGTAGACATAAAGGACATCAATGTAGTAAAGTGCATGGCAGCAGTGGAGTCCCGACGCGTTTCGCTACAAATAGCATCGTCTGGGGTAAGACTCCACTGTTGCCGCCATGTTTAAATATAAGATATGACCTACTCAGGAACACTCCCCTGGGGGATCGCCCAATGAGAGTGCACTTCCGGGTCAACTTGATGTGTTATACATTATTTAGATGTATAAAACTTGAGTTGTACATACTCTGACAGAATATGTGATAAAATAAAATAAAAGTTATATGGACTGTGACAAAGCCCTGGATAGGGCGAAACGCGTAGTCTGGGGCTGTTTCAAAACCCCTCTTTTATTTTGGAAGACCCAAGTCAGTAATATCAAGAAAAGATTTTCATTTATAATCGCCATTTACAACTTAATTTTTTTTTCCTCAATGCAATTTGCACTTTGTCCACTGGAGGGCGCCTAACATTCGGCTGAACTTTTCTCTGCCTGCTTGTCAGCACGTTCCAACAGGAAGATTGTCTCTCCATGGCTGTCATCTGTGCTGCGCTCCTAGCAGCTGCAAACACTGAGGCCGGAGCACGTTTGGACACATACAGGAGAGTGTACAGGAGCCCAGATGCCAGATATTAACTAGGAAGTGACATTGTAACGGATTATGGACTATTCTGCCTGGACATTGATAATAATTGCAGGATCTTGAGAGACTACAAGGTGTTGGTTAATTGTGACCCCAACCAGTCAATATTCTATGACTCGGTCTAGTGACATGCTAATTGCGTCAGGGCCTGGGAGACAGTCCATTGTCCTTGTATAAAGGTGTTGTAATGGACAGGTGTTAATCC
Source organism: Rana temporaria (assembly GCF_905171775.1). NCBI lineage: Eukaryota > Metazoa > Chordata > Amphibia > Anura > Ranidae > Rana > Rana temporaria. Next base: position 72,230,469 of record NC_053495.1, read on the forward strand.
CAGGTCTGCTCTCAGAACTATAATTATGCATGCTAAAAACTGTTTATGTGTGATAACACTGTCTCTGTATGCGGAGACGAAACGTCTGCCTAGGAGACGGAGTGGGTGAAGGTTTTGTTGTTATTAATTAAAGAATGTTTAGTAATTAGCCTTAGTGTGTGATGAGGGGGGGAGTGTCATTTGTTTCTGTACAGTTGTAACCAGATATAAGGAGGAAAAATGTGGAAAATAAAGTCAGTCTACTTGACCCTTCAAACGTAGCACGTCTCGTTTCTTGGAAGGGCGTTCGATGGGATATACCGGCGGTACCTGCATATCGCAGCTTGCCAGGGAAAAGGACGTCTCAAACGGCTGAGACCCTCACACCAGTGGGTAGCCGTTACATTGGTGGCAGCAGTGGGATGGTCCTTTTATCCAAAGAGCAAGTGCTGAATGGAGTCGCAGTACGCCAGGCTGAAAAGATCCACACTAAAAGATCTATTGGAGAGTCGTGGTAGGAGCGCCAGCAACAGACCACGGAGGGAGCTGATAGCTGAACTGCTGGAGCTGGACGAAATGGATGGATCCATGGAAGGAACGGAGCCCCTTGCACCGGTCAGCAAAGAAGATGTAATTACTGGGATTGTACAGCGGAGATTATCCTTGTATCCAGAAACGTCCGTGGAACTAATCAACCAGCTGTTCCGGGAAGCAAGGGAGGAGATACAAACGAAGAGGGGACAAGAACTGGAACTGGTAAGAGCGAGACAGCCCATTACACCTGCAGTTCCTACCCCCCCACCTGCTGCTACAGGAAAGAAAATACCGTTCACTGCATTTAAAGCTTTTGTAGAAAGTGAGGAGGAAATCGATGGATATTTGGCGGACTTTGAGAGGCAGTGCTCACTACACCAGGTACCACCAGACCAATGGGTCACTATTTTGTCGGGGAAATTGTCGGGCAAAGCCAATGAAGCCTTTCGGGCTCTTGCTCCAGAGGATATTTTACAATATCAGCAAGTTAAAAAGGCGCTGCTAACCCGATACGCCGTAACTCCAGAAGCCTACCGCCGGCGCTTCCGGGAGTCCAAGAAGATGGCTGTGGACTCCCACATGGAATGGGCCAACCAGTTACAAAGGGTGGCATCCCTTTGGGTCCAAGGGTGCAAGGCCAACACCGGGGAGGAAGTATTGCAGCTGTTCCTAATGGAACATTTCTTCCAAGACCTGGCCGCAGACATACAAGACTGGGTACGAGATCGCCGTCCCGCTAACTTAAACGAGGCGGCTCGGCTAGCAGATGAGTACGCGGAGACAAGGAAAGTAAGCCAGGGTACTATGCGGCTGGCTCAGAAGGTAGAACCGCGTACTCCAACCGTCACCCCACGCCCAGAGTTTCGGGCTCCAGTCCCACCACGTCCTCAGGGGCCTAGCAACTACCCCCGGGATTCGCCTAGGGTGACGTGCCATCACTGCAGCGACACTGGACATATTGCTCGTTATTGCCCTTTGAGAGCTACAAATAACAATTGGAGACGCACAACACCCAACACAGAGGTCACTCCATCACGTCCCTCTGCGGCCCACTGCCTGGAGACCGAGGGGGGCCCTGAGGAATGTCTGGGAATTTGGTATGAGGCAGACCCAATACAAGCGGCCTCTCCGGATAACCGTCAGCATCACCGTCAGGAGGTACGGGTGAATGGACAAGTAGCACAAGGCCTAAGAGACACTGGGACTACAATCACGTTGATTCAAAAACATCTGGTAAAGCCAGAGAACGTGTCCACTCGCACAGTTGCCGTCCGGGTCGCAGGGGGTGCTGTATTTCGCGTACCCACCACCCGGGTGCACTTAGACTGGGGAGCCGGGTCAGGAAAGACCACAGTTGGTATCATGGACAACCTACCTGCCGAGGTGGTGCTGGGCAACGACATTGGCCCTCTGACTTCGGCTTATTTACCTACACCTGCTGCTGCTTGTGCCGTGACCACCCGCGTTGCTGGAATCAACCCACTTGCTGCTGAGAACCGGGTAAGACTACCTTCCCCGACATGTAGTGTAGATCCGGCACAATATCACAGTCTAAAATGGGAATGTGACAAGTTGGCCAGTGAGAAATCAGAGATGCAACGACACTATGTCACGTATTATGAGATGTCCCGTGGCTTGAACATTGAAATACACAAACAGGCGGAAATTGTCAAAAGATTAAATGGGATTTGCATCCAGGTGGTGCCGTATCTGTCCCAAGAGCATCAGCAACAGGTTTTGGGAGCCATTGAGAGAGCAAAGCAAGTGACTGTTCCAGAATTGAATTCTATTATTCACCGTCACCATCAGCTACCGACCTGGTAAGCCAATGGGGAGGCCGACGGACTGTCCAGGCAAACGGAACTTTTACCCTAACAGCAGACCGGACATCCCCAAGTTGATCCGAAAAGGATCAATCCGGGTCTGCCGAAGTGTTCCACAAAAGGGGGGCAGTGTAACGGATTATGGACTATTCTGCCTGGACATTGATAATAATTGCAGGATCTTGAGAGACTACAAGGTGTTGGTTAATTGTGACCCCAACCAGTCAATATTCTATGACTCGGTCTAGTGACATGCTAATTGCGTCAGGGCCTGGGAGACAGTCCATTGTCCTTGTATAAAGGTGTTGTAATGGACAGGTGTTAATCCCAGGTCTGCTCTCAGAACTATAATTATGCATGCTAAAAACTGTTTATGTGTGATAACACTGTCTCTGTATGCGGAGACGAAACGTCTGCCTAGGAGACGGAGTGGGTGAAGGTTTTGTTGTTATTAATTAAAGAATGTTTAGTAATTAGCCTTAGTGTGTGATGAGGGGGGGAGTGTCATTTGTTTCTGTACAGTTGTAACCAGATATAAGGAGGAAAAATGTGGAAAATAAAGTCAGTCTACTTGACCCTTCAAACGTAGCACGTCTCGTTTCTTGGAAGGGCGTTCGATGGGATATACCGGCGGTACCTGCATATCGCAGCTTGCCAGGGAAAAGGACGTCTCAAACGGCTGAGACCCTCACACCAGTGGGTAGCCGTTACAGACATCAAACGCCATAGTGACGTCCTGGGTAATGTACTCCAATTACAATCAGCACGGTTGTTTTCTATGAATGCAGCTGGAAACAAAATTGCAAAATTTTAACCCTTGAAGCCCTGAAAGATTGTGTGTGTTTTCATGCAGGCACTGGGAACATTTTTTTGCGTTGTGCTGTATACATTTGTTTATCTTTTCTACATAAAGAACTGGTTCTTCCGAACAAACAGATCTACTGAATGCTATTCCTCACAAACATTATGTGGAATTAGAGTGGTAAACCTTTATGAGCGCAGAATTCCTTTTTGTTGTAACTGTATTTTGGTGGTGCTTCTAGGTACCTGGATTTCTGCAGCACGGATCGTTTACAGCCCATACGAGGGTCTTAAATATTATATTGGACTATAGTGTTAACCCATAGAGCGCCAGTGAATCTTTTTTGTATCACCAATATTCTAGTTCACTTAGAATCACCGTGGGTGTCCTGTCACTGTCATCTGATTGACCATCTCAACTTTTATTTTCACGCTCACTTTTATGGACTCATATTTTCACATTTATTGAGATTTAGACATATGTCTATGGTGTCTCCATCACATCATTTATTATTCTCTACCTTAAGATTAATGTACCAATTTATGGACTCATACATTTTTGTTTATACTTATGTGTGTTCAATATAGACATCATTGTCTATTCACTATTTATTTTCCAGCGCTGCATTCTTTGGATTTTTGTTTGTATTAATCTCGAAATTAAAGACAAACTGGTAAGTATTTTCTTTTTTCTGCAGTGGTCCTCAGCCCTCAAGTACCCCCGACAGGACATGTTTTGTGGATTTCTCTTATCAAGAATTGCTGTCCAGACTGTCTTTTAAAGCACATGTGCAAGATGAAGTAAAACCTGCAAACATGGCCCGTGGGGGGAGGGGGGTTTGCTATTGGTGGACAGGCTTGACGTGCTGATTTACAGCACTGTGCTTAAATCTAGCGCAAGGCAATCCTATTTTAATTGTGGGTGTTTGAGGGAAGCCAAGTGAGTGTTAGAACCCCTGCTTTGTGTTTTTTTTTTGGGTTGAGCTTTGTGTCCCTTTTCTTAAAATTGGCTTCACTTCCTGTCACACAGCTGAACAGGAAGTTAGGTTAAAACCCTACCAGTGTCTTTTCTTGGGGACACAGGTCAATCTAACTAGTGTCCCCATTAAGCAAATTGCACTCCAGCACTGCTGTGTACACCCCAAATCATGGGTCTTCAAACTACGGCCCTCCAGTTGTTCAGGAACTACAATTCCCATCATGCCTAGTCATGTCTGTGAATGTCAGTGCATTACAAGGCCTCATGGGATGTGTAGTTCTACAACAGGTGGAGGGCCGTAGTTTGAGGATCCCTGCCCCAAATGATTATTTAGTTTGGGGTTTAGTAAAGGCAAAGCCACTCTGCAGTACAAGCATAGTTGCTGAAAATCAGAGAGGAAGCACTGATGGTTTTAACATCCAATCCTGTAGAAGCAAAGTTGTTTTGTTTTCTTCCTTGCTTTGCACTTGTAGTGCAAAGTGGATTTGCCTTTAGTAAATGGACCCCAAAGTCCAAGATCCCTAATTATTTGGGGTGTACACAGCAAAATGCTAGAGTGCAATTTACATAATGGCAAACTATTTAGATTGATCTCTGTGTCCCCAAGAAAAGATATTAGTAAGGTTTTACCCTCACTTCCTGTTTGGCTATGAGACAGGAAGTGAATGAATTAGAAAGGGTGAAGACACCTCACAAATGTTGTCACTATCAGGGGTGCAGACATCCCCAAAAAAATGAGCAGATACTACTTATTTGCAAATTAATAATTTTTTAGTTAACATTGGGTGGGGTGCTCTAACACACACATTCATACATATTAGCCACGCTGTATCCTGGCCTATTGGCATGGTTATATTTTCTTAGGCCTCTCAATAAAACTATGAAATTTGTGCTTAAACTAGAACCAGGGGTGGACTGACAACTCATGGGGCCCCCGGGCAATAGAAGATTATGGGGCCCCTCTGGCTTACAGATGGCCACCACGCCAGGAGGCAGTGCAGAGGCGGGGCAGCTAAAATCTTGGGATATTCACATTAAAAGCATGTCAGTTTCGGACATATCAGGGACAGATCTAAAAAAATAAAAGATTTTTACATACTGTCCCTGGTTTTACTGAGCCTGGCAACCCTGATGGGGGCCCCCTAGTGGCATGTGGCCCTTGGGCAGTGCCCGAGTGACTCAATGGTCAGTCCGCCCCGGACTAGAACTATAATCAACACTTTTTATTTTCTTTAATTTTGGATAGAGTGAGGGAGGGTTATAGGCCCTGTCAGTTTATTTTGTATTATCTGTGTCCAATTAGGGAGATTTGCCTTCACTTCCTGCCCCATAGCCAAACAGGAAGTGAGAGAAAAACTATGCAAATTAAGGGAGTCCAGTAACCCCCTCCCCCCCCAGAACTAGTGTGTGTGCCCTGAAAATTTCTGGGCGGGTGATACAAAAACAGGGTGTGGCTTTGACAGGAAGGGGTGGGTCAGTTTTCTATTAGGAGGTGCAGAAATGTAGTCAGGCCTAGGGCAGCACAAAACCTAAATATACTACTGCATATTAGGGCTTATTTAGACCGGATCCGATTTACAGCATGTTTTTATATTGTGGGAGGAAACCCACGCAGGCACAGGGAGAACATGCAAACTCCATGCAGATGCTGTCACGGGCAGGATTCGAACCAGCGACCCTTTTGCTGCTAGGTCAAAGTGCTATACACTACACCACTGTGCTGAACGAACATGATTGCAGCTGAAAGCATGAGATCTTTTTTTTATTTCCAATACCATGCTTTCCAGCCTTATTGACCCCGCCTCTCTCCATAAAGAGGACCTGTCACACACTAGTCCTATTACAAGGGATGTTTACATTCCTTGTAATAGGAAGAAAAGTGATCCGAAATCAAAAAAAGTGACAAAAAAGTGAAAGAAGAAAAATATGAGCTAAAAAACACAAAAAAATAAACGGCCCTGTCCCTAGAAGCTCGCACTCAGAAGCGAATATGCATGCAAGTCCCCACATATGTAAACACCATTCAAACCACACATGTGAGGTATTGACGCATGCGTTAGAGCGAGAGCAATAATTCTAGCCCTAGACTTCCTCTGTAACTCTGAACTGGTCACCTGTAAAAAAAAAAACAAGCATCGCCTATGGATATTTTTATGTCCCGAAGTTTGGCGCCATTCCATGATTGTGTGACAAGTCGGTATCTATTTACTCGGTGTAACATCATCTTTCACATTATCCATAAAAATTGGGCTAACTTTACTGTTTTTTTTTTTAAATTCATGGACCGTGGGTTTTTTTTGGGCAAAAAAAAAAATGGCGTTAGAATAATTATTGCGCAAATGCCGTTGGAAATCAAATAAAAAATGTCCGCCACTTTATTCCCTAGGGTGTCTGCTAAAAAATTATATATAATGTTTGGGGGTCCTGAGTAATTTCCCAGGAACAAAATATAATTTTTACATGAAGGAGAGAAGTGCCAGAATAGGCGCGGTATGGAAGTGGTTAAAGTGAAATAATAAAAGTGAAATATTCCTTTAAATTTCATACAGGGGGGGGGGATACACGCATGTTTCCTGTGCTTGGAACTGTCCCTGTACAAGATGTCATTTCTGAAGTGAAAAAAAAGTAAGTTTAAAGTACTCATGGCTATAAAGAATACAGGCGTTGCTCATTAAAACTAAAAAATAAAAAAAATAAATGTATGGGGGTCCCCCCAAATTAAATTACCAGGCCCTTCAGGTCTGGAATGGATATTAAGGGGAACCCCGCCATAAAAACCAAAAAAAAATGGCGTGGGGTCCCCCCAAATCTCCATACCAGGCCCTTCAGGTCTTGTGTGGATTTTAAGGGGAACTCCACCCCAAATTAAAAAAAAAATGGCGCGGAGTCCCCCTAAAAATCCACACCAGACCCTTATCCGAGCACGTTAACCTGGCCGGCTGCAGAAAAGAGGGGGGGACAGAGTGCGGCCCCCCCCTCTCCTGAACCGTACCAGGCCACATGCCCTCAACATGGGGAGGATGTCCCCATGTTGATGGGGACAAGGGCCTCATCCCCACAACCCTTGCCCAGTGGTTGTGGGGGTCTGCGGGCGGGGGGCTTATCAGAATCTGGAAGACCCCTTTAACAAAGGGGTCCCCCAGATCCTGCCCCCCCCTGTGTGAAATGGTAATGGGGTACATTGTACCCCTACCATTTTACAAAAAAAAAAGTGACAAAAGTGTGAAAAATGACAGTAGCCGGTTTTTGACAATTCCTTTAATAAAATCTTCTTTCCGCGGTTCCTTCTTCTTTCATTTGGGTTTCTTCCTCTGCTTCTTTCTTGGGTCTTCTCGTCCACATCTTGCCGTCTTGCCGTCTTCTCCCATCTTCTTCTCTGTCCGTCGACCTTCTCATCCCGCATCTTCTTGATCTTCTGGGCGCTGCGCTTGAAATTGTAGATCCCGCCGTGTTCCGTTCTTGGGACCCGCCCCCCTCTGACGCCACAGGTTAACTCATATGAAAGTCCGCGTGTGGCATATGTGCGTCAGAGGGGGGCGGGGTCACATGAGTGTGACACGGCGGGAACTTCAATTGGAAGCTGCGGCGGGTTTTTCTTCTCCGGACGGCGCGCTTGAAATCGAATTCCCCCGCCGTGTGACGCTCTGTGACCCCACCCCCTCTGACGCACATGACCTTCTAAGGAGTTTACTTGTGGCGTCAGAGGGGGGCGGGTCCCAGGAGCGGAACACGGCGGCCAATTCAAATTCAAGCGCTGCGTCCGGGGAAGAAAAAGATGTGGAGGAGAAGGCTGGCGGACCGAGAAGAAGACCGGAGAAGACACAAGATGCGGACGAGGAGGCCGACGGAAGGAGAAGAAGATAGGAGAAGACTCCGGGCAGACGACAAGGCTGAAGGACGGACAGAGAAGATAGAAGAAGACGTCGGGCAAGATGTAGACGAGAAGACCCAAGAAAGAAGCAGAGGAAGAAACCCGAATGGAAGAAGAAAAGAAGATTTTATTAAAAGATTTGTCAAAAACTGGCTACTGTCATTTTTAAACACTTTTGACATTTTTTTGGGGTGAAATGGTAGAGGTACAATGTACCCCATTACCATTTCACACAGGGGGGGGGGACAGGATCTGGGGGACCCCTTTGTTAAAGGGGCATTCCAGATTCTGATAAGCCCCCCGCCCGCAGACCCCCACAACCACCGGGCAAGGGTTGTGGGGATGAGGCCCTTGTCCCCATGAACATGGGGACATCCTCCACATGTTGAGGGCATGTGGCCTGGTGCGGTTCAAGAGAGGGGGGGCTGCACTCTGTCCCCCCCTCTTTTCTGCGGCCGGCCAGGTCAACGTGCTCGGATAAGGGTCTGGTGTGGATTTTTAGGGGGACTCCACGCCATTTTTTTTTTTAAATTTGGGGTGGAGTTCCCCTTAAAATCCACACCAGACCTGAAGGGCCTGGTATGGATATTTGCCGGGAACCGCACGTCTTTTTTTTTTCTTTTTTTACGGCGGGGTTCCCCTTAATATCCATATCAGACCTGAAGGGCCTGGTAATTTTTAATTTGAGGGAACCCCTACACATTTTTTGTTTTTTGTTTTATGAATTAATCCTGTCAGAATTGTCAGAGCCGACAATTCATTATAGCCGCGTGTGAATTTTTAATGGCTTTTTTTCCTTCTGAATGTCATTTTGTGCAGGGGCAGTTCTAAGTGCGGGAAAAATGCGCTATTTCACATGCTGACATTACACCCCCCCCAGGTACGAAATTTAAAGGAATATTTCACTTTTATTGTTTCACTTTAAGAATTATTAATTTCACTGCTCCCGAAAAAACGGCCGTTTAAAAAAAAAAAAAAAAAACATTGATACATGTCCCCTGGGGCAGGACTGAGGTCCCCAAACACTTTTTAGGACAAAACTTGCAGATTAGCCTTTAATAATAACACTTTTGATTTCTCCCATAGACTTCCATAGGGAGATCGGCGCGGCTTTACATATTACTTTCAATGCGCCGGCTGCTACGCTGGTTCATGCGCCTAATTAAGGCTTCACCCGGAGTACTAATTAACGCATGAACCAGCGCAGCGCACAGAGCATAGTAAATCAGCCCCTATGTCTCCATGATCACACGCAGGGATATGTGTTTCATTCCATGTGAATAGATGAATATGCTGGCTCATATGGTTTTAGTCTACTCCGCTGTTTTTATGTCCTTTTTTTATGTCCATTTATTAATGCTGCAATAGGTATATGAACATGTACTTGTAGTATTTGTTGAAACCGCTATATGTAACCGGATACATTTTTTCAGCTGGTGAACTGTGGTTAGCAGCTTTATTTTAGGTTGTTCCGGTGTAGTGTCACCGTTTGCTCCCTATCACAGAATGCAGCCTAAGTCACGTGACAGCGAACTACGCATGCGCAATGCGTTCCAATGCCAAATGTGATGCGTTCCAGGGGATTCACGACACTACCCCTCAGTGAACCCATCACAATTTGTCACGGAAGTGACGAGGAACCATAATGAGGAGGCATACACAGAGCGGGGGGGGGGGGGGGGGGCGGGACAGAACATGCAGATCCAATAAGAAACCTACAAAGAGCGGGGGGGGGGAGACGGAGGAGAAAGAGACATGCAGATACATTAGGCTGCATTCTGTGATAGGGAGCAAACGGTGACACAGCCCCGCCTCCAGCCCCGCCCCCAAAGCAGAGGCTTATTGAGGTCCGTAAAAAACATAGACTCTCTGGCTTTTAAAGCATCCCCCATGTATAATAAAATGTCACATTGTTTTGGTGTACGCAATAAAGACTGTGAAGAAAATGTGTATTTAGGTGGAGAGCTTCTGAATACCAACAAACACATTTCCATTTTATTCCTCATTTCAATGGGAAAGTTTAAGGTGGAACTTTAGGTTTGATTAACTTTGAAGTGAAATGTTACCCAAAAAGTAAAGTTCCGCTCTTCTGTATTTTTTTAGGCTCCATGTACACGGGACCATCCTCACCCCCCCCCCCCCCCCACCGCCATCCTCCCAGCTGTGCGAATCACCCCCCCCCCCCCACCACCATCCTCCCAGCTGTACGAATCACCCCCCCACCACCATCCTCCCAGCTGTACGAATCACCCCCCCACCGCCATCCTCCCAGCTGTACGAATCACCCCCCCCCCCCCCACCGCAATCCTCCCAGCTGTACGAATCACCCCCCCACCACCATCCTCCCAGCTGTACGAATCACCCCCCCACCGCCATCCTCCCAGCTGTACGAATCACCCCCCCCCCACCGCAATCCTCCCAGCTGTACGAATCACCCCCCCACCGCCATCCTCCCAGCTGTACGAATCACCCCCCCCCCCCACCGCCATCCTCCCAGCTGTACGAATCACCCCCCCCCCCCACCACCATCCTCCCAGCTGTACGAATCACCCCCCCCCCCACCGCCATCCTCCCAGCTGTACGAATCACATGCTCGTATGCCAGGAGCACAGCTGATCGCAGGTCCACGGCGCATGCGCAGCTGCTTTTTCTTTGGTCCGTGAATATCCTAGACTGGGGTAGGTCACTTGTGCCCGTCATACGCAGCCAGTGTGCCCACTATATGCAGTCACTTGTACCCGTCATACACGGCACTTCCTTCTTCTTCTGTAGCGGCGGCTGTGGCTCCTGTGTCCGCTTGGCTCCTCAGGCTTCCTCCGTCATGTCTCCTTTTCCGCCAATGCGTTAGGCATCCAATAGGATCGCCTAAAGCTTTGGCCAATCGGGAGACATGTTTTACTGACCTGCCTGCTGATTGGCAAGGAGGAACTTTAGTGTGAAAATAGCTTCTGGCTCTTATCACGTGCTTCACGGCAGAGGTGACGGGCCCACCATGCAACCATGCAGGGGCCACCACTGGTCTTTGATCTCTGTCAAGTGCTGGGGTCTGGATCGCCTCCGCTGCTTTTCCTCCAATCGGGCCAAAGAAGCTGAGTGCGAGTTTACCTATAGCCCTCACACTGGAGACTTGCACACCATCATCATGGCATCCCAGGACGGTGGGTATCAGGTCACGGGAGGGCAGAGCGCATGTGTGTCCCGCTTTGGGGTCACTGGTGGCTTAGGGAGAAGGAGAGGGCCCCTGGGTGTCCGTGGCAATAGGAGAGGGCACCCCTATCTCCCCCAGAGGACGGGGACACCCTTCTCACCCCCGGAGGACGGGGACACCATTCTCTCCCCCGGAGGACGGGGACACCATTCTCTCCCCCGGAGGACGGGGACACCCTTCTCTCCCCCGGAGGACGGGGACACCATTCTCTCCCCCGGAGGACGGGGACACCCTTCTCTCCCCCGGAGGACGGGGACACCCTTCTCTCCCCCGGAGGACGGGGACACCATTCTCTCTCCCGGAGGACGGGGACACCGTTCTCTCCCCCGGAGGACGGGGACACCATTCTCCCCCCCAGAGGACGGGGACACCGTTCTCTCCCCCGGAGGACGAGGACACCATTCTCTCCCCTGGAGGACGAGGACACCATTCTCTCCCACGGAGGACGAGGACACCAGGGCTGGACAAGGAGAAGAGGTGAGCGCTGCGGGGAAACAGAGCATCATGAGGGACGGGGGATAGAGGAGCAGGAGAGGAACAGAGAAGCATGTGTGGGAACAGAGAAGCAGGGGGGGGGGGTATCAGTGGAGCACAGGGGGGACCAGAGAAGCATGAGGGTAAGAGGAGCATGGGGGGGGGATAGAGAAGCATGTGGGGGAACAGAGAAGCAGGGGGAGAACCAGAGGAGCAGAGAGGGGGACAGAGGCGCATGGGGGCCGGCCGCCATGGGAGAGACTTGTCAAAGTGTATGAAGTCCAGGGCAATATTTTTGTCCCAGTCCAGCCCTGGTGTCCCTGTCCTCCAGGAGAGAGAATGGTGTCCTCGTCCTCGGGGGAGAGAATGGTGTCCTCCGGGGGAGAGAAGGGTGTCCTCCGGGGGAGAGAAGGGTGTCCTCGTCCTCCGGGGGGAGAGAATGGTGTCCCCTACCTCGGGGGAGAGAATGGTGTCCTCGTCCTCGGGGGAGATAATGGTGTCCTCGTCCTCGGGGGAGAGAATGGTGTCCCCGTCCTCTGGGGGAGAGAATGGTGTCCCCGTCCTTTGGGGGAGAGAATGGTGTCCCCGTCCTCTGGGAGGAGAGAAGGGTGTCCTCGTCCTCTGGGGAGAGAAGGGTGTCCTCGTCCTCGGGGGAGAGAATGGTGTCCCCGTCCTCTGGGGGAGAGAATGGTGTCCCCGTCCTCGGGGGAGAGAAGGGTGTCCTCGTCCTCTGGGGAGAGAAGGGTGTCCTCGTCCTCTGGGGAGAGAAGGGTGTCCTCGTCCTCTGGGGAGAGAAGGGTGTCCTCGTCCTCGGGGGAGAGAATGGTGTCCTCGTCCTCGGGGGAGAGAATGGTGTCCCCGTCCTCGGGGGAGAGAATGGTGTCCCCGTCCTCTGGGGAGAGAAGGGTGTCCCCGTCCTCTGGGGGAGAGAATGGTGTCCTCGTCCTCGGGGGGAGAGAAGGGTGTCCCCGTCCTCCGAGGGAGAGAAGGGTGTCCCCGTCCTCCGAGGGAGAGAATGGTGTCCTCGTCCTCCGGGGGTGAGAAGGGTGTCTGTCCCCGTCCTCCGCGGGAGAGAATGGTGTCCCCTATCCCCTGTCCCAGATCCGCCCCATAGGCTCACTATGCAAGCCGCTTAGGGCCCCGCAAAGCTGCGGAGGGCCCCCCAAATTACTAGAGCCCCCGCTTCTCACTTTAATGTAAGATGTCATTTCCGACAGCAGAACACCCCCTCCCCCGCTTCTCAACTTTAATCTTTGTGACACCATGTGACATGTCATTTTCGGCACCCCCCGCTTCTTAACTTTAATGTCATTTTGCTTAGGGCCCCAGGGAGGTCAGGATAGGCACTAATGTATGTGATGTGGGCCCCAGGCAGAGCATTCTGTACTCGTACTGTGGTACTAGTCCTGACTCCTGGTGGGGTGATACTAAAATCTGGGGCCACAGGTCACCCTATCACCACTCTAGGTCTGTCCCTCTTATGTGGTCGGGCGCTCTCCAAGGGGATTGGTGAAGAGTTATGGGTGACGGCATCACGGGTCAGGTAGAGGGCCCCTTAGCAAATTTTGCTTAGGGCCCCCGGTTAGGTCAGGATCGGCACTGCCCCTACCTCTGGGGAGAGACTGGTGTCCCCGTCCTCCGGGGGAGAGACTGGTGTCCCCGTCCTCCGGGGGAGAGAATGGTGTCCCCGTCCTCTGGGGGAGAGAAGGGTGTCCCCGTCCTCCGGGGGAGAGAAGGGTGTCTGTCCCCGTCCTAAGGGGAGAAGGGTGGCACCCTCTCCTCCTCCAATCACCCAAGCATCAGCTCTTTCAATTTTGGCCAACACTGCGGCCCATCTGCTTCTCCTTCAAACAGTCAGGGGCCCACTCCTTCTCTGCCAACCACCCAGGTTCTCTCTCCTTCTCCCCCGGCCACCCAGGGGCCCTCTTCTTCACTAAATGGCCACCCAGGGGCCCTCTCCTCCTCCAAACACCCAGGTGCCCTCTCCTTCTCCCACGGACACCCAGGGGCCCTCTCCTTCTCCCACGGACACCCAGGGGCCCTCTCCTTCTCCCACGGACACCCAGGGGCCCTCTCCTCCTCCAAACACCCAGGTGCCCTCTCCTTCTGCCACGGACACCCAGGGGCCCTCTCCTTCTCCCTAAGCCACCAGTGACCCCAAAGCGGGACACACATGCGCTCTGCCCTCCCGTGACCTGATACCCACCGTCCTGGGATGCCATGATGATGGTGTACAAGTCTCCAGTGTGAGGGCTATACGTAAACTCGCACTCAGCTTCTTTGGCCCGATTGGAGGAAAAGCAGCGGAGGCGATCCAGACCCCAGCACTTGACAGAGATCAAAGACCAGTGGTGGCCCCTGCATGGTTGCATGGTGGGCCCACAATGCATGGGCACCGCCCCCGTCACCTCTGCCGCCCTCCCTATTCATGTGCCTGGCCCCATTCAGGATGCCGGGCACATGAAATACTATGGCGGGAATAGGCGGGGTGTGTATTTCGAAGCACGTGATAAGAGCCAGAAGCTATTTTCACACTAAAGTTCCTCCTTGCCAATCAGCAGGCAGGTCAGTAAAACCTGTCTCCCAATTGGCCAAAGCTTTAGGCGATCCTATTGGATGCCTAACGCATTGGCGGAAAAGGAGACATGACGGAGGAAGCCTGAGGAGCCAAGCGGACACAGGAGCCACAGCCGCCGCTACAGAAGAAGAAGGAAGTGACGCGTATGACGGGTACAAGTGACTGCATATAGTGGGCACAATGGCTGCGTATGATGGGCACACGTGGCTGCAAATAGTGGGCACACTGGCTGCGTATGATGGGCACAAGTGGCTGCATATAGTGGGCACAATGGCTGCGTATGATGGGCACAAGTGGCTGCATATAGTGGGCACAATGGCTGCGTATGATGGGCACAAGTGGCTGCATATAGTGGGCACAATGGCTGCGTATGACGGGCACAAGTGGCTGCAAATAGTGGGCACAATGGCTGCGTATGATGGGCACAAGTGGCTGCAAATAGTGGGCACACTGGCTGCGTATGATGGGCACAAGTAACTGCATATAGTGGGCACAATGGCTGCGTATGATGGGCACAAGTGGCTGCATATAGTGGGCACAATGGCTGCGTATGACGGGCACAAGTGGCTGCAAATAGTGGGCACAATGTCTGCGTATGATGGGCACAAGTAGCTGCAAATAGTGGGCACACTGGCTGCGTATGATGGGCACAAGTGGCTGCAAATAGTGGGCACAATGGCTGCGTATAATGGGCACAAGTAGCTGCAAATAGTGGGCACACTGGCTGCGTATGATGGGCACAAGTGGCTGCATATAGTGGGCACAATGGCTGCGTATGATGGGCACAAGTAGCTGCATATGGTGGGCACACTGGCTGCGTATGATGGGCACAAGTGGCTGCAAATAGTGGGCACACTGGCTGCGTATGACGGGCACAAGTGACCTACCCCAGTCTAGGATATGGGGGGGGGGTGATTCGCACAGCTGGGAGGATGGTGGTGGTGGGGGGGGGTGGTTTGTACAGCTGGGGGGATGGCGGTGGGGGGGGGGGGTGATTCGTACAGCTGGGAGGGTGGGGGGGGTGATTCGTACAGCTGGGAGGATGGTGGTGGGGGGGGGGGGTGATTCGTACAGCTGGGGGGATGGCGGTGGGGGGGGGGGGGGTGATTCGTACAGCTGGGAGGGTGGGGGGGGGTGATTCGTACAGCTGGGAGGATGGCGGTGGGGGGGGTGATTCGCACAGCTGGGAGGATGGCGGTGGGGGGGGTGATTCGTACAGCTGGGAGGATGGTGGTGGGGGGGGTGATTCGTACAGCTGGGAGGATGGCGGTGGGGGGGGTGATTCGTACAGCTGGGAGGATGGCGGTGGGGGGGGGGGGTGGTTCGTACAGCTGGGAGGATGGCGGTGGGGGGGGGGGGTGATTCGTACAGCTGGGAGGATTGCGGTGGGGGGGGGGGGTGATTCGCACAGCTGGGAGGATGGCGGTGGGGGGGGGGGTGATTCGTACAGCTGGGAGGATGGTGGTGGGGGGGGGTGATTCGTACAGCTGGGAGGATTGCGGTGGGGGGGGGGTGATTCGTACAGCTGGGAGGATGGCGGTGGGGGGGGGGTGATTCGTACAGCTGGGAGGATGGCGGTGGGGGGAGGGGGATGATTCGTACAGCTGGGAGGATGGCGGTGGGGGGGGGGGGTGATTCGCACAGCCGGGAGGATGGCGGTGGGGGGAGGGGGTGATTCGCATAGCTGGGAGGATGGTGGTGGGGAGGGGGTGATTCGTACAGCTGGGAGGATTGCGGTGGGGGGGGGGGGTGATTCGTACAGCTGGGAGGATGGTGGTGGGGGGGGGGGTGATTCGTACAGCTGGGAGGATGGCGGTGGGGGGGTGATTCGTACAGCTGGGAGGATGGTGGTGGGGGGGTGATTCGTACAGCTGGGAGGATGGTGGTGGGGGGGGGGTGATTCGCACAGCTGGGAGGATGGCGGTGGGGGGGGGGTGATTCGTACAGCTGGGAGGATGGCGGTGGGGGGGGGGGTGATTCGTACAGCTGGGAGGATGGCGGTGGGGGGGGGGGGTGATTCGTACAGCTGGGAGGATGGCGGTGGGGGGGGGGGGGTGATTCGTACAGCTGGGAGGATGGCGGTGGGGGGGGGGTGATTCGTACAGCTGGGAGGATGGCGGCGGGGGGGGGGGGGGGGGGTGATTCGCACAGCCGGGAGGATGGCGGTGGGGGGGGGGGTGATTCGTACAGCTGGGAGGATGGCGGTGGTGGGGGGGTGATTCGTACAGCTGGGAGGATGGCGGTGGGGTGGGGGGGTGATTCGCACAGCTGGGAGGATGGCGGTGGGGGGGAGGTGATTCGTACAGCTGGGAGGATGGCGGTGGGGGGGGGGTGATTCGTACAGCCGGGAGGATGGCGGTGGGGGGGGGGGTGATTCGTACAGCTGGGAGGATGGCGGTGGGGGGGGGGTGATTCGTACAGCTGGGAGGATTGCGGTGGGGGGGGGGGGTGATTCGTACAGCTGGGAGGATGGTGGTGGGGGGGGGGGTGATTCGTACAGCTGGGAGGATGGCGGTGGGGGGGTGATTCGTACAGCTGGGAGGATGGTGGTGGGGGGGTGATTCGTACAGCTGGGAGGATGGTGGTGGGGGGGGGGGGTGATTCGTACAGCCGGGAGGATGGCGGTGGGGGGGGGGGTGATTCGTACAGCTGGGGGGATGGCGGGGGGGGGGGGGTGATTCGTACAGCTGGGAGGATTGCGGTGGGGGGGGGTGATTCGTACAGCTGGGAGGATGGTGGTGGGGGGGTGATTCGTACAGCTGGGAGGATTGCGGTGGGGGGGGGTGATTCGTACAGCTGGGAGGATGGCGGTGGGGGGGTGATTCGTACAGCTGGGAGGATTGCGGTGGGGGGGGGGGTGATTCGTACAGCTGGGAGGATGGCGGTGGGGGGGTGATTCGTACAGCTGGGAGGATTGCGGTGGGGGGGGGGTGATTCGTACAGCTGGGAGGATGGCGGTGGGGGGGTGATTCGTACAGCTGGGAGGATGGTGGTGGGGGGGTGATTCGTACAGCTGGGAGGATGGCGGTGGGGGGGTGATTCGTACAGCTGGGAGGATTGCGGGGGGGGGGGGGTGATTCGTACAGCTGGGAGGATGGCGGTGGGGGGGTGATTCGTACAGCTGGGAGGATGGTGGTGGGGGGGTGATTCGTACAGCTGGGAGGATGGTGGTGGGGGGGGGGGTGATCCCTGCAGCCGGGAGGATGGCGGTGGGGGGGGGGGTGAGGATGGTCCCGTGTACATGGAGCCTAAAAAAATACAGAAGAGCGGAACTTTACTTTTTGGGTAACATTTCACTTCAAAGTTAATCAAACCTAAAGTTCCACCTTAAACTTTCCCATTGAAATGAGGAATAAAATGGAAATGTGTTTGTTGGTATTCAGAAGCTCTCCACCTAAATACACATTTTCTTCACAGTCTTTATTGCGTACACCAAAACAATGTGACATTTTATTATACATGGGGGATGCTTTAAAAGCCAGAGAGTCTATGTTTTTTACGGACCTCAATAAGCCTCTGCTTTGGGGGCGGGGCTGGAGGCGGGGCTGTGTCACCGTTTGCTCCCTATCACAGAATGCAGCCTAATGTATCTGCATGTCTCTTTCTCCTCCGTCTCCCCCCCCCCCGCTCTTTGTAGGTTTCTTATTGGATCTGCATGTTCTGTCCCGCCCCCCCCCCCCCGCTCTGTGTATGCCTCCTCATTATGGTTCCTCGTCACTTCCGTGACAAATTGTGATGGGTTCACTGAGGGGTAGTGTCGTGAATCCCCTGGAACGCATCACATTTGGCGTTGGAACGCATTGCGCATGCGCAGTTCGCCGCCACGTGACTTAGGCTGCATTCTGTGATAGGGAGCAGAATATGACACTGCACCGGAGGTGGGGGACTTCCGCCCTCACCTCTTACTACACCACATACAGCACTTCCGCCCACAGCTTAGAGATGCGCGGATTGGCCAGGATGCGGAAGGACCAACCCTCTTATGAGGATTGGCGGCGACCGCTGACAGCGTTCGTGACGCACAGGAAGACGTGTGGAGATAGGGGACATCCGCCCTCACCACACAACGCGCACGCGACGTCACTTCCGCCCTCAAACTGGATGCATTGTGATTAGCTATTGCTCGAGCGAACCAAGCATCCTATTGGGGGGACTGACTGGCAGCAAATGCGGTGCTCCTATTGGCCAATACGGCGCGGGCAGATTTTTGAGATTTTGAGTGTACGGAATACAAACCCTATTTAAGGGGGGGGGATCATCAGCTGTGGGACCATGCCCATGAATAAGTCACTATAGACGAAACATGTCGGGTAGTGGCTACACAGCTGACGTTTGAATTTGTGGAGATTGTGGAACCAACGTGACAGGAGGGTGAGGAATGGTTCACTTTTCCAGTGATCAGCAGCAAGAGTGTGGGGTGTCTTTTTTCCATAACCTGGGATCGTTTGCAGTGCAGTGCGGTGGAGGTGGTGAGAATCATTGTTTACAGTGTGTGCAGGCCCGCCGAGGCTATAGTTCACCAGCTGAAAGATACAACGAAAGGATCTTGAGCTTGCTGTGATTATTGCGGTTTTATTTGGCTACTTTTGTGAGTGTTTTCATTGAGGATTTGTATGTGGTGTGTCATTAAACTACCTTAAACTAAACACTATTGTGCAAATCTCTTTGATTTTCATATGGAGCCAATTTAATCACTGCGGTGGAACACGGAGGTTTATGTTTTAATTGGAAATTTCTACACTTGATTTGGAAAATCTCTTATGCTGTTTTGCCGAAACACGAGAGTGCTAGGCAAATCATTCTGGTGAGTGGCCATTGATGGGTGGAGGATTCACGGAGCACGTTTGGTGTGGTGGAAGATTTGCTTGAAGATTAGAAGATTATTTTACACTCACGAACTTTGAACTTTTTATTTTTCTCACTTTTAGTTATTCACGGGTTCATATACGTAGTAGATATATATTTTTTCTGCAGATTTTTTCTGTGTCACTATAGTTTGTGTTTGTTTATCACACACTTGAGCGCTGTTTAAGTACTTATACATATGGTGTTAAAAAGATGTCGCATTAGTATTTTTACTTATTATTTTCAAGATTTATTTATGTAAAACAGGAGCTAGGGAATCGCAGTTAGTTCATCATCCTTAGCGCAGCGGTGGTAATCAGGAGGGCGCATACACTTGGATTACCATTTATTTTCGGTGTGGTAAAAGAGGCTCTCCTCTACAGGTCAGGCTCACGAATTGAACATTACCTACACATCTAAACTATTACTCCCCTATCTATTAGGAATATAATTATAACTTATCCAAAAGCTAGGGAAGTCAGTACGATTACAGACCCACTCCCCAAACCTATATTAATCCCATCCTCAAACTAATGAGTACCATTAACGGGAAAAACCATATCAATTCTCAAAAAATACATACTGGAACCCTTATGCCGCGAACACACGACCGTTAATCATGACGAGAAAAATGAAATTTTTTTAATTGGTCATTAAAAACGACCGTGTGTAGGCTCCAGAGCATTTTTCTCGTCGTGAAAAATGGGCATTAAAAATTTAGAACATGCTCTAATTTTTCTCGTTGTTTTTCACGTCATCGTTTTTCAGATATTTATTTGTAAAAAAATTCATTTATCACTTTTCTTCCACTTCACATTTTTGTACCACTTTGTGTTGGTCTATCACATAAAATTCCAATATAATACATATATGTTTTTGGTTGAAATGTGACAAAATTTCAAGGGGTATGTATACTTTTTCAAGGCACTGTATTGTATGTGTGTGGAGATGTACTGCAAATCTCCACACAAAAGGCTGCTGGGAAGACATCTAAAAACAGTTAAAAACAAAATGGAGTGCATAATTGGTAATTAGTTGCTATGGGGCAAAATGATCACATTAGTTCATCGTTTCTCCTAACTGCGAAGGACTGGAGTTCAGATTGAATTCATGGTTTCCCGAACCCAAAGCTCATCCTTTACTCTGACCCGGCACACTTTCCTGGGCCATATCTGATGGAGAAAGCATCATGGGTCTAAAAGACCTCTGATGTCTTTATAAATTGAGCCAACAACTGATAGAAACAAGTATCCTATCTTCCCTTAGACTTAGACCACCTCTTCCAAACATTGGGCTCACTTTCATACCCTCCACACTTCTCTCCTGCACATGATGCCCTCCTTATTGTCTGCACTTTTTACTTATACATGCTGCTTGCTGCCATGCTATCCACGCTCTTCTTGAGCGCAAACTGGCTGCTGTCAAACCCTGTGGCCCTTCTCTCATTATCAGATTGCTGGGTGATATACCATTCCCCATATCTCTCCTACACATACTACCTATACCATGCCCTCTAAACAGATCCTGCCATTGTACCTTCTGGCCTTCCTCTACTACCTTTACTGACTGCTTTCATACTCATGCTGCCTACTGAGCTACTTCTTAAGCAATGATGGTAAAATACCTAACCTGCATGTTCTGGCTAAAGCACACTTTTGCTATCTGTATAGCTTAAATCAAGTAAAGTCATATTACGATCATTAAGTATACCCAGCTTTCGTTTGATGTAAACATCTGTAAAAAGCTCTACATGATTAAGATTAACCACTTGAGGACCGCCTAATGGCGATATACGTCGGCAGAATGGCACAGCTGGCACAGGTACGTTGCCCTTTAAGTGCCCAGCCGTGGGTCGCGCGCGCTAGCGACCCGATCCAAAGCTCCGTGACCGCGCCCGCAGGAGCCGTGGACCCGATCGCCCCCGGTTTCCCACGATCGGGTCACAGGAGCTGAAGATGGGGAGAGGTGAGTGTAAACAAACCTTCCCCATTCTTCTCTGTGGCTTGTCACTGATCGTCTGTTCCCTGTTATAGGGAAAGACGATCAGTGACGTCACACGTCCAGCCACGCCCCCCTACAGTAAGAAACACAATTTAGGGCACACTTAACCCCTTTATTGCCCCCTAGTGGTTAACCCCTTTACTGTGAAAATGACAATGGCAGTGATCAGTGCATTTTTATAGCACTTTTTGCTGTTAAAATGACAATGGTCTCAAAAATGTGTCAAAAGTGTCCGATGTGTCCGCCATGATGTCGCAGTCACAAAAAAAATTGCTGATCGCCGCCATTACTAGTAAAAAAAAAATATTAATAAAAATTCCATAAAACTATCCCCTATTTTGTAAACGCTATAACTTTTGCGCAAATCAATCAATAAATGCTTATTGCGATTTTTTTACCAAAAATATCTAGAAGAATACATATCGGCCTAAACTGAGGAAACAAAATGTTTTTTTTTATATATTTTTGGGGATATTTATTATATCAAAAAGTAAAAAATATTGCATTTTTTTCAAAATTGTCGCTCTATTTTTGTTTATAGCGCAACAAAATGCGCAGAGATGATCAAATACCACCAAAAGAACGCTCTATTTGTGAGGAAACAAAGAAGGCTAATTTTGTTTGGGAGTAACGTCGCAGGACCGCGCAATTGTCAGTTAAAGCGACGCAGTGCCGAATCGCAAAAAGAGGCCAGGTCCTTTACCTGCATAATAGTGGTTAACAGGTCCAGGAGCTGATCATTTCCAATTGAGGATACCTTAAACTGTCCCATGAATTGTCCTGTAATAAATATCCACCCTTTTGCAGTTCCATCAGGGCCAGGTAGCTTCAGGGAAGTCAAAATGTCCTGTGATGATATCTATCCTAGTCTATGCAGCCCTTTCTAGCTGTGTGAGGAAGTTAATCGTTATTGGTATATAATGCAAATTGGCTGCCTCCATAGTCTATTAGGTAACAATTGCTCTTATAGCAAAGCAAAATGTTCACAGTCTTTCTCCAAACTATATTTTATGTTCAGTTTGATTATTTTGCCAGTGCATTTGTATTACTGCTCATTTATTGAGTGACACTTACATTCAATTCTATCATATCATTGTTCTTACTTTACCTCACTGAAATAGAAAATTCTCCTTTGGAAGTCTGGCTGGCTCGGATGACGAAAAACCCCACAGATTTGCTCATGAGTATATTCTCAGCTTCAGTACGTGAAACGTTTTCACAAAACCACCTGTTATGTAAAGATCAAATAAATAATTACAGGTATATGATCACAGCAAACAAATGATGCATTGTTACACAACAGTGGATAGGGAATTAACGTTAGTTGCTCTGCAATCTTTAGTCCCTTTGCACTCATATGTTTGTAAACATCCTATAATACATTATTGACTTTCATAGTTTTGTAAAGCCTCCCCAGAATGATATTTTATCAATCTCCAGTGGCCATACCCCTGCTGGAGTTTCCAATAGATACAGGAACCAGAATCAGGCTATCCACCTGGCAGTATCAAAAGGGAACGTCTAGGAAAGGGAAAGTCTAGGTGCAGCAGATTATAACAAAGATTTAATAATACAAAGTCAAATGGCTACTCACAAAAGTAGTATATAAATGTACATATCTCCAAAAATATTGTCTAGGCCAGATGGAGATGTCTTGGTGTAAGACATGGATGGTATGCTGTGTTCAGAGCCAGGTAAATCTGTACCAAACCAGGAGCTGTCAGCCAGGTGAGCCACAACCAGCATGAAATGCACTGAAGGCCGGACCGGAGTTGACGTCCAATGGGAGACCTCAGATAAGTCAGGTGATGCATTTCCAAACTTCCGCTTCTTCTTCAGACCCGATAGGCTACCGCAAGCATCAGTCTAATGTCGACTGGGCAAAACTAATCAATATTAGGCTTAAGTGCAATGATAAGGGCAAAACCCCATTCCAAAAACAATAACTCATAAGATTTAAAGAACAAGGCCCAAAGGGATTTTAAGGGGTGCAGCCCAAAAAGATTGTTCAGACCAATATATAAAAATAGTAGACAACTGTATTCATCATATTACATATAAAAATTTAAATCATTTGGATAAAACCAGTGTACTCGCATACATCAGATTGAACAAGATAGCAGGAATATGTAATAGGCATCAAACCAGGGCTCAAGTCCTGCGGGAACGCGTGGGAACGGAGTTCCTGTACTTTTTTCACAGCAGTAACTAGGTTCCCTTTGCAGGACTAGAGCAGCCGAGAGCAGCCGAGCCGCCTGAGCCAATCCTTTACTAAGCGGCGATGCCCAGCTCGAGTCACTTTCAAGGGCAGGCGAACCTTAGTAATCCTTTATGTTACTGGCCGCTTCCTGTATATGGATTCATCAGGTAGTGTGCGGGTATTCCGTCACTTCCTCAAAGCCGCAATGTCTCCTGGGACCTTTTGTCATTGTTGCGGAGGTCTGCCGCGAGTTATCGAGGAAGTGACGGAATACCTGCACACTACCCGATGAATCCATATACAGGAAGCGGCTAGTAACATAAAGGATTACTAAGGTACAGTGGATCCAAAAAATAAACCATGCGGTTTAGTAATTATGCATATGAGTGTATCATTTTTTTGGTGGGGGAGTGGATATTGGGTGGGAGTTCCCACACTTTTTTCCCCAGGACTTGACCCCTGCATCAAACACTTTTTTTAGTTGCTACTCAATGCGCTTTGTGAAACAAGGTCCCCTTTTCAGGCTGATAACCTACATCTGCAAGGAAACCACGTCATTGAAGATAAACAATATTCAAGCAAAATACCCTCCTTAAAAGACATATAGGGTTGGCTTGGCTTATGAAAGAGTTATAAAGGGACAAATACTGAAAAAAGTTTATACCTACACAACAAATGTGACATCATAAACATCACTTTTTTTTAGTCAAAGTCAATTAAAAGATAAAATACAAAACATCCCTCCTATAAGGGCAGGTGCAGTGAATTGGCATCAGTTGAGGCTATTCCACCTAGGAGGTAAGGCGGGGCACACCACCAAAGGGAGAACCCAACAAAAGGCCAGAAACGCCAGAATGCTGAAGAAAAAAACGCCTATAGTAAATAAAGGAGACCTTTGTACAATCTCATCAAGTAAGCCAAACTGTAAAAGCAATATGGGTAATAGGATACCCGCCTAATGTGAATGCAGAAACTGTGAATGTGAAATAAGTGAACAAAATTGGCAAAAAAAAAAAAAGAAAGTATACAAGAAAGGAGGAAAGTAATAAGAATGGGCATAAAGTCCCAATCCATACGCAACACACAAGCTCCAGAGTAAAGTGGCATGCCAGTGAAGCCAAAATACATGACAGAATATAAAGAAAAGTGCCAAAAGTGCTCGATAAGGGCGAGAAACCTCACTCCATCTAGCATAATGTGCGTCAAGTAAGGAAACCCGACCACAATAATAAAAAGAGTAACAGCCATATAGCCAGCCATATAGTCACCTTTTATCCGGGGACCTAGTGCCAACAGTGTTACAAGCATCCATTACCTGAACAGTCAGAAGAGGAATGGATAGCCAACCCCACCTACCCCTATATAAGGAGCTCCCCAAGGTGGGAAAGTCAACCCCCCCTGCATCATATGTGGAGAGGCAGGAATCGCTCATCCCATAGCTGCCATAAAAGGAAAGTGGCAAGAAGCCACCTCCAATATGGACAGATAGAGGACCACACATGCGCTACACACGAAGACACCCAAAGCTATGGGCCATCGCGCAAGACTCCGGGCGCATGCGCGGACACCCCCACTCCACCCCCATGGCGGACGGCTGGAGGACCGCTCACGCACAGTGCGAGGACGCCACCACAAAGGACTCTGGAAATAACATTTGGAGCATGCACAGAGGTGCCCAATAGGAGGAGACCCAATATATGATGTCGATACCCCAAGGGGACATTGCAGCTCTCAGGACAGAGACAGTTGCAAAGCCAAAGTCACCCTCACCAGACGGAGAGAATGGGGTGAAATAAGCAACCTAACAAAAAATATATACGCAAATTTAGGTCTATACTGTTGTGGAAATTTTATGAAGATGTATTTAATATGTATTGTCATAGTGTTACCCAGAGTTAGTTCTCCCGCAACCCGCTCTAAAGAGCTGACTGGGGCAGACTGATGCTGGTTGAGTCCCGTCTGGTAGTGGAAAACGTCTTGAGGTTGGAGAGAGATGTTTGTAGAGTGGGGATATGTCCACCAGCGAAGGGCCCCTGTGCATTAGCACAGACGATCGTCTAGGGCAGGGGTCTCCAAACTACGGCCCGCGGGCCACATCCGGCCCGCCAGGCCATTTCTTCCGGCCCGCAGCGTGAATCCTTAGTTCCCCTGTTAGTTGTGGAACCTGCGCTGCATATTCGCCCCAGGCAATATGCAGCGCAGGTCCCGCAATTCCTCCCGGCGTCTCACTGTGTGTGTTGGCTGCTGGCTGGGACCACGGCATCCCAGCAGCCAATGAGGTGTTTAGGGCAGACCTGTTGCCGCCTCCCTGCTCCCGCCTCCCGCCTCGCTGTTAACCAGTAACGAGTGTGTAATACCAGCGGGGCGGGGGTCAGGAGATGCAGCAGGTCTGCACAGCCAGTGATGGAGAGTGGAGACGCGCTGGACACATGCAAGGAGGGGGGCTGATACACTTGTGTGGGGGTGGGTTGAATGGCGCTGATGGGGCACAAACATCTGGGGGCTGATGACTCTGCTGGGGACACACGTGGAGGGGGTTTTTCAGACTGATGGGGACACAAATTTTGGGGGACTGATGACTCTGCTGGGGACACACATGGAGGGGGGGTTGTAGACTGATGGGGACACAAATTTTGGGGGGCTGATGACTCTGATGGGGACACAAATGTGGGGGGGGGCTGATGACTCTGATGGGGACATACATGTGGGGGGGGGGGCTGATGACTGATGGGGACATAAATATGGGGGGGGGGGTGATGACTCTGATGGGGACATAAATGTGGGGGGGGTGATGACTCTGATGGGGACACAAATATCTGTGGGGTCTGATGGGGACACAAATGTGGGGGGCTGATGATTCTGATGGGGACATAAATGTGGGGGGGGGTAATGACTCTTATGGGGACACAAATATCTGTGGGGTTTGATGGGGACACAAATGTGGGGGTGCTGGTGGCTCTTATGGGGACAAACATGTGAGGAGGGGGGCTGATGGCTCTAATGGTGACACAAATATGCAGGTGGGGGTGGGCTGTGATGGGGACACAAATGTGCAGGGAGACTCGGATAAATGATGGGGGGGCTCTAATGGGGACACCAATTTGTGGGGATAGCCTGATGAGGACACAGATGAATGGGGACACAGATGAATGGGGACACAAATGAATGGGGAGACTGATAGGGACACAGATGAATGCGGAGACTGATGGGGACACAGATGATGGGGACACAGATGAATGGGGACACAGATGAATGGAAAGACTGATGGGGACACATATGAATGGGGACACAGGTGGATGGGGACACAGATGAATGGGGACACAGATGAATGGAAAGACTGATGGGGACACAGATGAATGGGGACACAGATGAATGGGGACACAGATGAATGGAAAGACTGATGGGGACACAGATGAATGGGGACACAGGTGGATGGGGACACAGATGAATGGGGACACAGATGAATGGGGACACAGATGAATGGGAACACAGATGAATGGGGACACAGATGAATGGGAACACAGATGAATGGGAAGACTGATGGGGACACAGATGAATGGGGACACAGGTGGATGGGGAAACTGATGGGGACACAGATGAATGGGACACAGATGAATGGGAAGACTGATGGGGACATAGATGAATGGGGACACCGATGAATGGGGACATAGATGAATGGTAAGACTGATGGGGACACAGATGAATGGGGACACAGATGAATGGGGACACAGATGAATGGGAAGACTGATGGGGACACAGATGATGGGGACACAGATGAATGGGAAGACTGATGGGGACACAGATGAATGGGGACACAGGTGGATGGGGACACAGATGAATGGGGACACAGATGAATGGGAAGACTGATGGGGACACAGATGATGGGGACACAGATGAATGGGAAGACTGATGGGGACACAGATGAATGGGAAGACTGATGGGGACACAGATGAATGCGGAGACTGATGGGGACACAGATGATGGGGACACAGATGAATGGGAAGACTGATGGGGACACAGATGATGGGGACACAGATGAATGGGAAGACTGATGGGGACACAGATGAATGGGAAGACTGATGGGGACACAGATGAATGCGGAGACTGATGGGGACACAGATGAATGCGGAGACAGATGAATGGGAAGACTGATGGGGACACAGATGAATGGGGACACAGATGAATGGGAAGACTGATGGGGACACAGATGATATGGACACAGATGAATGGGAAGACTGATGGGGACACAGATGAATGGGAAGACTGATGGGGACACAGATGATGGTGACACGGATGTAAAGCCTCATGCACGCTGGAAGTTTAGCTCCGCTGCATGATGCTCCAGCGTTTAGGTGCCAGCAAAGAATATAGGAGCACCATCCAATCCTGCTGTCAGCAGTAAGTCAAATTCTATTCTATTCTTCTTCTACTGTGGATTTATTTATAAATTATGTTTCTGGCCCGCGAATATGTGTAAAATATAGATTGTGGCCCTCGAAGTAAAAAGTTTGGAGACCCCTGGTCTAGGGGGAATAGGCTTGCTCTGCAAGGACATTTTCGGTTATAGGTGGTGTAACGTTCGGGGGCTATAGCTCGGTGGGATTAAGTGCACAAACCGTTCGACCTGAACATAAAAAGGCTTTTATTCATAGGTCAACAAAAAATAAGGCTTTTCTCAGCACACAAGGAAAACTATAAATGAAAAGTCCACTTAGCTTCAGCATCAAATAAAGTCTGCTTATTTTCAGCACCAAAAATAAGTCAAAACACATACAGTTCGTTGGTAGACGGGTCTTCACCCCCTGTATTCCAAAAGTCCTCACTGTATTGTGAACAGCAGCTATCAGACTCCCAGCTTGTCTTCACAGGTGCAATCTCCACACTCCTTCACACACCTCCACCACCACTTCCTGTTTAAATGGGTGGTTCTCTGGGAGTGTTAACACCTTGTGTGCTGGCTCTTCAGTGTTTAGGAGTGGAGGCTCTTTCCCACCAAAATAGCACTTTAGAGCCTCCAG
Organism: Rana temporaria; assembly: GCF_905171775.1. Taxonomy (NCBI): domain Eukaryota; kingdom Metazoa; phylum Chordata; class Amphibia; order Anura; family Ranidae; genus Rana; species Rana temporaria. Next base: position 72,258,780 of record NC_053495.1, read on the forward strand.
AATTCCAGGCCCCAAATTACTCTATCAAGACAGAGAGAACTGCGAGCCAGTCCTCTCTGGATTAACTCTTACCTGGAATCCTTCACCCACTTTGGGTGACCCCCTGAAAACTCTTCCCGCTATTTAAAGGGACCATAGCCCAAATAGTGGTGTTGTATAGCACCCGTCCAGGACCTGGCGTCCTGTACAGTGGATGTACGCTCTTTTCTCTGCCATGTCTGATTAGCATGGTCAGGATTCGTAGCGTACACTGGCAGATAGCCTCCCATCCACAAGGAGTGATAGTATAATCCGGGTATGCTTTGATCGAGAGAACAAGGATTCTTATCAGCAGCAATACGGGAGCCTTGGGTTGTTATGATCAGAGATGGAGTGCATTTTTGTTTAGCTTCCATTTACCCTGTCTCTGCTCAGACACACTCATCAGAATTCTTTAATTGTATTGTATTGTATCCTTTAGCAGTATTTCACATCCTGTTTTGTCAAATCCTTATATGGTCATTTCCTGTGTGGAGGTCACATCCTGTGACATCACTTCCTGTTGGTAATTTCTTTTATGATTTACGAATAAAAGGCCAAATGGGCTAGGCTCAGTCAGAGATGTTGACGGAGCTGGGAACTTAAGGATGGTCATGTCTGTTTACTTGGATGAGTGGGTTTTTAGGTAAGATGCATTATAGCATTAGATGAAATGTGTGCTTATTAGCACAGGAGACAGGATATTTGGCTGTGTGCTCTGTGTAATTTCGCTGACAATACGTTAGACCAGCCTTTTTCAACCAGGGTGCCTTGAGGTTTCTTCAGAGACACCTTGGCAAAATGCTTAAAAATTGCCCCAAATTTGTACACAAACCAGCATGTGAATAAAGCTTTAGTTAAAGCCACAGGTTTTCATTGTGCCCCTGGTCTGGTACAGTTAAACCGAGCTCCGAGTGGCATACCATCTGCAACTTACACCAGGATATATCCATCTGGCCCAGACAATATTTTTCGAGATATGCCCACTTATATACTACTTTTATGAGTGGCTGTTTTATTTTTTATGAATAAATCTTTGTTTTAATCTGCTGCACCTAGGCTTGTAAGCAGGGTGAGGGGTGCGGCGATTCACTGAGGGAGACACACGTAAAGTTCTTTGAACAAGGTAACGTTTATTACCGAGAGGTGGTAGTAGTAACAGTCTTTACAATCAAACGGCAAATGGTTCCTCTCCAGGCATGTAGGCACAGATATGCAGTACAGATACTGTTGTTCTAAGCGATGTGGCTTTCTGAGTATCACAGGCACTTCCCACTTAATGGTACATTATATACCCCAGCATACAATGCTTATTGGAAGAGGCTGGAAACATATTACCCGTAGCAGCTGGGAGTCTTCCATCCGACCAAGGTTACCACTGCAGGACTCCGTAGGACCCCTAAACTATCCCTTACAGGCCGGAACACTCTCCCTGGCTTCTCCTCTCTCTCCCTCACAAGCAGGGTCTCTGTCCCTATCTACATCCACTTGTTTTCTGCCTAAAACGTGCCTGAGCTTTACTATAAAAAGAAACCACCCAAAAATGGTCGCCCAAATCTCTCGAGATCTCGTGCGGCCTATCAGAACACAGGGCTCCTCCAAAATGGTGTTGGAGACACTCTAGAGGCAGAAGTGTTAAACATAAATACATACAAAAACATAACAATTCGACTGCAGTATGAACACATATGATTACTTTACCACTTGCTCTTGCAGCACTAGACTGCCCTATCACTGACAGCTGCTTACATTCCCCCCCCCCCCCCGTTTAAGAAGTGCAATCCCTTGCATTACCACAGTGCGAGAAGATAACAAGCAAGTCAATAAGCAACACAGCAATTCAAGGTATAGTCAGCATAGTGGACAGGTTTCAGTCCCGTGTCGTACGCATTGGGAAGCGAGGCTCCAGATTCCCCAAATGTCCATCCCCATCCGCTACAACAGGGCACTGTTCCTCACCCACGACAGGGTCAATAGGCGCTACTTCGTCCCTAAGAGGATCATCCTCCACAGGCATGGGGGTAACTTGCACATCTGGTTCCCCTGCTAGCAAGTCCCATTCGGTTACAGTAGCTTGGTTATCTGTAGCTCCTTCAGCTGGGGATAAGCTCTCTACTGCAGGCAGAGGAGGCAAACACCATGTTGCAGAGTCACTGTTGAGGATTTCCTGGCTGCAGTCCCGTCTAGCCGACGGTGGGAAGACAGGAACAGGATTATCCGTTTGTGACTCCGCACTGAACACACAGGGACGAAGCAGATTGCGATGCAGTCTTTTACGAGGCCCATCTGGCTTCTCTGAGACCACATCATACACAGGCCGCCCCATGAAAGGTTGGTGTTCGACCCGATACGGACATGGCTCCCACTTAGGCTCCAGCTTGCTGCCCCTCAGATGTTTGGGATTCCTCACCAAGACTCTGTCGCCTGCTGCAAGTGGCAACAATTGGACAGCACTTTCCTCGGCTAAATCCTGGTGCTTTCCCAGCACTATTTGTTTGGCTTGATCCAGCCGGTGCCAGTGATCTTAGACCCACTCATCCGGGGTCCTTGACGTAATAGGCTCTGGGGTTTCTAGGAGTAAATCCACCGGTAACCGGCCGTAATGCCCAAACATCAGAAAATGAGGAGTATAACCAGTGGCTCTATGCACAGTCTGATTGTAAGCCCAAACGACATCTCCTACATACTGCGGCCAACATTCTCGATGTTCCTGCTCTAAGGTGCGAATTAATCCCAACAAGGTGCGATTAAAACGTTCACAGGCCCCATTTCCTTGGGGGTGGTAAGGAGTAGTATGCGACTTCCGAATACCACTAAGACGACACAGTTCAGAAAACACCTTAGACTCAAAGTTCGGCCGTTGGTCCGACAGAATCCTTTTGGGGCACCCATAGTGAAATATTCTACAAACCTCCAAGGCCTCCGATTGAGGGATAACCAGCTGATGAATAACTCGCGACTCTCCAGGCACCCGTGCTTGTCGGTATAAGAGTCCATTATATCTTTACAGCCGAGCCCACTGTTTTAGCAGCTGGCACAACGTTGGTGAGAGCTTTCTTCGCTCCCTGGAATCTGGCTTCCGATTCCTGTCCCAGTATCTAACGAGCTGATCCAGGTCAGGATCGTTCCGCTGGAGTTGCAACCATTCTCGAGGAGTGTGAATTTCTGACCCTCCTGGTAGGCCCTGATTACTTTGCAGAGTCATTGAAGCCAGTTGCTCCTGCGTGTTGACCCTGGATGGAACGACCTCCTCCCCCTCGAGTTGTTGATCTAGATCATCCTGAGGCCGGTCAAAGGGAAATCGAGAGAGGGCATCAGCATTACCATTGGGGCGCCCTGGTTTGTAGTGAATGGTATAGCTGAACTGGGCCAATCGTGCCATGCAGCGTTGTTCCAAGGCGCCCAGTTTCGCCGTCTCTAGGTAGGTGAGAGGATTGTTGTCAGTATATATGTCCACCCGGCCACTCACCAAGTACTCAGCAAACTTTTCGGTGACGGCCCAGACTACCGCTAACAACTCCAGTTTAAAAGAGCTGTAGTTGACTGGATTACGTTAGTAGGGCGCAAGCTCCGACTTGCATAAGCGATGACCCGCTCAGTTCCATCTTGCTCCTGAGCAAGCACAGCCCCCAGTCCTTGAAGGCTGGCATCGGTGTACACCCGGAAGGGTTTACGGTAGTCCGCGTAGGCCAATATGGGTGCAGAAGTCAGCTGCGCCTTGAGGGCCTCCAATGCCTCACTCTGTGCTGCCCCCCAACTGTCAATGATACTGGGAGAAGATTTACCCTTGCGATGAGCAGGCTGACCGCAAAGCAACTGGGTCAAGGGAGCTGCAATAGTAGCAAAGTTCGGATTGAATCTGTGGTAGTAACCCAGAAGTCCCAAAAAGGAGCGTAGCTCTGTTACCGTTTTAGGCCTGTACAGCCTGAATTTTATCTGGATCGGGGGACACCCCTTTTGCCTCGACCACATGCCCCAAATACTGGATTTTGGTTCTCATGAGATGACATTTTTCTGGTTTGAGCCGAAGGCCATACTGGGTCAACCGCTGGAGGACTTGATCCAGATGTAGCAAATGGTCCTCGAACGTTCTGGAGAAGATGATAATGTCATCTAAATAAATCAGGACAGATTCAAAGTTGAAGTCTCCCAAGCAACGTTCCATCAATCGTTGAAACGTACTGGGGGCATTGGTCAGGCCAAAGGGCATCCGATTAAACTCAAATAGTCCCAGAGGGGTGATAAAGGCCGTTTTTTCACGATCTTCCTCTTTTACGGGGACCTGCCAATATCCTCTGGCCAAGTCGAGCGTGGAGAAGTACTGTGCCTGCCCAAAGGCCATTAGGGATTCTTCGACCCGGGGTAGTGGGTAAGCATCCCGATGGGTACAGGCATTCAATCTGCGATAGTCCACACAAAAACGTAAGCTGCCATCTTTTTTTCGTACCAGGACTATGGGCGCAGCCCAGGGGCTACAACTCTCTCAAATCACCCCCCCTTTCAGCATACCGCGTAACAAGTCCTTGACCTCTTGACAAAGAGCGGGGGGTATATTGCGATATCTTTTCCGAACAGGAGCTGTGTTTCCGGTGTGGATGGAATGATCCAAAGCATTAGTACAACCGTAGTCCTCAGGGCCTTGAGAGAATGCCATCATATGTCTGTAAACTAATTGCTGGAGCTTGTTACGTTGGTCAAGAATCATTCCCGGCACCGGAAGTGCTAGTTGTGCTAACAATTTCGGAAGATGGGCTTCTGCTGAATCAGGTAGAGCCGTTTGCAGAGCAGCGCAGGGCAAGGGTCAGTAATGCAGCTTTTGGGTACTGTATATAACTGAGCAATGGTCACGTCCGTGGGCACTGGAATAGGGGTGGACCCCAAGTTAACCAGTTGCACCAACACCTGTCCCTGACGGACAACAGACAAAGTTCTGGCTACCAGCCATTCACCTTTGGTTTCCAGATTGCGTTGTGGTTCTACCATCACAGTGGCCCCTCTGACGTGACTTCTAGCCGCCACGGGAAGGGGGCACACCAACTCCTGGCGTGGGGGTATAATAACCCGATGTTGGGCAGGGAGGTGGATGAGCCCCACTTTCTCAGTATGTTTATGGCTCTGCGTCTGAACTGCCCGACAAGCTTTGATCGGATTCTGCAGCTGTGCTTCCGATTGCCCAGATGCTTGTGTTGAAGCCTCCCGAAGGAGGCGTGTTAAGTCCAGTTCCTTTAGGGCGTTTATGTCCAACACTACTGGGATCTCTGGGAAAGAGGCATTCCGAGTCACCACGATTCCAACCCTAGGGAGGATCTGCTCATATACATTCATGGACATCCAATTAACCCCTACTACTGGAATAGGAAGGTTGTTGTCAGCTTTCAGTCTCACCCAGGAGGGGTCTAGCGTTGGGGTCGGCCAAAAATGTCGCTGATAGAATGAATAGGCCATGGTAGTGACTTCTGATCCAGCGTCCACCAGACATCTGGCCGGCTGTCCGTTGAACATCACTGTCGCCACGGGGCAACCAGAAATCATTGTAGGATCACGTTGAGGCGGTGACTGAACATTTCCCGCGGGTCGCCCCTCTACCACGGGAATCACTAGTTTAAAGGATGCCTTTGTACGTTCTGGGCTCCCCGTTTCGCACAGTCCCTTGCAATGTGGTCAAACCGTCCACACTGCCAGCATTTTTGATCAGTATCTGGGTCCCTCCGGAGTGGGTTGGTCACCACCCGGGGTTGTTCTGACCCTCTCCGCAAGGCTGCCACCTCTTGGCTGAGGGAGGCGACCATCTCAGCTAAGTCTCGTACGACCTTTTCCCCAACGAGGGCGTCTCCACCGTTGAGACTGTGGCAGGGCATGGGGCAGTCGCTTCTTCCCGCCCCACCAGCCACCCAGCTCCCTGAGTGCGGGTAACCTGGCTTCTGGCACCAGCCCGTTCATTGTTCGACTCTTCCTGTTCCCTCTCGATGGCCTCTTGTAGGATCACTGCAAACTTCACTGTACCATCAGCCCTAACTCGATCCTTCAAGGCTCTTTTTAATGAAGGGGACCACACACCAGCGAGGAACTGGTCCCGTATTAGCTGATCGGGGTTAGCAACTCCAGTTCCTGTGGGGGCCATTTTCTCCTCCAACCGGCACCAGATCTCCTGCAATGCCACTGCAAATTGAGGAATAGTCTCTTGATCATACTGCTCCCGACTGTAGAAATTCTTACGGAGTTTGGCTATGGAGGTACTCTCACCATACAAACTTTCTAAGCGGGCCACAATGGCGGCTCTGTTATCTCTCTCCTTCTCGGGCAGAACCATCACAGCCTGGCGGGCTTCTCCTTCTAGCGCATTAACCGCCAAATCTGCAAAGTGTGCTGCGGGTATTTCGAACAATCGGACCGAGCTGTCCAGTCTCTCCACCCAATCTGTCAGGGGAATATTTGCACCATTGAATTTTGGAATCAGTGCTAAGGCCGCTCCGTACGGTGCCATGAAGGACCCTCTAGCCGCTCCCCCGCTTGAGGACGATGGAACTGACATCCTGCCGACTACGCCAAAATGTAAGCGGGGTGAGGGGTGCGGCGATTCACTGAGGGAGACACACGTAAAGTTCTTTGAACAAGGTAACGTTTATTACAGAGAGGCGGTAGTAGTAACAGTCTTTACAATCAAACGGCAAATGGTTCCTCTCCAGGCATGGAGGCACAGATATGCAGTACAGATACTGTTGTTCTAAGCGATGTGGCTTTCTGAGTATCACAGGCACTTCCCACTTAATGGTACATTATATACCCCAGCACACAATGCTTATTGGAAGAGGCTGGAAACACATTACCCGTAGCAGCTGGGAGTCTTCCATCCGACCAAGGTTACCACTGCATGACTCCGTAGGACCCCTAAACTATCCCTCACAGGCCGAAACACTCTTTCTGGCTTCTCCTCTCTCTCCCTCACAAGCAGGGTCTCTGTCCCTATCTACATCCACTTGTGTTCTGCCTAAAATGTGCCTGAGCTTTACTATAAAAAGAAACCACCCAAAAATGGTCGCCCAAATCTCTCGAGATCTCGTGCGGCCTATCACATACCTCCCAACTTTTCAACTTAAGAATGAGGGACAAATGAGCATACCCCCCAAACGAAGTTGTTGAGCGGGGGGGGGTCCGTGGATCAAAGTTGTTGAGCGGGAGGGTGGCGGCTCAAAGTTGTTGCGCGGGGGGGGAACAAAGTTGTTGAACGGGGGAGGGGTTGACGCCAATCGCGGGACCACGGGATTTAGCGGGAATCACGGGACCGCAGGATTTAACGCGAGTCGTGGGACAGCGGGATTTATCGCTAATCACGGTAATCGTGCTCGTGGGAACGCGGGATTTACAGTGAATCGCGGGACTTTGCCGCAAAATCGGGGACGGTTGGGAGGTATGCTATCAGAACACAGGGCTCCTCCAAAATGGTGTTGGAGACACTCTAGAGGCAGAAGTGTTAAACATAAATACATACAAAAACATAACATTTCGACTGCAGTATGAAGACATATGATTACCGTATTTATCGGCGTATACCGCGCACTATTTTGCCCTGAAAATCAGGGCAAAATCGTGGGTGCGCAATATACGCCGATACCCGCTTTCCCGCCACAAGTTTGAATACTGCGCTGGCATATACCGAGCGCAGTACACTCGTGTATCTTTGGGCAGTCTCGGCGCCTCTCGTACTGACGTCCTGAGCGTACAGGACGTCAGCGCGAGAGTTGCCGAGCCTGCCCGACGATACACGAGTGTACTGCGCTCGGTATATGTCGGCGCAGTATTCAAACTTGGCGCGGGAAACGAGCGGGGAGGACGCGAGGACGCCGCAGAAGGACGCCGGACCCGACAAAGAGGACACCCGAAGCTGCAGACGGACGCCGGGACATCTATTTTATGTCTAAAATCATCCTATGTCCACTAGGGGCATAGGATGACAGAGAAATGATATCTTGGACTACCTGAGATGGGATTATTATCCACAATATATTCCAGGATATCTGTAAAGCACTATTTACTGTTTGTTGGTTCTGAACTCAACGGGTCTATTGAAAGAGTGACTCATTCATCATGTTGGGACACATACTGTTAGATGCTAAATTGACCCTGCTATTGTGTGAATCTGTCCTGTGTTTACACTTATGATAATGTGTATTGTATAGCAGGTGAGCAGAGACGGGACGTCTACTCTGAAATGTCATATCTGAGTCACCTAGTCTGGGTAAATGATTAGTTAATTAGCTCATGTTAATTTATGTTCTGGTTACCTCCTCTTTAAACTGTATATAAGGTTGCATTCTTGGTTCTATTAAACACTCCGGGCCGGATTCACAAAGCACTTCTCGAGATACGCCGCGTAAGTGTAACTATGCGCCGTCGTATCTGTGCGCCGTGCCCACAATCTGGGATACACCTAAAAATAGGCTTTCTACAACCGACGTAACTTGCCTACACCGTCGTATCGTGGGCGCATATTTACGCTGGGCACATTTTCCGCGCATTGATTTTCTATGCACATATGCAAATGAGGGAGATACGCCGATTCACGAACGTAGTTGCGCCGGCGCATAATATACACGGTTTGCATAAGTCGTACGTCCGGAGTAAAGTTATTCCCCATATAGGAGGCGCAACTCATGCAAAGGTATGGACCAGGGAACACAAGCCGTCATATCTTTTGTCGTTTACGTTATATGTGAATATGACTAGGCGTAGGTTACGTTCACATCGTAGGCAGTGATTCGACGTATCTTAGGCAGTTGTTTCGACGCGATTCTGAGCATGCGCACTGGGATGCGGCCACGGGACGGCGCATGCGCCGTTCATTTTAAGTACTTCTATGGCGCTTGGCCCATCATTTGCATGGGGTCACGCCTCATTAGCATGGCTCACGCCCACTTCCACCTACGCTGGCTTACGCTGAGGAAACCCAGTGCTTTGTGAATCCAGTGCTTGCCTCTGTGCGCTGCGCCGGCGTAGCGCAAAAGAGATAAGCTACGGCGGCATAAATATGCGCCGATGTATGTGAATCCGGGCATCCATGTTTAGAACACAAACAAGTCTTGTCTCGTTGTGTGTTGAGGGCAGCTGGAATATCTGATATCTCTATCCAGACTGATAGGAAGCGGTATATGATGGAAGCACTCAAGCGGAGTGTGGGACGTTCCTTTACCTTAACCATGGACTCCTTAGCGGGAGTCACTTTGACCGGAGGGCTTGTGGAACACGGCTTACCTTACAGAGGTCGGGAAACTCCTTGTTCAGCTCCCCCAGCCCCTCCTATGTGTAAGTTTCCCTGTGTCTATTAGGGGCACAGGGTGACCGAGAACCCCAGTCGGGTCTGTCCTAACCAGACTAACCGTACAACCACACTAGACTAGTATTTCATTTTACCCCTGTCACCCTGGGTCTTATATGTGTGGTTTGTGTTGAAAGAATGAAGGGGTTCTTTCACTTGGGAAAATAATATTTCTGAACAATATCCCTCAAGATATACACCTCTCAAACAAATTAAGGGAACACTTTGAAAACATACAGTATCAGATCTCAACGGGCAAAAATCTCATGCTGGATATCTATACTGATATGGACTGGGAAATGTGTTAGGAATGAAAGGATGGCACATCCTTTGATGGAAATTTAAATTATCCACCTACAGAGGGCTGAATTCAAAGACACCCTGAAAATCAAAGTGAACAAAAATTATGCAGCAAGCTAGTCCATTTTGCTGAAATTTCATTGCAACAACTCAAAATGGTCCTCAGTAGTTTGTATGGCCCCCAAGTGCTTGTATGCATGCCTGACAACATCAGGGAATGCTCCTAATGAGATGACGAATGGTGTCCTGGGGTATTTCCTCCCAGATCTGGACCAGAGCATCACTGAGCTCCTGAACAGACTGAGGTGCAACCTGGCGGCACAGGATAGACCGAAACATAATGTCCCAGAGGTGTTCTTTTGGATTTAGGTCAGGTGAGCGTGGGGGCCATTCAATGGTATCAATTTCTTCATTCTCCAGGAACTGGCCGCATGCCCTCGCCACATGAGGCTGTGCATTGTTGTGCACCAAGAGGAACCCAGGACCCACTACATCAGCGTAGGGTCTGACAATGAGTCCAAGGATTTCATCCCGATACCTAATGGCAGTCAGGGTGCCATTGTGTAGCCTGTAGAGGTCTGTGCGTCCCTCTATGAATATGCCTCCCCAGACCATCACTGACCTATCACCAAACCGGTCATGCTGAATGATGTTACAGGCAGCATAAAGTTCTTTGCGGCTTCTCCAGACCCTTTCATGTCTGTCACATATGCTCAGGGTGAAAAGCTTGGGGCACCAGTGGCAGACCTGCCAATTCTGGTGTTCAAATGCCAATCGAGCTCCACAGTGTCCGGCAGTGAGCACAGAGCACACTAGAGGATGTCGGGCCCTCAGGTTATCCCCATGAAGTCTGTTTCTGATTGTTTGGTCAGAGACATTCACACCAGTGGCCTGCTGGAGGTCATTTTGTAGGGCTATGGCAGTACACATCCTGTTCCACATTGCACAAAGGAGCAGATACCGATCCTGCTGATGGGTTAAGGACCATCTAAGGCTCTGTCCAGCTCTCCTAGAGTAACTGCCTGTTTCCTGGAATCTCCTCCATGCTCTTGGGACTGTGCTGGGAGACACGGCAAACCTTCTGGCAATGACACGTAATCATGTGCCATCCTGGAGGAGTTGGACTGCCTGTGCAACCTTTATAGGATCCAAGAATCGTCTTGTGCTACCAGTAGTGACACTGACCCTAGCCAAATGCAAAACTAGTGAAAAACAGTCAGAAAAGATGAGTAAGGAAAAAAAATGTCAGACACCTCCACCTGAAAAAACATTCCTGTTTTGGAGGTTGTCTCATTGTTGCCCATCTAGTGCATTTGTTGTTAATTTCAATTAACAGCAAAGCAGCTGAAACCGATTAACAACCCCCTCTGTATACACCCCTCCCCCTCTGCTACTTAACTGACCAGATCAATATCCCAGGAGCTCTGATTCAAAAGTGTTACTTTATTTTTTTGAGCAGTGTGTATACAGTATATAAAGAAAAATTCCATCTTTCATCTCAGACCATTGCTGGATTGTTTGAGGTGGGGGTTGTTATGTGTTTGTTAAGTGCCTGCATCCCATTGTTCTATTGTTTCAGTCTGCCTTGGGAGAAAAGTATTACGAAATGTATATGTGTATGTGGATTAGATGCTAGAGGGTAGAGGGGGATTTCTCCAGCAGCCACTACCTGCTTATAAGACTGTCTATTTCTGAAAAAGTTGAATACAACTATGTGTCATGTTACTGGAGGAGGTAAAGATTACCATACCCTTTGTCATTATGCAAAGACGGGGGGTTGTCCCCTGAGTGTATAGCTGTGTGCCTGTGTTTGTATAAACAGTCTTATGTTTGTTACTACCCTACACTGATGCAACCACTGGTGATGGGCACCCCCTCATTTCTAAAAGACACCAAACATGTCATTAATCTTCTTGATAATATTGATTGGAAACCCTCCTACATGTTGGTCACAGCAGATGTGGCATCACTGTACACGTCCATCTTCCATAATCTAGGGCATGAAGCGGTACAATATTTTTTGTCATAGAACTCCTCTTTGACAAACACACATTGTAGATTCGTAATGGAATTGCTTGATTTTGCCATGGAGCATAACCACTTCTGGCATAATGGTACCCACTATAGACAAATAAGGGGTGTAGCCATGGGGGCAAAATTTGCCCCCAGCATGGCCAACCTGTTTATGTCTAAGTGGGAGGAGGACACTATACTTCTGAACAGATCACCAAATCTTATCTTCTGGAGAAGATTCATTGATGACGTCCTGTGTATTTGGGATGGCGATGGCAACTCGGCTGACTCATTCATTTCCATCCTAAATTCCAATGATAGGGGTATTGTTCTAACTCATGAAAAAAGCTTTAGCAAGATTCACTTTTTGGATCTAGATATATCTATAGTTGAGGGCAGGTTTGTCACATCGACATTCTTTAAACCCACAGATAGAAATGGTTATATACCACTCGATTCATGCCACCATCCTTCATGGCTGAAAGCGGTCCCTAAGGGTCAATTTTTGCGTCTTAGACGAAATTGCACGGATCTGAATGAGTTCTATAGAGAGGCAGACATTCTAAAATCCAGATTTTTGGCTAAAGGCTATGATGGGGCAAACCTTGATCTCACCATTAGAGAAGTGGGCCAGAGAGACCGCCGTACTCTCCTGCCTGATAAACCACCGGAGGCCAACACTAGGGAAGATTTTGGTTTGGCTTTCATAACAACCTTCTCAAGCCAACATTGGGCCATCAAAAGAATTATTAAAAAACATTGGCCAGTTATTAAAAATGACAGGATTCTGGTCCCACTTCTAGCAACTAACCCCAGAGTTCTCTTCAGGGGTGCTCCAAACCTCAGACACTCATTGGCACCCAATGTGCTAGACATCCCGTGCCAACCAATGTTCTTTGGTGACTTCAAGGGTTTCTACCCCTGTAAAAAATGTAGGCTTGCAAAATCAATGCTCCTCAGGGAAGACGGCACACAGACTTTACCTCTACAGGCACTGGTAAAACCTACCTAATTAAAACCTTCATAACCTGTAGCACTAAATGAGTAGTGTACCTTCTGAGGTGCCCATGCGGGTTAGAATACGTTGGACGCACCACCCGTAAATTGCAGGTTAGATGGGGGAACACATCACTAATATCCTGGCTGGATTTGATAAACATAATGTGTCTAAGCATTATGATCTAAAACACAATAAGGACCCAAAGGGCACTGTCTTTATAGTCCTGGAGAAATATATTATCCCCACTGGAGAGGTAGTAATAGTAAAAGAACAATCTCCAGGGCCGGAACTAACTGGATTTATAAGTTGGGCTGCCATGGGTCTGGGGGACTTAACGTTGACTGGGACATCAACTGTTTTATCAACAATAGTTGAGGGTCCCACTTGTATTGAGTTAATCCTAAACCCCAGGGTTCACTCTACTGTTTACTCTTCATTATTGATATGTAAAAGGACGCAAGTCTTTGTACTCCATAATTGCTGTTTTTTACTACTGTGTAGTCTTTCTATTGTGCTGTTACCATTATATGGCATTTGGGATATCCAATCTCCATGGCACCTTGTGTATATTTACACTTCTTTTTCATTTTTTATGCTTATATAATTTTTCAAAATAAGTATGAAATACCCATGCATCTGCTGAAATAGATTTTTGGGCTAATTGGCATAATACCATAATAAGGAATATTTTTATTTATTATTACGATTAATGGGAATCTGTGGTTTAATTCAATTTATTTTTTTGAGCGGTAATATGCCTTTTTAACCACAAGATGGCATGGTGATTTCCATTTATAATTAAACGGTAATATTAGCCTATTGTTTGCTCCACTCTATACCCGCCTTTATCCAATGAGCTTGCTTTACTCACGCTTCGGGCTGTACAAATAGCGTTTGCGCAATGAGGTACGTGTGCCCCTGATGACGTCATTACGACGAAATGGTCGTCGGGCAGATACACACGCATTGCACATGCGCTAACGGCCTCAGGCGGTCTGATACTATATGGAGATTTTATCCTTGCAAGGACTTTGTATCACTCTCTATGAATGAGAGTAATTTTATGTTGTTTAAAATTTTTTTTTACCATTTAAATAAATCCCCTCGTTTTATACGCCTACACTATGGCATTGTTCCTTTTTTTCTTCCCATGTGGTGTTTGATAACACACGCTAATATACACCTATGCGAGTTCCACCTGGAAGTACTGATTAACCCTATGAGGAGCTGAGGATTCTACCATTTGATCTGCGGAGAGACCCCGACTTCCTTTTGACACCTCAAGGGATCATAATCTCCTACTATGCCTGTTTAGACTGATCCTGAAAGGGAAAAGTCATAGGCTTTCTGGTAAGCCTTTATTCTCAGTGGTGTTGGGCCACTGACGTTTGATTTTTCCTTCTCTTCACCTGTGGACTTCTGCATTGGATTTTCACCGCTTTCATCTTTTCATCACCTGAATTGGAGGGGGTTAAATACTCCTAGCCTCTTCTGTGGACTTTATTTGTTTTGATTTGCACTTTATGTGCTGAATCAGTCACTTTATCATTCTTTATTATTTATATTGTTCATTTGATTTGTTCACAATATTGGTTGACTCATATATTAATTTATTGGATACCTGCTGTGCAGCGCTATATTGTTTTGCACAGAGCTACAGTAATTTTTCTGTTTTTAATATTTTTGCACATTTCATTTACTGAATTAATGTTCTAAATGATTCACATCACTCTTAGTTTAACATTGGTTATACTCGCTGCCTTATATATTTATTTATAGGGTATTTGTTGTCCATCGCTACACTGTTTTTTTCACATTTTTTTCACACCCTACACTGATTCCTCGACAAGTGACTGGGTGGACTAAGGGATCACAGATCATGCTGGTACCAAGGGAAGCTTATATGGAGGACGCACTCCTCTTGAGTATGGGGATCCGTCACAGACTGCTCTTATGGACTTCAGAAATTTGTGTTTTTATTTTAATTTTTCTGCACCATTCTCCTGCAGTATAGCAAGGATTGGGGGGGGGGGGGCTCTGCAGTCCCACACCATAGGATGTATTTTTTAGTGATTGGTCCAAGTACCTCCCCGCATCCCAACTTAACCGATCTCCCACTTGGAAATGGCTCTCCCAGCTATCCCACCACAATCCCCTAAAGCAGATCTTTTACAGTAGCTCTGGTATACCCTAAAACTCTCCTAAACTGAAGGGATTCCAGGATTGGAGAGGGAAAGGAAATACATGGCTCAATTATACTCTGGAAACACACTGAAATCCTTCTCGGACTTACAATCTGAATTTGCACTGTGCCATAAGCAGTTAATTCAATATCTTCAGGTTAGGCATGCGCTGCAGGCCCAATCCACATCTTGGTTTTGACATTAACGGATTCTCCATTGGTAATTGATATTACTCAGACCAACATCAAATGTGGGATGATATCTTGAATATATCTTGCTCTTTTGGGCACTATTCAAATATTCAAAACCATGCCAACCTGAACTGTAGAGGACCCTGGGCGCAGAATTTGGGTGACATCCCAGGCAACACCTGGGATGCTGCCCTATAATCAGTACCTGTTTTTTTTCCCTCTCAGCCTCATATAATCTCACTCAATTGTTTATTTTGCATATAGGGTACTGGACTCCTCTGACTGCCCCAAATATAATGTGCTGATTTTTTTTTCATATGATTTGGTGTTGCCCAAAATTGAGTAGATATTGGGGAGAGGTTTTACAAACAGTCTCTTTGGTGTCCAAACAAGTGCTTCCACAAGACACATTGATATGTTTGGCTCTGATTACACGGCCGTGTTATTACCACACTACGGATGCCGGACGAACATCGTGGAGCCACAGCGCGGCCAGCCGTAGGCTCTGGTGTCTGAATTCCCCACTAACCACCACTGGAACCCACATCTTTGTTAGATGGACTCACCTGACCTTGATGTGCTAAATCTGGACTACTGAAGGAGACCCTGCTGTGCTCAGCCATCTCACCCTATCCTGCCCAGATCTGATGTGGTGCCAGACAAACGGACCTGCTGTAACCTGCAGTCCCATCTTTTCAGCCCGGAAACGGATCTGAACTCAACTTTACTTTCCCCCATGTGAGTGGATATCGTTGTTTTAATACATACTTCTTTCCTTGTTTTTATTGGAATACATATAACTAACAGATATTGAATTTAGTAACACAGCGCTGTGTTTGTTTTCCTTTTCCACAAAAATGTGCCCACAGGCGTTCACCTGACAGCAAACAACTTTGTATTCTGTGGCTGGTGGTACATTAGGCATTCACCGGATACAGAAGTAAGTGTCTGCCATTACAGGCCCCAAACATTAGCACACAGGCGTTCACCTAACAGCAAACAACTTTGTATTCTGTGGCTGGTGGTACATTAGGCATTCACCGGATACAGAAGTAAGTGCTGCCCATTACAGGCCCCAAAAATTAGCCCATAGGCGTTCACCTGACAGAAAACAACTTTGTATTCTGTGAGGTAGACAACACTGTTGTGAGCTAGGCGAATGCGCTTATCGGTCACGACCCCCCCTGCTGCGCTGAACGCCCTTTTGGACAGGACACTGAACGAGGGGCAAGCCAACAGTTCCATTGCAAATTGTGCAAGCTCTGACCAGAGGTCAAGCCTGCCCACCCAGTAGTCCAGGGGTTCATCACTTCTCAGTGCATCCACATCGGCCGTTAACCAGATGTAGTCGGACACCTGTTGGTCTAGGCGTTCCCTGATGCTGGATCCGGAGGACAGCTGTCGATGGGTCGGCTGAAAGAATGATCTCATATCATTAGTGACCAACACATCTTCAAACAGCCCTCTTCTTGCAAGCGCTGTTGGATTGGTACCCACAACTGTTTCTCTGTGAGTGGAAGTGGAAGTGCTGCATTCTGATAGCCCTCTGTGATGGTGGTAACATTTCCGCCATGTTTTGTTTGTACCGGGGGTCCAAGTACGTTGCCACCCAGTACTGGTCCTTGCTGCTTTTTATACAGGGGTCCCTCTTAAAACACTGGAGCATGAAGACCCCCATTTGCACTAAACTGGAAGCGGTGTAATGGCCTGGCTCCTGCTCATCATCCAGGATAATGTCGTCCTCGTTCTCCTCCCCCCATCCACGGACAACACCAGGGATCCCAGAAAGGTTTAAAGCATGCTCTTCTTGCTCCTCCTCATCCGCCCACGGCACCATCCTCCTCTGACTCCTCTTTAGACTTCCGTCGTTGACTTGTCTTAGGTGGAGTAGCCCCCCCTGGGAATTCATCCAGCATTGCGACTTCCTCATCTTCTTGCTCCTGCTCCTCGATGGCTTGATCAATGACACGACGCAATGCACGGTCCAGAAAGAAGGCGTAAGGTATGATGTCACTGATGGCGTCCTGGCTGTGACTGACCAGTTTGGTGATCTCATCAAATGGCCGCAGACGTCTGCATGAGCAGCCACTGGCGCGGTAAAAAAAAAAAAACAAGCCCTCCAGAACCTGTCCTGCTGCCGAGTTCGTACAGGTAGTCGTTAACTGCGCGTTTCTGCTGGAGCAGCCTATCAAGCATATACAAGGTTGATTTCCATCGCGTCGGGCAGTCACAAATAAGACGTCTGACGGGCAGGTTGTGTTGCCGCTGAATGTCAGCAAGGTGAGCCATGGCGGTGTAAGATCTTCTGAAATGGGCCGAGATTTTCCTGGCCTGCCGCAAGACGTCCTGGACCCCAGGGTATTTGGCAACGAATCGCTGCACGACCAAGTTCAGGACGTGTGTCATGCATTGCACGTGTGTAATTTTGCCCTATTTCAGCGTACTCAGCAGATTGGCACCATTGTCGCACACCACTTTACCAACTGTCAAATTGAGCGGTGTTAGCCACTGATCTGCCTGTGAACACAAAGCTGAAAGGAGTGCAGGACCAGTGTGGCTCTTGTCTTTCAGGCACAACAGACGCAGCACAGAGAGTCGTGGTTAATGATTCTTATGCCGCGTACACACGATCATTTTTCAGTATGAAAAAAAACTCTGGCCCAGATTCTCGTAGATGGGCGTAAAACTGTATCTGATTTACGTTACGCAGCCGCAAGTTTTACAGGCAAGTGCTTTATTCACAAAGAACTTGTCTGTAAAGTTGCGGCGGTGTAGCGTAAATCACCCTGTGCAAGGCCGCCTAATTCAAATTAGCCGGGTAGGGGGCGTGGAGCATTTAAATTAAGCGCGTTCCCGTGCCGAACGTACTGCGCATGCGCCGTCTGGAAAATATCCCAGGGTGCATTGCTCCAAATGACGTCGCAAGGACGTCATTGGTTTAGACGTGAACGTAAATGGCGTCCAGCCCCATTCACGGACGACTTACGCTAACAACGTACATTTTTAAATTTCGACGCGGGAACGACGGGGAAAACGACGGAGGCGACACCTAGGGTCAAAAAAAAAAATTGCATTTAAGATCCAACAGCGTAAGAGCCTTACGCCTGTCAGATCTAATGGATATCTATGCGTAACTGATTCTAAGAATCAGTTGCATAGATACGACGGCGTACATGGCGTTGCGCCGTCGTAAGTCCTTTGAGAATCTGGGCCTTTGTTTTTCAGCATGTTGAAAAAACAAAGTTTTTCCAACTTCATCATTAAAACGACGTTGCCCACACACCATAGTTTTTAAAAAATGATCTAGAAAAGCGCGGTGACGTACAATACGTACGACGGCACTATAAAGGGGAAGTTCCATTCGCCTTTGGGCTGCTTTAGCTGATTCCGTGTTAGTAAAAGACGATTTGCGCTTTTTTGTCTGTTACAGCGTGATGAATGTGCTTATCCCATTATGAACGGTAATTTTACCAGAACGAGCGCTCCCGTCTCATAACTTCCTTCTGAGCATGCACAGGTTTTTAACATCGTTTTAGCCCACACACGATCATTTTTTACAACCCGAAAAACGACAATGTTTAAAACGACGTTAAAAAATGCAGCATGTTTAAAAAAAAAAGATTCCCAGTCACAAGTCGAGCGGCCGTATTTTGAACGACTTGCAGACGAGTGATTTGGTATTTTGGGAGTCCAAGATAGAGGGCATTTGCATAGTCCAGTCTGGAGTTGATAAGTGTCCCCACCACGACTGCTATGTCTTTTTTTGGGATAAAGGGAGTGAGTCTGCGTAGAAGGAGCAGCAGATGGTGCGATCCGCTGACTACTGACCTTATTCGTGCATTCATTGTCATGTAGGTGTCGAAGATGACTCCGAGACTTTAGACTTTGGTGCTGGGGGTGATGGATTGACCCAGAATGGGCGGGGGCGTCCATGTTGTTGTGGGATGAATCTTCCGATTGGCCTGAAACAGGAGAAATTCTGTTTTTGAGCCATTGAGTTTAAGGTAACTCTTTGTCATCCACTTTTCTATCAAAGAAAGGCATTTCTCTAGTCCGAGATAATGATCCTTTCTGTTGCAAATGCGAAAATATCGTTGTGTGTCATCTGCATAGGAGTGGTAAAGTAACTTCTGGTTGCTGATGATTTCAAAAAGAGGGCGGAGATAGATATTGAAAAGAACAGGCGACAGAGGTTATACCTGGGGGACTCCGCATGACACTGTGTTTTTCAGAAGTGAAAGGGCCAAGTTTCACTATTTGTGATCGGTTTTCCAAGAAGGAGGAGAACCACGATAAATCACATTCCGCAACTCTGGCTACTTCGACTAGCCGTGTCAGCAATAATTTGTGGTCTACCGTATCAAACGCTGCGCTTAGGTCCAGCAGTACTAGAAGACAAGATTCTCATTCGTCTGCGGCCTCTAGAGCGTCATCCCATATTTTGAGCAGTGCTATTTCTGTCCCGTGACGGAAACCGGACTGGAATGGGTCAAGTAATTTATGGGTGTCTAAGTGATGTTGTAGCTGTTGTACAACTTCTTTCTCCATTACCTTGGAGGAGACATTCAGGCCTGTTATGGGGCGAAGGTGGTTAGGGTCTTTGGGGTCGAGGGTTTTTTTTTAGAATTGGTTTGATTATACCTTGGTTTGAATGACTGGTTTATGAGCTGCATGATAGCTGGAGCCAAAATATCGGCACATTCTTTCAGCAGTTTGGTGGGGATGATATCATTGGGCGCTGTGCTATTTCGCAGAGTCTTGATGATATTTTTAGTGGCATCGATGGAAATGGGTTTTAGAGTGAAGTTAGGTCATTGTGGCGGAATTATGTGTATTAGGTCTGTGATTTAGGGGGGGGTAGATGGAGGTTGTATTTTGCTGAATGCTTTCACGGATTCTTTCAATTTTGTTGAAGAAATAATCCGATAATTCGTTGCAAAATTCTTGTGAATCAGAATTAGGGGCTTCTAGACAGACTGGGTTTATGGTCTTGGTAACTAGATTAAAGAGTTCACGGGGGCGGTTTAGGGCATTGGTGATAATATTGGAAAAAAAAATTTTTTTGGCAATAAAGATTTCTTTATGGTATTTTTTGGTTATTATCTTATAAATTGTGTGGTTTTCCTCTGAAGAGCTTCTTTTCCAGGCTGCTTCAGCTCTTCTGCGCTCTTGCTTTAGCAATGACAGCTGGTCGTTAAACCAGCTGGAGTTGTTTTTCCGGATGCACGTTGTGCGTTTTGGCGCTACTAAGTCGGCTGACTGTATCAGAGCCTTGTTTATAGCATCAAGAGTTTCTGTGGCTGTTTGATGTAGTCGGATTGTTTTTATTTTGTTCCCTAATGTAGTTTTGAAGAGTTCCGAGTGGAGCTTCTTCTGAGATCTAGTCCAGTGTGTTGTCACCGTTTTTACCATTTTTTTTGAGGGGGCGTTTATGTTGATTGTGAATTTAATGGCATGGTGATCAGTCCATGGTTGCGGCTCATTTTCCAGAATATTGATTTACAGATCTTGTCTGAAAATTAGATCGAGCGTGTGACCTGAAGCATGTGTGGGCCCACATACTAGTTGCTGCAGACCTAATCCTTCCAAGTGGTCAATGCAGGCGTCGGCGACAGGGTCCTGTGAGGAGTTGGCCCATAGGTTAAAATCCCTGAGCAGCAGGAGATGTTTGGTGTTTAGGGTATAGGTGGAGATGAACTTTGTCAATGACATGAGCAGGTGCGTTTTTGGACCCGGTGGTCTATAGCACAGGAGTATGTGAACAGTGTCCTGGGGATTTGTTTGCAGTTGCAGAGTGAGGGTTTCCATGAATGGAAGTGAGTACTGAAGGCCTGGTTTAGTGATCGAGAGGTGAGTCTTGTGGATCACCACCAGGCCTCCTCCTCTTTGCCCCACTCTGTTTTCTGTTAGAATGCGATAATTCTCTGGCACCAATTCTCTTAGAATGGTGTTACAGTCGGCTGTGAGCCAGCTTTCTGTGATAAAAAGGCAGTCTAAATCGTTTTGTAGAATGAAATCATAGATTTCTTGTCTGTGTTTTACTGCCGACCTTGTATTGACCAAAGCGCATGATATGTGCTTAGGTTGGGGTAAATGCGTGTAATTTTTGACTGTCGATCGATTCTTATCAGTTTCTCATTCCTTAGAGCTTTTTTGGTGACGGCTGGTAATATTGAGGCGAATGGCTTTAGATCCCAAATGATTTTTCTCGAAAAATGCCGGGGAAAGTGATAATTGATCGGAAGGTGGGCGATTTCCAAGTGGGTTCCCCACTCGGCAAATCTTCCTCCCCGTTTGATCCAGAGGAAGGCGAAAAAACCCTGGCCGTGCTATGCCAATCTGTCGTGACTGGGGGAAAAAAAATCCTTCCTGATCCCACAAGGGCGATCGGGGGAGCCTTCGATCAAACACTAAGTGGTGGCGGACCCTGGAATTGGAGCTGTTGGACCTGAGGATGTGGGGGTGGGAGCCAAATCCCAGCTTTAGGGCTGGGGAAGGGGAGTGGGGCTATGTCCCAGCAATATCACAGTTGCTGGGGTGTAGCAAGATGGCCGCCGACCGGGACTAGGCCCGAGCCGGGGGCTGTGCAGCTGGGTGAGGCCCGGTTGTAGGGAGGAGGGGGCTCTGGGGCACCAAGGGGCGATGGTAGAGATCCTCCAGGGGCAGGGGTGGTTTAGTGAAGTTTGAGGGGGTTTGTGAGGAGCAAGCGCGGCGCACCGCAAGCGCGCCACGGAATTGTTCAGGCCGAGGTGGGATTAAGGAATGGAGGCAGCGGGGATGCCCCGATCATGGCTGGGAGTGTGGGGGATGGCAGATCTATCCGTTATCCCCTTTGTTGGGCCGCAGCCGCGGCTTATCCTGAAAAGGACGGTCGCGAATTAGCCTAAGGGGAGGTGGATAGGCCTGAACAAAAAAAGGCCTTACCTTGATGATGTTGGGGAGGAAAGAGGGAGGCCAAAGGTGGAGGAAGAGTAGCTGTCCTGGATCCTGGTTGAGGAGACCCCTGCCTGTCTGTCTGGCCCTAGGAGTGAGAGTTAGGAGTCGGCACTGATGGTGCAGAGTCCTGTTGGATGTCCGGCTGGATGTAGAAGGCTGGAATATTGCTGGCTGGACTACCTAACCTTCCTCTGGCAGCAGGTGCTTCAAACCTCACTGCAAGCAGAACAGAGGGCAAATGACAATTGATTCCTCCTGGTGATCCTACGAGTGAGAGCAGACTCTTACCAAATCGTTGGACCCCGGTTTTAAGGAGGTCAGATGAGCTTGTGCATCAGCCTGCCGGCCCCAGGTGTATAATCACTTATCTTGGGGAGGAGTGCTTCTATCTTGCAAGAAGGAAGAAAAAAGACTTCAGCTGTCTTTCCAGGCCGTATGACACAGAAAAAAGGTAGTCAGATTTCAGTTTTCAGCTTGGAAGATGTGGGATAATGAACTCTGAACTTGTAGACTCAGTGGAAATGGAAGGAGAAAAAAAGAGATCCTCATAGTGCAGTATATCCAAAGAATTTATAAAAAAAAACATATAACCTTCACAGCAAGTACCAATCCACTTTTAAAATTCTCACAGCAAGTCACTTCATCAAAAAATAAATATAAACTCAGGGTAGAGGAGAAAAAAACAAAAAAACAGCATCAAAAAATATATTGTAGATAAATATACAGCCAAGGAGCGAACCAAAGGGGTGGAGTATATGAGTGTGATGGCGTTATGAAAATTGCTCCACCCGATGCATTTCCCCACAACTGGCTTCAACTGGGAACGGAGACTTATGCTTTGACTGCAAAGGCTGCAGATGGCAACACTATTGTCTGCAGCGGACACGTTAAAAAAAAGCCCCCACTGCGGAGCCATGGGCTGGCGTCCTGGAAGCGCCAGATGTGACCGTACATGGTTGATGGCTCGCTCCTGATACATTAGGAGTCTGGTTTGTCCCTTCTGTGCAATGTAAGTTCGGCCTGCTTCTCCTCCCTATCTGCTGGTCCATCTCTCCCTCTGAACTCCCCTCCTCTTCCTCTCTTGTGGGTACCCACGTGACGTCTGTACTCATGTCATCATCTACGTCACCTTCCCCATCACTAACAATAGAGATCTCGGAGTAGGTAGCAACAGCGGGGTCCAACCTCCTTGGGCTGATTTGGGAACTGTCGTCAGACTGCTGAGTGGTGGCTGTTGCTACCTCCTCTTCCTGATCCAATGCCAAGAATGGCTGCGCATCGGAAATGTCTTCTGATGGATCGAAAAAGAATTCCTGTGACTCAAGCAGAGGGTATATGGTGGTGGTGGTGAGCCACTCAACCAAGTCTGGTGCGTACTTTGACGTAATCGAACAAACATTGTGCCACTTCCCACTTTGGCTCGGGCCTGGTGCTCCTGCCCTACCCCTAGAGGGCCTGTCTCTTCCTCTGCCTGTCATTTTTTAAATGACCCTGTGACAAAAGTCTCTAGAGAAGTGCAGTATATGTGGAAGAAGGTATATAACGCTCCGCTTCAATCTGTCGTTTTGGGGGGCCACTGGTTTATCGCACCCGTTATAAAACTTTTTTTTCAGGAAATGTTGTCAATGTGTGTAGCAGAGGTAACGCAGCGAAAGAGGCACAAATTCTGCAGTACCCAACCACACTATTATGAAAGTATATTTTTATATAACACCCTGCTTCAATCTGTCATTTTGGGGGTCCACTAGTTTATCGCACCAGTTATGAAACTTTTTTTTCAGGAAATGTTGTCAATGTGTGTAGCAGAGGTAACGCAGCGAAAGAGGCACAAATTCTGCAGTACCCAAATACATTATTGTAGCGCTGACATTCTTGTATATTGATGTGTGTTTGCATACTTTAATACAACGTCTATGGACATTGCTATGTTTAAGTATTTGGAGCCATCTAGTGACCAAATACTGGTAATGCAGAGAGATGTTTTGTTTAGTATTTTGGTTGCCTTGGAGACGAGGAGAGACCCAAATACTGGTAATGCAGAGAGATGTTTTGTTGAGGATTTTGGTTGCCTTGGAGACGAGGAGAGACAGGGGAAAACAATCCTGGTTGTTGGGGCAAATGATCTGAGGGTGCCCGAGGGACAGTGGCCGGATTGCAGAGACCGAGAGACACTCATCCGAGCATCGGAGAACCGGATCCATCCAGCGCAGCTGAACGGAGCTGACGGAGAAGCAAGTTGCAGTCACAGGACCCTAAACAAAAGTTACTACTCGGAGCTCCGATCCAGTGGGTGAGCGGGTCACGACCCACAGTTTGCTAAGTTTACACACAGTTAGACTCATATACAGGCCTCACTGGGATTTATAGTTCCACAGAGGAGCAGAGAAACTGACACTGAGAAGGCTTGAGGCCCATCTAATTTGACGTTTCAAGCGATTTTAAAATATTTGTTGCAGTTACACCAGGAGCATTTTCACTTCAATTTGACTCATCAAAACTGTGGATTACAAATCCCTTTAGCTAGCGAAGAAAAGAAGATCCAATACCAAGTACTTTAAGTGAGATCTCACGCATAGCTAATAAAGTAGGGGGAGCTCCCAGGTATAAAATGTTTATGTATACTGTTTTCAAATAGCTTATGTTTAAATCAATTGTGCTGTCGTCTTACGTTGGGATGACAGCACAATTACTGTAATCACTTCTTTTGCATATTTCACAGTAAAATATATCTCTGGTTAAGTATCCAGTTGTTGTGGCGTACTGTTTTTCTCACTCCAAGTGCAGTCAGTGGATCCTGGGGTTATAATACAGGTATTTTGTATTGTCTTACATTGTATTGTATTGCATTGCATCACAGCTGTGCCAAGGGGATTGAGCCAAGTTAGTGGGGTTTATTGGTAGAGTGCAGGCCCAAATTAAACCAGCAGCTCCTTCGGGGGTCAGTGCTACATGATTATGAAAGTATAGTTTTATATAACACCCTGCTTCAATCTGTCGTTTTGGGGGGCCACTGGTTTATCGCACCAGTTAAGAAACTTTTTTTTTAGGAAATGTTGTCAATGTGTGTAGCAGAGGTAACGCAGCGAAAGAGGCAAACATTCTGCAGTACCCAAATACACCACCAGTCACAATGCTGCACAATACAAATCCACTATAATATGCTTTCTATATTAGAAAGTATATTATAAGTGTATTACACCCCTATATACTGCACACCAAACAATAGTACACCTATACCAGTACTTTTGTGGACCTGTTAGGTAACGATTTGTGTCACTACAGTCTGTCCCTGCTCCGCACACAGCAACCTCTCCCTACACTGACAAAAAGTATATTATAAGTGTATTACACCCCTATATACTGCACACCAAACAATAGTACACCTATACCAGTCCTTAACCGGTTAACGCCCGCCGCATGTACATGTACGTCCACAGAATGGCACGTACAGGCATATGGGCGTACATGTACATCCCCGCCTTTCCGCGGGTCGGGGGTCAGATCGGGACCCCCCTGGTACATGCGGTGGTCGGTAACCCGCGGGGATCGATCCAGGACGACGGCGCGGCTATTCGGTTATAGCCGCCCCATCGCGATCGCGACCTGGAGCTGAAGAACGGGGAGAGCCGTATGTAAACACGGCTTCCCCGTGCTTCACTGTGGCGGCTGCATCGATCGAGTGATCCCTTTTATAGGGAGACTCGATCTATGACGTCAGTCCTACAGCCACAACCCCCCATCAGTTGTAAACACACACTAGGTGAACCCTAACTCCTACAGCGCCCCCTGTGGTTAACTCCCAAACTGCAACTGTCATTTTCACAATAAACAATGCAATTTAAATGCATTTTTTGCTGTGAAAATGACAATGGTCCCAAAAATGTGTCAAAATTGTTCGAAGTGTCTGCCATAATGTCGCAGTCACGAGAAAAATCGCTGATCGCCACCATTAGTAGTAAAAAAATAATAATTAATAAAAATGCAATAAAACTATCCCCTATTTTGTAAACGCTATAAATTTTGCGCAAACCAATCGATAAACGCTTATTGCGATTTTTTACCAAAAATAGGTAGAAGAATACGTATCGGCCTAAACTGAGGAAAAAAAATGTTTTATATATGTTTTTGGGGGATATTTATTATAGCAAAAAGTAAAAAATATTGATTTTCTTTCAAAATTGTCGCTCTATTTTTGTTTATAGCGCAAAAAATAAAAACCGCAGAGGTGATCAAATACCACCAAAAGAAAGCTCCATTTGTGGGGAAAAAAAGGACACCAATTTTGTTTGGGAGCCACGTCGCACGTCCGCGCAATTGTCTGTTAAAGTGACGCAGTGCTGAATCGCAAAACCTGGCCTGGGCATTTAGCAACAAAATGGTCCGGGGCTTAAGTGGTTAAAAGGACTTGTGGACCTGTTAGGTAATGATTTGTGTCACTACAGTCTGTCCCTGCTTCGCACACAGTAACCTCTCCCTACACTGACAAAAAGTATATTGTAAGTGTATTACACCCCTATATACTGTACACCAAACAATAGTACACCTATACCAGTCCTTAAAAGGACTTTTGTGGACCTGATAGCTAACGACTTGTGTCACTAGTACTACAGTCTGTTCCTGCTCCACACATAGGGTGACCACATTTCCAAACTACCATTCAGGGACACCCCCCTTCCCCAAAATCAGCTTGTGCTGTAACGAATCACAGCACAGTGATTGGACACAAGAGGCGGGATTTATGATTTCTCTAACCACAAGCAGGGGGCGGGGATTGTGCTCCTCCAGGCATTCCCGGCCAGGACAAGTACTGTCAGTGAGTAAAGCGGTGATGCGGCAGCCTTTTTTGGGGTCCTTAGTTTGGCTTGGGGGGTGGCTGTGTCAGTTTCATTCTGGGACACTGTATTGTCCTGGAATGAAGGTGCCCGGGACAGACCTGCAAAATGTGGGACTGTCCCGGGCAATCCAGGACACGTGGTCACCCTATCCACACAGCACAGCAACCTCTTCCTACACTGACAAACAGCAGAATGTAAAATGGCCACCAGATCAGGTCTATTTATAAGGTAGGGGGTATGTCCATGTGCTGAAATGTCTCAATTGGCTGTCCTGTACCGCCTGATGCATGTGTCATGGGTCAAAGTTCTTCTCAATGTAAAATGGAACGAGCAAAGTTCGCTGCGAAACGACCGCCGGGCGAACTGCCAGGCCATCTCTAGTCAAAAGGCATGCTCAATGCACATTTATTTGAATGCTGAGCATTATCAACCCGGAGTCTATATTCTGATTCTGATACAGGTCATTCTCTAGCCCCTCAGTTAGACAACAATGAGTGGATTATATCAACTCTTTATTACTGAGAAAACAACTTACGGTACTTATCAGCACCATAATACCAAACACTAATTCCAAACCACTTGGCAGGGTTGGTTGGATGTACTATACATCAATAACTATAGAACTTTTACTATGCACATAGATATTCTAAGAACTTTTACATTTATTTTGTAATTGTATTTAGCTTTGTTTTTTTGCTTTATATACAATATTTATAATTTCTCATTATTTAAATAATGCCAGTACTGTGTTTTAATAAAACAATTGTGAGCATACAGTATATTTACTTATGTATGTACTGCCATGTGCATTGAGCATGCCTTCTAGACTTTGTAGATATATTATCTAAATGATAGAAAAGTTGTACTTGGTGCTCAGCATCTAGCAAAAATCTAAATCAAAACTCTTATGCCCCGTACACACGATCACTTTTTGTCATGAAAGAACCATCGTTTTTGAAAAATTATGAAGAAAGCGCGGTGACGTACAACACGTACGACGGCACTCTAAAGGGGAAGTTCTATTCGCCTTTGAGCTGCTTTTAGCTGGTTACTTGTTAGTAAAAGACGATTCACGATTTTTTGTCTGTTACAGCGTGATGAATGTGCTTACTCCATTATGAATGGTAGTTTTACCAGAACGAGCGCTCCAGTCTCATAACTTGCTTCTGGGCATGCGCGGGTTTAAAACATAGTTTTAGCCCACACGTGATCATTTTTTACAACACAAAAAATGACATAAAAAATTGAAGCATGTTCGAATTTTTTTTTGTCGTTTTTTCAGAAGACGGAAAACGATGTGAAGCCCACACACGATCATTTTAAATTACGTTTTTAAAAATGTCATTTTATTTCATGCCGAAAAATGACCGTGTGTACGCGGCATAATAGATGTCTTCACGAACCACAGATACCAGTGCTGAAGCGAAATTAAAAGGAAAACAAACATAGCGCTGTGTTACTAAATTCAATATCTGTTAGTTATATGTATTCCAATAAACTCAAGGAAAGGGGCGCCTCTGAGTATGTATCATAAAAACATATGGGGTCAGAACAGATGATGTGTTTTTAACACGAAACGTTGGGCCGTCTCCACTGCCGCCTCAAACTTATTTACCTTGCGATTTCAATCAGGATACATGTGAGTGTACTTGACTTTTATTTTTGATTAAACTACATAGTTTTTTATTGGATTACGCTATGTGGCTATCTTTCTTCCCTTGCTTCTTTTGAATACCCGGCTCACTACGGAGCTCTATGGATCAAAGGCTTTCCATGTGTATTGGTATATCTGAATTGACAGCTGAACCTGGATTCTGGATATCTGTACTACCTGATTCCATGTACTAGATTTAGTACTACAAGCGTATTTTGACTTGCAGTGACATATGTCAGCTCAAGTCCACCAACTCTGGTAGGCCTTCACTCATCCTCATAGGTGGTGGTGATTATTCACACTTTGAATATATAATTTTGGAACATCATCAAGATTTCCCCATCTGTATTCACGTGGTGATTCGTTTATATGGACTTCACTACTTATCGGACTTTCTTTATTTATTTATTTTATTATTAATTTCCATCCAGAAATTTACATATGATTGTATTACCACTATATATTCCTTGCAGGATTGTTAATGGTTTTGTTATTCACATTTGACCATAGCGCTAAACATTTTTCTTCCACTTCTTGTTTTGCTGATTTGTCTACATTAGCTGTGTTAGCAGCTGGTCACACTTCCTTAAGCAGCGCAGTATTTCCACAATTTGTTTTCACAGAACAGATATATAGAAAAGTCAACTGAATACGGGGGAAAAAACATTAGAAGACACAATGCCAGCGGAATAGCACACTATAAATGGTAAATAAGTAACACATGAATAATAAAAAAGTTCATGCATAAAATTAACCGTCAAATGATCAATCAATTTTGCACAATGAAAAACAATAGTAATAATAAACGTATTTAAACCATTTTACATTTGAAGAAGAGAATGCATGTCAATATCATTATATTACAAAAATAATCAATTCAACACTGAGGCCTAGATTCACGTAGGGCGGCATTAAAATTGTGCGGGCGTATCGTATCTTATTTACGCTACGCCGCCGCTACTTAGAGAGGCAAGTGCTGTATTCACAAAGCACTTGCGTCCTAAGTTACGGCGGCGTAGCTTAAATCGTGCAGCGTAAGCGCGCGTAATTCAAAGTAGGCAGGTCGTGGGCGTGTTGTATTTAAATTAAGCATGACCCCATGTAGATGCATGGCTGAATTAACGGTGCATGCGCACGCATGCTCAGTATCACGTTGTATTTACGCCCAAAGATACACGAACGTAACCTACGCACATCCCCATTCACGTACGACTTACGTAAACGACGTAAAAAGATACGCTTGTTCCGACGTCCATACCTTGCATGGGCTGCGCCACCTAGAGACCAGCTTTATCTTTACGCCGGCGTATGTCTTACATAAACGGCGTAACTAATTGCGACGGGCGTATGTACGTTCGTGAATCGGCGTATCTTGCTCATTTACATATTCAACGCGGAAATCAACGGAAGCGCCACCTAGCGGCCAGCGTTAATATGCACCCCAAGATACGACGGCGTAGGAGACTTACGCCGCTTGTATCTTGGCCAAATCTATGCGTAACTGATTCCATGAATCAGGCGCATAGATACGACGGCGGGCATTCGGACTTACGACGGCGTATCTGGAGATACGCCGTCGTAAGTCTTTGAGAATCTGGGCCTGAATATCTAGAACAGTGGTGCCCAACCAGTGGCCCGGGGGCCATATATGGCCCGCGGAGCCCTCTGATGTGGACCGCGGCCTCCTGGGATGCGGGTTGGCAAGCACAGATCGCAGGTTGCCATCCCAGAGCATCAGTTTTGTGAATGAAGCCAGCAATAGAATAAATTAACAGCAGCAAAGAAGAGCCACATAAGCCGATGCTGCCTGTATAGTATGGAGTGATACCAAATGCACTCTGCCTGGGACAGCAACAGCTGGCAATACCTAATCGGAAGACTGTTATTAAAGGTAAGTTTATTATAATGTATATATCTGTTCTGCAGTGGTTACTGGGCTGCATTCAAACTGATCCCCAGGTGCACCTGCGGGTTACCTGCACTGAGCCAGCCAGAGTTCTGTTATTACCCGTGGGTTTGGTGCTCTCAGGAAGTGCACTACATCGGCAGGATATAATAGAAGTCTATGGAAAAGTGCAGCTAACCTACAAGAAAGCCACGGGTGCACTGCACTGTACCCGTGGTGTCTGTAAACTGCAGCACATCCATATGAAAGCAGCCTTTTAGCTCCTTTCACACAATAAGTCTGACCCAATCAGACCTCCCATTCACCTCTATGAAGCAGCAGATTTAAACAGACTTGTGTCCATTTACACCCACCTATCTCCAATTCGAGCCACCCGAAAAAATACATATTTTCCTTCCATCTAGGCAGACAGGAGGGCCCATAGAGTAGAGTGGGTTGTGTCTGCTCTGCATATGCAGAGTGAACATAGACATGTCATCCGCCCGCTCCACTCATTGTGGCCTGCGACCGGTTGCCAAGTCGCTTAAGTGGCCCACGCTCCTCAAAAGGTTGGGCACCCCTGATCTAGAACCTTGTAATAAATCTTAAATTAAATTAATCCAATCCATATTAAATTAATTTAACACTATATATAAAAACTGTTATTAAATATAAATATTAAATTAATAAATTTAACGTTAGATACGTAACAGTTTCCACCTGAATTCCGGGGTTTATTATTCTCTCTCTCTATTCTCTCTCTATTGTTCTGCTCTTTTTTACTGTATTCTATGCTTAACTGCAATGTTTTATTGTTATTATGTTATACCATGTTTGCTTTTCAGTTATGTAATTATTTTATACTTTACTGTTTACTGTGATTTATTGTTAACCATTTTTTTGTTTTCAGGTACGCCATTCAGCTGCAGCGCGGATTTATTTATCTTGATAGCAACAGCGTTTGCTCCCACTATACATAAAGCCGTGACTCCAGCGCTGTAGGAGGTGATTTCACTACCACAGTTAAAAAAACCTGTAAACTGCAGCACATCCATATGAAAGCAGCCTTTTAGCTCCTTTCACACAATAAGTCTGAGGCCCCGTACACACGACCGAGTTTCTCGGCAGAATTCAGCCAGAAACTCAATGGGAGACGTATTCTGCCGAGAAAACCGGTCGTGTGTGCACTTTTCGCCGAGGAAACCGGCGAGGATCTCGTCGGGCCAAAAAGAGAACATGTTCTCTATTTCCTCGTTAGTCAATGGGAAAAGTTGGCTCGCCGAGATCCTTGGCGGCTTCACAGGGAACTCGACGAGCAAAACGATGTGTTTTGCCCGTCGAGTTTCTCGGACATGTGTACGGGGTCTCACCCAATCAGACCCTCCATTCACCTCTATGAAACTGCAGATTTAAACAGATTTGTGTCTATTTACACCCACCTATCTCCATTTCGCAAAAAAATATATATATTTTCCTTCCATCTAGGCAGACAAGAGGGCCCATAGAGTAGAGTGGGTTGTGTCTGCTCTGCATATGCAGAGTGGACATGGACATGTCATCTGCCTGCTCCACTCATTGTGGCTCACGACCGGTTACCAAGTCGCTTAAGTGGCCCTCGCTCTTCAAAAGGTTGGGCACCCCTGATCTAGAACCTTGTAATAAATCTTAAATTTAATTAAATTGGGGGGCGTGGTCTGGACATGGCCGTGTGAAGTCGCAGCTTCTTGGAGCTCCTGGCCCAGACCATCCCTCACCGGCTTTAATCATATGAAAATCGACATGCAATCTGCCAAAAGACACAGGGAGAGAGCAGGAGCCAGAGTGACCCGATCCAGCGCAGCACCCGGCAAAATACACCGATATTTCAGGCTGAAACAGCATTCTTCTCCCGGAGCCAGAGCAACTGCGCCACGTGGTTCACTACGTGGGGACCTTGAGGAGGCCCCGGACAACAGTGACTGGGATTCAGTCCCGAACACCCCAGCCTCCCCGGCCTGCATACCAGAGCCGACCGGAGCACTTGCGCCGGATATGGCGTACAGCATATGCCGTACAGCACCTCGTAGGCGTTCAGATGGATCCCGACATCCGGGCACTACTGCAGGCGCTTCCCACGCGGTCGGACATAGAGGCACTCATCCTGCGCCTGGAGGAGAGACACAGGCGGGATTTCCAGGAGGTGAGAGCAGACATCTCTACCCTAACAGAGAGGGTGGCCACGGGGAAATCCTCATTTGCTGCCCTGGAAACACGGGTGTTGGAGCTGGAGAGAACTAGAGACCAGCACAGAGACACTGCTGTTGCTCTCCAGTAGGGATGAGCTTCGAGTTCAAGTCGAACTCATGTTCGACTCGAACATTGCCTGTTCGCCTGTTCGGACAATTTGGGGAGTTCGCGGCAAATTTGAAAAGACGCGGAACACCCTGTTAAAGTCTATGGGAGAAATCTAAAGTGCTCATTTGCAAGTTATTGTCCTAAAAAGTGTTTGGGGACCTGGGTATGTATCAATGCAAAAAAAAACGCTATAAAAACTGCTAAAAGTGAAACAATAAAAGTGAAATATTACTTTAAATTTCGTACCTGGGGGGTGTAAAGTTAGCATGTGAAATAGCGCATGTTTCCCGTACTTAGAACTGTCCCTGCACAAAGTGTAATTTCTGAAAGGAAAAAAAGTAATTTAAAACCGGACTTGCGGCTATAATGAATTGTCGGCTCCGGCAATTCAGAGAGAATTCATTCATTAAAAAAAAAAAAGCGTGGGGGTTCCCCCAAAATTCAACCAGGTCTGGTATGGATATTAAGGGGAACCCCGCCGTCAATTAAAAAAAAAATTACGTGGGGTTCACCCCAAATATCCATTCCAGACCCTTCAGGTCTGGTGTGGATTTTAAGAGGAACTCCACCCCAAATAAAAAAAAAAATGGTGTGGAGTTCCCCCAAAAATCCACACCAGACCCCTTTATCCGAGCACGTTAACCTGGCCGGCCCCAGAAAAGAGGGGGGGACAGAGTGCGGCCCCCCCTCTCCTGAACCGTACCAGGCCACATGCCCTCAACATGGGGAGGATGTCCCCATGTTGATGGGGACAATGGCCTCATCCCCACAACCCTTGTCCGGTGGTTGTGGGGGGTCTGCGGGCGGGGGGCTTATCAGAATCTGGAAGACCCCTTTAACAAAGGGGACCCCCCAGTTCCTGCCCCCCCTATGTGAATTGGTAATGGGGTACATTGTACCCCTACCATTTCACGAAGGAAGTGTAAATAGTTGTAAAACACACACACACACACACACCGTAGAAAAAAGTCCTTTATTAATAATAATAAAAAATAAAAAAAATCCAGCGGTGGTAATCTACTCGGTCCCGGCTCCCTGCTCCAACGTTGTCTGCATCCAGCGACGGGTGATCTCCTCTCCGGTCCAGCGATGAGAAGATCGTCCGGGATCCAGAGCAGCATCGCCGGCCTCCTCTCTCCGCCGGACACAGCCCGGCGAATGACGCGGCTGGAGCTTTGACATTTCTTATATTTGTGAGTTGGGGCCACCGTCACGTGGCCCCGCCCCCTCTGACGCAATGGGGGAAGCCTGGACTTCCCCAGTGACGTAGCAGAGGGTGCGTCAGAGGGGGACGAGGTCACGGGCGATCTTCTCTTCGCTGGACCGGAGAGGAGATCACCCGTCGCTGGAAAACACAACGTTGGAGCAGGGAGCCGGGACCGAGTAGATTACCACCGCTGGATTTTTTTTATTTATTTTTTATTAATAAAGGACTTTTTTCTACGGTGTGTGCGTGTGTTTTTTACAACTATTTACACTTCCTTCGTAAAATGGTAAGGGTACAATGTACCCCATTACCAATTCCCATGGGGGGGGGCCAGGATCTGGGGGTCCCCTTTGATAAAGGGGTCTTCCAAATTCTGAAGACCCCCGCCCACAGACCCCCATAACCACCGGGGAAGGGTTGTGGGGATGAGGCCATTGTCCCCATCAACATGGGGACATCCTCCCCATGTTGAGGGCATGTGGCCTGGTACGGTTCAGCAGAGGGGGGGCCGCACTCTGGCCCCACCTCTTTTCTGCGGCCGGCCAGGTTAACGTGCTCGGATAAGGGGTCTGGTGTGGATTTTTGGGGGAACTCCACGCCATTTTAAAAAAAAAAATTGGGGTCGAGTTCCCCTTAAAATCCAGATCTGAAGGGTCTGGAATGTATACTTGGGGGGAACCCCACATAATTTTTTTTTGACGGCGGGGTTCCCCTTAATATCCATACCAGACCTGAGGGGCCTGGTAATTGAATTTGGGGGGACCCCCACGCTTTTTTTTTTTTATGAATGAATTCTCTCTGAATTGCCGGAGCCGACAATTCATTATAGCTACAAGTCCGGTTTTAAATGACTTTTTTTCTTTCAGAAATGACACTTTGTGCAGTGACACTTCTAAGTACTGGAAACATGCGATATTTCACATGCTAACTTTA